>NW_012148086.1:202406-259783 GCF_000956105.1 Propithecus coquereli
AATTAAAAAGTAATTTAAAAAATGAACTATTGATATCCACACAAAATTGAATGGATCTCAAGGGAATGAATGACCCTTCCTCCACTTTCACAGAAAGTATTCTTCTGGGTTGACCCGGGATGGACATGTGACCCCAGACTGAACCAACAGGAGCAATTAATCTTGCTCAGAATGGTGATTTGTTCAACAATGGATGCACGACACAACCAAGCTACACACTCTACAAGTGTTGTCGGGTCTTCTGAAGGGGAAGCTCGTTCCCTTTTCTAGATTTGTGGTTCTGATGATGCAGGCCTGGAGATGCTGAGTTCCCATGACAGAAGAACCTGAATTTAAAACAATTCATCTCAAAATGAAGCATAAATATGCAGTGAAGACATTTCTAAGCATCTTGATCCATGTGTGCCTGAAACCATTACCCCTGGACTTTACAGAATTATGAGCCAATAAATTTGTGATCTCTCTCTCTCTCTCTCTCTCTCTCTCTCTCTGTCTCCTTTAAACTGGTTGGAATTAGGTTTCTCTCACTTTCCACCAGAGTAATGACTTCCAAACCTATGACCTTCAAGACACTTTGCCTGTTTTAGTCACAAACATTGACAGTATCATTCTTTTTCTTTATAGTTGAAGACAGGCCCATTGGCTTAGTCCAATGAGAGTCGGATTGAAAGTAGAAGTTTTCTTGTGAGCATGCTAATCTCTTTTTATTCATAATTGCATTTAATACTCTCAGCGGCCCTTTGAGTTACCATGTTGCAAGTGACCTATCAAAGCTTATATAATTTTTTCAATATTATACAATTACTATGACACTCCCAACTTTTCATGCCAATGTGTTTCTTTTGCTTGCTTCATACTTGTTCAGTATGACTCACACACTGGTCATAGTAAAAACCTGCAACATGTTACTCACCCTCGAACTGTCTGCTTGATTGATCTGTTAAGGTTGTGTTTCCCCAGAAGCACATGAAGAGATAAGAACGTACATGCAAGTAGTCCCAGGAAACAAATTAAGGAAATATGGAAGTGAAACAATTAACAGAAGGAAGCTCATAAAGGATGAAAATTTGACCTATGGACAGCTGGGACTTAACACACTGGAGAACTGTGGAAAACACTGCAAAATATACCTCTGAGTCACCCAACCAGTGGGCATCCTGTTATATCTCAAGTCCAAATTCACCCTTCAATGCTCACAGTGCAACAATGGACAGAATTCCTTTACATCGAGCATGACAGACCCCAAGATTTCTCAGCAGAGGGCTCTGCAAGGGACGCTGTAGGAGGCTCTCCTGCTGTTGGCAGCACTGTAGCAATGTGAGTTGACGACATCAGTGGGGTTCTGCTCTGGCCACATGTGTGGAATATGTGATCCTTCAGCAAACTTGTGGCTCCAGCCAGCTGGGTCATCACCTTCCTGTGGCCTCCTCAACATGGACACAGCACTCCAGACCTCCTGCCCACTAGGGCACCCCATGCCTGCTGCACACCATGTGCCTGGCCTGTGCCTGGGCGTTGCTTCCTGCTTGCTCAGGGAGTATAAATCAACTCTGGCCGAGGAAACCAATGAGGTCTGCCATCCCACAGGCTGCAACTACACCTTCTGCAGTAAGGTTAGAATCGCAGCTTTGGGGAAGGGACTCTCTCCAACTTTGTTAATCCTCCTTAATCTCTCTCTGCCCTAGAGTGCCTTATAAAGTGTCCTTATCTCTTACAGTTTCTTTCTGGTCATATTTTAATAATTGAACTTCCACTGTTTGAGTCACAGTGTGCTTTCTATCTCCTTATTGGAACCAGACTGATATAAGGGAAGGCTGCTCCCAGCCCTTCTGGCCTGGCCTGCATTCAAGCTGATTGTTTAGCAGCTTCACGTTGGGAATCATTGCATGGGTTGGTGATTGCCAGGGGCATTTTGGAGGGACAATGACAGAGATCTGCTCAATCCAGCTCTTAGCACTGGGTCCTCATCCACGGCTAAAGGTAGTTCAGTGTGTGCTTGGTGGTGGGGATCAGAATGACAAAGAAAGCAAAGTATCAGCAAAGCTACTCTAAGAAGTCTCTTCATTGCTGTCATACTCCCCTGGCTTCAGGTCCAGATGAGAAGGAGAGACACCAGGAACAAACAGCTGTTCATGTTCACACATTTAGGTAATGGTTCTCCACACCCAAGGTGTTTTTAAATGCTCCTATGGTATTCATGACTAATGCAGAAAAATCTATATAAGTCAGAGACTACCTAACAGAGTGCTGAAGTTAGAGAGAGAAGAGACCAAATTCACTTCCAAGGTGAACTGGTGGAGGCCTCGACATGCTCAGAAGGAATTTTGAGGACCATGATTGGAGTGGCAGAAGCTGCAGTGAAGGGGTGAGTTAGCCTGGGGAAATAGCAATCATCAAATGCATGCCACTTAAAACGTACATACATGTACTGCAAACTTTGTGCAAGCAGTTGCAAAGATCCTTAACCAGAGCTTAACATCCTAGAGCCACAAGTTAAGTCATAGTTGATGGTGGATTGGAAGAATCCAGGAGAAAAGAAACAGGATGAGTATAAATACCACCTCTTTGCCACTATGGTCATCACTAATCCCATAGTAAAGAGGGTCTGGAACTAGACAAGGGTGTTGCTGTAGAGCAGGTGTAGCAGTCTGAAGCTCTGCCTAAGTTCCATGGCAGGCAAGGCACACAGAGTTCTATTTGATTTCAGTCAAGTGTGAAAATCCTTTTGCCTTTTTTATCAAGATGCACTTTAGAGAACCCTCCAGTCTGACCTGGTTATTCACAGATAGATTCTGAATGAATGGATCAGATCATCCTAGACACTTAAAGTCAAGATCTTAATGCCAGAAAGGAAAAGCTAAGAAGATAGCCTTTTCTTCTACAATGTTCTATTAAAAAGGGCTTATATCTATTCAATATCACTATGTATTAATATTGAAATGGATGTGAATTATCAAGACCATGTTGGTTTGCATTCAGCCAGCACTTGCTGCATGCTTATTCTGCGCCATGCACGGTGCAACACCCCAGAGATTCACAAGTCAATGAGACTCATCGTCTGACCTGAAATTACTTAGTCTAGGTGAAGAGAAAGAGAAACTGATAACAGTAACAAAGTGGTACGCAGCAGGCATTGAAAGAGTTCACAAAATACCAACAAAATAAGGCAAGAAATGTAGGGGAGACTTCAGAGAAGGCATCACAGATGTGCCCTACATTCCTAGAGCAGTACACTGGCAGAAGAAAAATTTCAAATAGATGCTTGAAAAATGTGAATTTCTGCTATTCTGCATTGTGATGGTTAATTTTACGTGTTAATTTGGAAGGTGTTTTAGGATGAGATTAACATTTAAATTGGCGGATATTGAGTAATTATATTGCTGTCCATAATGTCAGTAGGTCTCATCCAATCAGTCGAAGGTCTGAATAGAACAAAAGACTGACCTCCTTTGACCAAGAGGGAATTCTTCAGCAGATGGCATTGGGACTTCACCTCCACCGTCAGCTCCCCCTGCAGCCAGCTCCGCGTATTTGGACTTGCCAGCATCCATAATCATGTGAGCCAATTCCTTATAACAAACCCATTGGTTCTATTTCTACCTTCCCTTTAGATGGTGTGAAGAAGAACAACAGTCACGCACAGCACAGATGGATGATCTGGGACTTCAAAAGGCTAAAGCCATTGCATGGAGAGTTTCAACTCACAAAGATTCCAAGTTCCAGAAGCCAAGGTTGCCTGTGATCTCAGTACTCTGTCATTGGCTTTTGTTCAACCAGGTATAACTGGAGCTTTTATCCCTTTAGGTAATTTGCCAAGCAATACAGATTGTCCATTTAGTTGAAAGTGGGCAATTCCACTACTAATCAATTTTTAAATTGTTCATTTCTAAGGCAAATTGTGTATATGACACACATGGAAAAGAATCTCCAAAACAGGTTGAATAAAAAACTGAGTTGCAGGATAATGTGCACAGTATGCTTCCTTTGACTACAGCCCCAAACCTGCTAACACCAAACAATAGACTGCTTAGAGATGCATATACTGCTGGTGGGGGAAGGAGAACAAAGAAAATGGGAAAAATTAAGATAAAATGTATGATAGTGTTTCTCTCTGTGGGAGAGAGAGGAAGAGCAGGCAGGAGGCTGCTGCAGCAGTGAGGTAATTTTCTGTTGGGTTAGGAGGCTCATTTTAGAATAACTCCTTAAAATATGCATATGTGTGTGTGTGTGTGTATGTGTGTCCCATCCAAATTTTGTGCATGCAAACAAAAAGAAAAACAGGAATATGTAAGTAATGTACTTTGTGATTTCTTGGTCTGAAACAATTTAAAGTCTGATGCAGGAATCTAGAAAGAAAAAATAATAAATAGGTGCTCTTGTTCTCACAATTCATTCAAACAGTGGCTGCCTGCATGCATTAGTATAATATTTAATTTGTTAAAGACAATCTCCAGCCTTTGTCTGAAAATATAAATTACTAAGATTCAGTCCTTTGCCAACATATCATGAATAAATAGTGAGCAATAAGTAGAAAGCAGATGAAATGAAAAGGCATATTTTAAAATGCAGTCCATTCTAAAGCAATGCATCTCAAAAGGCTGTTCTTTAATGGAAAATTTCAAATTATTAAATTTGGAATGGTCTTTTAAAATTGGAAACATCACAGAATTTGATAGAGCAAAGATCGAGGGACTGCAGCATCATTATCATCCCCACTGAGCACATTTTCATTCCCTGCCAAATGCAGAAGGCTCTGCTCTAAAAGCCGGTTTGCAGCGGCTAAGTACAGGCCCGGGCCATGCTCAGGCACACGCCATCTCCGACCCTCTCTACGTGCCAATGACAGTACCTTACTTCATTTCTTTTAGCCGTGAGTTCCCCATCAGTAAATCAGGATGATAATAAATGCCCTGTTTACAGGGGATTTTAAGAGGATTAGATGTGAAAATACACTTCAAAAACATGATGGAAGGTTAAAAAAAAAAAAAAATGCAAATTTTTATTCTTACTGTTATGAAATATATTCTAAGGCCAGACAACTAGTGTGTGGAAGATGTAGGATTATAGTAAGTGTATTAGGGTTATCCAAAGAAACAAAACCAATAGGAGATCATAGAATGTATATATATATGTGGTTGGCCTTTCATATGTGTGGGCTCCACATCTGTGGATTCTACCAGTAGCAAATAGAAAATATTTGGGAAAAAATGGACAGTTTTGTCTGTACCAGACACATACAGACTTTTTTGTGTTATCATTATTCCCTAAACAATATAGTATAACAATTATACATTAGTCCCTATATAATATAATATAACAACAAAATAACATTTGCATTGTATTAGGTATTATAAGTAATCTAGAGATGATTTAAAGTATACAGGAAGATGTGCACAGGTTATATACAAATACTACACCATTTTATATATGTAGATAGATAGATAGATAGATAGATAGATAAAACACACACACATGTATCTATGGGAAGAGAGAGAGAGAATTATTGACACAAATATGCACAAATATGGAGGCTGAGAAGTCCAAGATCTTCAGTTAGCAAACCGGAGACCCAGGAGAAACAATGGTGTAGTTCTAGTCTGAGTCCAAAGATGTGAGAACCAAGAGAGTTGACGGAGTTCCAGTCCAAGTCCAAGTCTGAAGGCCAGAGAAGACCAACAGCCTAGCTTGTGGATAGTTGGGCAGAGATCATTCTTTCTTTGTTTTTTATTTTATTCATATCTTCAGCAGATTGAATGAGATCTGCTCACATTGGGGAGGACAATCTACTCAGTCTACTGATGCAAATGTTAATCTCATCCAGAAACACTCTCACAGACACCCCCCAAAAAATGTTTAACCAATATCTTGGCAATCTGTGGCCCTATCAAATTGACACATGAAGTCAGTTATCAGTTAGGTTAGTGCTTTGAGATAGACTAGCTGGGGTGAATTGAAGGGGACACATCTGGAGCTGTAGAAAAACGTTGGCCTTCATTGGATGCACCGAACATCTCTTTTTCTCAGTCTGCTCACACTGTGCTCCCTTTATCTGAGGATAATACTCAACCCTTCTAAATTTCAGCCTTCCAGGTTGCCACACCTTGACCACAGAACCTCACATAAGTTTCTGAGTCTCGGTTTTCTCTTCTAACAGAGATTTCTATGCAAAAATTACTTTGAGAGCCAATGGACATTTGTATTGTGGAAAGTATTTTGAAAACTATAAAATACAAAATGAAAGTAATATTCATAATAATATGGTAGCCAATGACAATAACTAGAATCCTGTTATATTAAATAAGTAAAAGCTCCTTTGGAAATAACATGTTAGCCTACAGCCAACTGATCTTTGACAAAGCAGACAACAATATACACTGGGGAAAAGAAGACTTATTCAATAAATAGTACTGGGAAAACTGGATAGCCACATGCAGAAGATTGAAACAGGATCCATTATCTCTCACCACTCACAAAAATTAATTCAAGATGGATAAAAGACTTTAATGCAAGGCATTAAACCATAAAAATTCTATAAGAAAATGTTGGAAAAACTCTTCTAGATATTGGCCTAGCAAAGAATTTATGAAGAGGAGTCCAATGGCAATCACAGCAACAACAAAAATAAATAAATAGGACTTGGTTAAATTAAAAAGCTTCTGTACAGCTAAGGAAATAAATAACAGAACAAATAGACAACCTACAGAATGGGAGAAAATATTCACAAGCTATACATGCGATGAAGGGCTAATAACCAGAATCTACAAAAAACTCAAGCAAATCAGCAAAGGAGAAAAACCCAACTCCATTAAAAAGTGGGCAAAAGACATGAACAGAAATTTTTCAAAAGAAGACATACAAATGGCCAATAAACATATGAAAAAACGCTCAACATCACTAAGTATCAAGGAAATGCAAATTAAAACTACAATGATATATCACCTTACCCCAGTTAGAAAGACTTTTATTAAAAAGTCCAAAAACAATAGATGCTGGTGTGGATGCAGAGAGAAAGGAATGCTTATACACTGTTGGTGGGACTGCAAGTTAGTACAACCTCTATGGAAAACAGTATGGAGAGTCCTCAAAGAACTAAAAGTAGACCCTACCATTTGATCCAGCAATCCCACTACTGGGTATTTACCCAAAGAAAAAGAAATCATTATATCAAAAAGACATCTGCACTCAAATGTTTATTGCAGCAAAATTCACAATTGCAAAGATGTGGAATCAACCCAAGTGCCCATCAATTTATGAGTGGATTAACTAAATGCGGTATATGTATACTATGGAATACTAAGCCATGATGAAGGATAAATTAAGGCCTTTTGCAACAATTCAGATGGAACTGGAGACCATTATCCTAAGTGTAGTATCTAAAGAATAGACAAACAAACACCATATGCATTTGCTATTAAACTGGAGTTAACCGATGAGCACATATGTGCACAGAGGGAAGTAAAACCTAGTGGAAATCAAGCAGGGTGCAGGGAAAAGGAGGGGATGGGTGAAAACCTACCTAATGGGTACAATGAACACTCTCTGGTTGATGAGCACATTTATAACCCTGACATAAGCATAACAAAATCGATACATGTAGCCAAAAACATTTGTACTCCTATAAGATTTTGAAATAAAAAAAAGAAATAACATGCAAGCTTAATCCATACTTCGAGGTAACCTTTTGCAATTGACTATCATTCCCACAATGAGTGACCTTATGAGTAAACACATAAATTTACCACAGTCAGGAAACTACAGCTACACACAAAGCACAACAAAGCAGACTTGCCATTGAGCTAACCCATCCATCCAATGGAGTAAATGACCATTTTGTTTCATACCACTGATTTTCTTGTTGTAGTTCTGAATTATCCCATAGTGCAAACAGGAAAGAGAAAATTTTGCTTCAAGAACTTTATTAGATCTAGAAGAATCCATTTAGCCTCCTGAAGAAAAGTCTAGATTCCAGACAGATTAATTAAATATGTACAACAAGTATGGCAAGGAAAACAACAAAGCAGCACACACAGTGACCACTGCACCATCCCAGCATGCACTGGCTGAGCACAGCCCCAAAGATGCTTGTGAATAATCTAGTCCTCTAGGTTTTCAAACTATTTTCTTCATCCTTTAAATGAGAAGTTGCTCTGATTCAAGATGAACCATTAAGGCAACTGATCCTTCCCTACTTTCCCCAGAAGCTCAGCCCTCCCTGGGTCCCCTAAGTCACCTTAAAGACATGCGTGGCTCCAGACATTAGTTAAAGCCCCTATCTGAGGCCAAAGAGCCTGAGGAGGTCTAGATGGAAGAATAGAAGAATGGAAGCATGAAAGGATAGACAGATGGGAGAATAGAGGAATGGAAGAATGAGAGGTTCCGGGCGAGGTTACATAGAAGGATGAAGGAATATGAGGATGGGAGAATAGGAGGATGGATGGATTGACAGATAGAAGGATGGAAGTATGGGAGAATGGGAGGGTGAGAGGGAAGAAGATGGGAGGATGGAAGGATGAAAGGACAGAAGGATGACTGGGAGATGGAGCTGGGGAGATGAAGCTGGCTAGGGTTATGCCACCCATGGTAGCTGCTGCAGGCATGGTGTTGCTGGTAGTAAGGGCCAACTACTTACTGGGAAACTGTGCTAAACACCTTATATTTAATATCTTAAATAATCTTGTGAAATAGTTATGCTTATTTTCCCTAATCCTAAAGAAGCGCAGGCTTTGGTTTATTAAGTTGGAGATCTGGAATTTATATCTTTGTCTGTTTCATTCCAAAGCCTGTGCTATTGACCACACTCATCTACAGCCACAAAGCGTACAGCCCATCAGTGACAGAGCAGTAATGGTTTCTATTTAAGGGCAGAAAGTTTGCCTCTCATCTCCAGAATCATGAGGACTATTATTTCTGCCTTGCAAAGGGAGGTTTAGTTGCCTGCTCACATTTGCCCTACAGAATCTTTCTTTAAATAATATGTGCGCTGAAGCTCTTGCTGGGGCTACTTCCAAAGGCTCTGCTGCTCAAGGCCCAGTAGTTTATAATTATTCTCATTTACTACTGGCCAGACACTGGACTTTCTGTGCATAAGGCTCATTTGGCCTTTACACCACCTCAGTTAGGTAGATGTTAGGATCATCTGTGTTTTTCAGATGAGCAAACTAAGGCTTACATGAGGTTCACATCCAAGGTTTGCACAACTAGTAAATGGCACATCTGGGATTCAAACTCAGATTTTGTCTTTCCCTATTGCTCATGTCCTTAACCCCTGTGCTTGGATATGTAATGGAGTAGTAGGAAAGGAGTCATTGTCATAGGCTTTGAACACCTCTCACCCTCTGCTGAGATCTTTTCAGTTTGTCTCCAGCACTGCCACATGGAGTAATTCATCCCAATGGTGAGTCTGTAATAGACGGCCAAAATTAATGATGTGGGCCATTAGGAATCACCCAGTGCACCATATTTGTCCCCAGTCCAGGCACATGAGACCATCTTTGTTCCCAGCTGGAATGTCATTTAGACATCCCGCCCAGGAGAAGAGCATGTGTCTCAGAGTGTGGGATACCTGGGAATGCACCCTCACTGCCTGTTCAGACATTCACACTGTTAAGCGCCAGACCCTTGTGATTTGCTTAATGAACACCATTTCCAAGGTCCTGGTAAGGTCTAGCTATCCTGGAAAACTTGGTTTCTGGACCATCGTGACCTCTTGGAAGGCTTTCCCTCCTTCTACTGTATCCTGCTCTCCCTAATCTAACATTGGCAAGACATTGGGTCACCACACTTGAAATATTTTCTCTTCCTTTACATTCAGAATCACAGACCCAAACCACAGTTAGACGGGAATAAAAATATCGGTGGTGTCAATGACAAAGGTCATCCGGAAAATAAGATTTAGGGTGAGGCCTATATAGATGCTTCCTTTTTCTCCTCTAAAGCAGGTCATGGGACTAGTATTTAGGATTGGTGAAATATTGGTAGGATATAAATAAACAGCAGATAGTCATTCAAGCAGCTTTCTGAGGACCACGACTGCCTTGGTATTTCTCAAGCAGACTAGAGGAAACCAGAGAAATGTTCCCTAGAGCCATGTCGCTGGTATTCAGGCAGGTTGGAGAGAGCATACCCAGGAGAGGAGGCTACACATATGGAGGGATCTTTAGCCCAGCATTGTCCAATGCGTTGCCACCCCTTCGCCCCTGTGGGGGACGAAGTGAAGGGCTGGAGGAATAGTAGACCCTGCCTTCTAAGCACTTTCCAGAGAAGGCAAAAGAGGTCTCAGAAGCCTACCAGAACTTCCCAAGATAACAGACGTGTTCAAGAAAGGTCCTGAACTAAGGACCAACACAGAAACCTGAGCAAAGGGAAAGATGTTTTCTTCATGGGTGCTGGTGTTCCACTGGACAGTTTCTTGTGAATATTGTCTCATATGTAGCCATCTATGGCTTTTCCTTTCTCCCTAATGCTGGAGAACTCTGAGCTGCAGGCAGGCTTTGGACAACAGGATCTGTCAAATCTTTAACTCCATTTCATCTGGCTTATTTTGAGACGTTAGTGCTCTAAAGGCATATCTTCTCCATTTGCTCTGCACAGAGTGCATGATAATACAATTTAGAAGAATTTACAAATCTTACATTTTCTTTTCTTACTATTCCTGTGGTTTTCTGTCAGAGGGTTGTAATGACTTTGGGTGATAAAACACCAGAGCTGAAGGATAAAGCAAATATGCTTTTAATTTGCACTTTTGGAAGATCATATACAACACACTTAGAGTCTGTGCATCACCCATAATCTGAATGTGCCAATAATTTATTACCTTCACAGCTCCACTGCAAAATCTATATGGGAAGTAGAAAAAGTATTTTTCAGCTCTAGTAGCAAGAAAATCAATCTGTGGCTGCCTGACAGATCCTGATCTTGCGGCGTAGGTGCCTTTAATCAGAGAAGTCTCATGAAGGTAGAGCAGAGTGCATTGGAATAATAAAGAAGGAACTTGGATAAATAGAAAAGTTACAAGCAAATAGCTGCCTACGAGTATTTCTAACAGCTATAGCAGAGCAGAAAGAGTTTGTGACTTTCAGTCTCAAGAGTCCTGGGGTCAAATCTTTACTCAGCCATTTAGGGTGTAAAGCTTCAGTTTTCTCATCTGTAAACTCTTGGTACTGATCCCTACTTCACAGCTCTCGCTGATGATGACATAACACTTCATAAATTACCCACCAAGATCACCAGTGAAAGACTGTGAATATAAAGCAATTGGTAGAAAGTAGCTACTTAGGTCTTTTCTGCACGTCAAGGCTTCCTCAGAAATGGTATCTTCCAAAGCAAGCTCCTTCTCTTTGCCCAGGAACTCATTGATAGTGACCTGGAAACCTTGGAGCCAGTCACCTGGTCTGGGGATATTTGACCGTTTTCTCCTCTATATGAGATCCAGCTCCCCCAATTCTCCCTAAGCTGCACAGAGTAATTAAATCATAAACTGGAGGAAACACTGAAAAAGTCTGTTTTTATGCCTCCTTTCAAGTCCCATGGAAGCACTTTATCTTGGTGATAGTAACATGAGTCCTGGTGTTATGGAGAAAACCAGGAATCAACAGCAGAGAAGCAGACGAGCTAGACGACCAGTCATGTCTACCCAAATCAAACACCTAGACATATTCACCTGTACATCTGACCCTTCTTACATTCTCTGAGCCCAACAATGTTGTATATAATTCATCAAGTTATTTTTTAAAATAAGATAGATATATCACAATTGAGCATTGTTTATACATTGCACAGTGCTATACAAATATCAACAGCTGTAATCTTTCTGGATCAAATTCAACTCAGAAATTATAATGTTCATTCATCAACAAGGGAGGTCTCTAACTGCTCCCCTCTCCACAATGTGTGGAAATGCACTTAGATAAAAAAGACATTAACATACCATTTAACCTGAAACTGCAGTGTTGCTTGGATCTTTGCAAAGAGGAATGAAAAATAGAATATAAGAAGAATTTTTTTTACTTTAAAATCAAAGTTGTTCTTAGGCACATGTAGAATTTACAGGAAGGACTTTTTTCTATCTGAATGTTACCTCTGATGAAAATATGTGAACAATCTGTAGGAATGAATTGGAGAATATGCAAACTGGAGTTCTACCTGCCTTCAGGAACCAGGCAGGAAGTTAAAAGTAGTGAAGGAGGCAGAGATAAAGGCAACAGCTACGTGTTTGAGGATTCATAGCAGATACCCGGGGCATGTGCCCATCCAAAGGGGTCCCTGTGCATGTGAGGCCCAAAGGTGGACAGGACCGCCATTCTCTTCCTAACAAAAGCTAGAAACATTGATTAGTAATATCTAAATGCTGATATAAGCTTAAACACACAATGTATTTAAATGTCAATGTAAACTTAAAAAATAAATGAAAGCAAAACCAATGCATCTGAGAGATAAACGTATCCTCTGTCCTAGACCATAATCAATATAGAGCACAATCAAGGACTGTATACTTGAAGTTCAAACATTACAATAGTAAGAGAATGACAATTAATATACTGAACAACTGCATATGTGTCCATACACATATCTATGCTTAAGATAATCAATTAGCTAATAGTTATCTCACTCTTTGCTTCTTCCCAATGAGTAATTGTGTTGGCTATTGAAAAAATATATGAACTATTCCACCTTTTAAGGTTGCAGGAAAAGAGGACCTTGATATTAAGAATTTTGTGCCCTGTTTGAGCAGCCCAAGTAAGCAACATAAGTCAATGTCTAAATTGTGTGAATCAGTTACTTCCCATCCACAGAACTTTAAAGGTATGTTTCCCACAGTGTTCTAAATTAGGCCTGCATTCTCACCCTGCTCCTAAGAGGTCCACAGTTAAAAGCACTGTGAATCCTCCCTTTCTGCACAGATACTCTAATGGTATTTTCTACATCATGCAGGTGTTGCAGGTATAATAATTTAGACCTGTGTTCTCCCATGCGGTAGCCACTGGCCATGGCTGGCTATTGAGAACTTGAAATGTGGATAGCCCAAACTGAGAAGTTCTACAATGTAAAATGTACACCATGTTTCAAAGTTTTGATATACGAAAAGGAATGTAAAGTATCTCATTAATTATTTTCATATTGAATACATAAACAAATGATAATATTTTGTGTATATTGGGTTAAATAAAATACACTATTAAAATTAATTTTGCCTGTTTCTTGCTTTTATTTTTTTAAATGAGGCTGCTAGAAAATTTAAAATTACATATATGATTTTCATATTTATATTGGATAGCTCTGCTTTAGACCAAAGACTAGATATACGATAAAATTATAAAAATGACAATTACAGTAGCAAGCCATAATGGCAGTTTTTAACAATTCTTAAAGTTGAGTATACAATAGCAGAACCATCAGAAAGAAACGGGAAAGCAGGTTAAATGGAACAGCGTGATTTTGAGAGGGCATATGTATGAAGTTAATTTCATATAATAATCTGAGTGGGTATGTATGTGTGTACATAGGGAGGTATTAATAGGTAAAGGAAATCTCAGAGAATAATACAATCAATCTACTCAATCCAATTCTCCTGAATTTGTTGGGACACACTTCCCTGTAGTAAACAACAACAAAAAAAATCTCAATTCAGTGAGTTTACATGACAAAGATATTCATTCCCTCTTACAGCAAGAGACCTGGGTGAATGATACCAGTATTTCTCCGCAGTGCTCTGAGACTCTCAGTCTCTGCTTGATGCAGGCTGGAAGCATGTTGGCAGCTTCACCTACAACAATCACCTCGACTCATACAAGGAAGCCTCCAGCTCATAGCTCATTGGCCAGATTCACTCCATACCCATTCCTAAGCCAAACACGTAACGAGGCTTAGAGTGGGATAATGATTGGTTTACACCAATCATTTTGCATATAATAGATCTTGAGGACGCCAGTATCATTGTGACTATTGACAAACTGAGAAAATGGACCATGTGGGAAATGACCACTCCATTCTATGAAGACCAGGAGTGACCTGGAGAGGGAAGATGCAGAATGTATTACGAAACACTGACACCAAGTGAGCACACACATTTATGTAAGCTTCTTGGATTTTATACGAAACCATAAAATTGCCGCTTGCCATTGAAATTAAATCTAGAACTTCTACAGAACATCCCCCTAGGGATGATCACTCCGAGCGGGCTATGAAGGAGTTTGTCAACAGTGTGTGAATGTGCATATCGATCAGGGTAGAATAAACTTTGTTAATGACATATACTCTGAAAATTGGAATTACATAGCTGTTTGTGGTTTGTCTTTGACATTCCCTAGGGGTTATATGTCAAAAAGATACCACTTGCTTTTATTTCACGAAATATAAACAACAAAATAGCCAACATAAAATTTAAGTCTTTACCTTGATAAAGAGCGCTGGCATCATAAACATTTGTGTGGCGTGCATGTGCATATGTGTGTGTGTGTGATCATATAAGGTCATATCATTGTGTTTGAAACTAAATTTACTCTTTCCCATTTCTAGTCACTTCTGTTATAGTAATGCTGCTTAATCTGCAAATGTGAAAATTTGAGATTCAAAACTGATTTCTTATTTTTCTTATGTAACTTATAATAGTTGGTGAAAATATATACTAGAATATTCTATTTTTTATATCAGACAATCTTATATACCCAGGAAATTTGGAGGTTTTAGATTAAAAAAGTGGTACATGAAACAACAAAACTAGAATTTTAAAGAATTAATTTACCTAAATTAGAAAAAACCTAAAATTATAGTAGCAAAATCTAAAAATAATAACCTTTCTGTAATAGAAGGTACAGCAAAAGACTGCAACAGTTTCAGTCCATCAGTGGCCATGTTTAGCTGACCTCTGCCACCCAGGTGTATCAGGAACAAAACCTAATAGCATTTATATGAGAGTCTAAAATTAACCAGCTTCTCATTTTCTTGCCTTTCCAAAGATGGGATTCACTTCAAGCATTCCCAGAGATTTTTAGTTCCTGACAGATGAATTAATAAATCAGAGTCTTCTAACCTGAGTCCCAGTCCCACCTCACTACAGACATACAGTGTCACTGAATTGGGAAGTAATAAGGGCTCAACACATCACTAAACATGATTAGAAAGAGTCCAAAAAAATAGAGCATACATGGTAAGTATACAAAAATTGATTCACCCGTGATGAACCCCACCTAACTAGCTAGAATATATGGGATTTCATTCCCGATAACAACCAAAATGCAAAATACTTCAGAATAAACTGTGAGAAAGGTATATGAACTACAAAAGAACATTATATAGTTTACAAGTGGACAGCAAAGATGACTTGAGTACCTACAGTAACAGAGCATTTTCCCAAATCAGGGGATCAAACACCAATGTTTCAAAGCCAATTTATATACTTTAATGAAATAGCACTCGAAACCCAAAGGAAAAACTCTCGTAACCTAGCAGATTGATTCTATAAGTCATCTAGAAAAGTGAATAGTCACTTAATGAAAGATTATTGTTAACATTTGGAACAAATGATGTAACTGATCCAATTATATATTTAGCCATATATTTAGTATGTAAACTATGCTATAACATTTTGACATTATTAATAAAATATTAGTTATTTGGTATATTCATATTTTTATTGTGGACATAATAACTGCATGTAACTGAAACATGTCAGTAAATGAATCCAATGGCAAAACTTTGAGAAATCAACAAATGTTTGTCTGTGATTAAGTTTAAGTAGTAACTTAGACTCAAAATGCCCAGATGGAAATGGTCCTGGCTCTCGGATATGGTATCAGTAGCTTTTGCTTCACACGGCTTCCTATAATTAGCTATAGTGATAGTGATGTCTCAAACATTGAACTGAGTTAAATCTCTCTGTTACAATAGCATCTAGAAAGTTTTTTCAGTGTATTTAACTCCTGTCTCTATTATTGCATGCTAAAGTGCTGACAATTTTACCCCATCTGTTCTGTCTTATGCTTTTTCCTGTGATGATAGCTGCTGAGTACTGCCTTCTTCCATAGTAGCAAGTCTTCCTAGGGATGTGTTAAGTACAGGCAAGTGTTAAGTGTTATGGATTCTGTGCCATTTCCCCCTTCTTGTCTCTGATTCCCTCCTCCTTCCCGTGTGATGTATTCTTGCCACACGACCCAGTGTCTGGGGATCTTAATCCTCCTCTGCTGGTTAATTACCACGTCTATGAACAAACTTTATGAGTATAGACATGTCATTTCTTTAAATATTTATTAAGAAAAGCCTCAAAATTTGAAATGGGAAGCTCCATACTTTTAATTTCTGCATTAACTTAAAAAATTGAAAATACATGTTATAGAAAGTATAAGTTTATTTAAAAATTGGATAATTGCCTAAAAACACATTATATAATTAATAAAGGTTTCTCCTCGACAAAACATTTACAAATTAAAAGAGTGTAATGTTTATGTGGTTACAGTATGCATGCATGATCGCTGATTGGAATCAACCTTATGAGTATAGCATACTCAGCTGATTATTGGGAAAACTTGCCTAACCTAATCAATTGACTAAAAGATAGAAATAATAATTAAAATCTGATAATTGGTTAATATGAGTATACTTGAAAAGTGGAATGTGATTCAAAGGTTGAAAATGGATACCTTATACATCAAACACTAAACATGCTGCAAAATATTAATGTCGAGAGTTTACACAATTTAAAGTCAAAAAAAGTTTATGACACAAAATTATTAATATATGTACAGTATGATTTCCAAAACATAGAAGAAAATTCACACACAGAATACAAAATATTCTACCATTTAAATATTAAAGTTTAGTTAAATAAAAATCAAACTTAAATTTTTTTAAATAAAATATTTACTTAAATGTAAGTTATTTTCTACGTCATATAAAGAGATCATGAAAATCAATAAAATCAATAGTAATTTCCAGTAATAAGCAGCCAAACTAAATTGATAAAAGACCAAAGACTAAGAGACTTAAAAATAATTCTGTAACCATGAGCCCAGCCCAAACTGGGCCTGTGCTGTTGATAACAAAATGTTGAGTTACCTTACAGGTATAACAGAGCCAAAATCTGCAAGTCATATAACCTGGGAATGCAAAACAGAAATAGCTTTGATCTGTAACAACACCTGGAACCAATAATTCCTTCCCTCAGAACCAGGAAGACCGGGACACGACCAGAACCTGAAGCCCAGAACTCTTCCCAAAGCAAGGGGTCCATTGGCCCACAGGATGTGGGGCTAAAATCTACCTTCACGTACTTTTTTGTAAATGGCCAAATTTGAAGTCCTCCAATCAGAGCCTGTCAAGCCAACATTCTCGAATCCTTTCCCTGCCCTACAAGCCCATGAACTTGCCCCAGACTCCAAATTGAATAGATGGATTTGAGCCTCCTTCTGTCTCCTTGCTAGACAGTCCTGCTACGAACCTCAAAAGCTGGTGTGAGAATGTTGGCCTCTGTGTGCACCTCTGAGGCAGCAAGCCCGTCTGCTTGGTAACAACTGTTGCAATTTTTACCTTTTAAGTAACATTTGAATGCATCTAAACTTCTCTAACTCCATGATTATTGCTTAATTCTAGAATATTTTCTATTTCAAGCTCCATGAAGGTAAAAATTCTGCCAATTATAATTGCTGCTGTATCACAAATGCTTACAAGGATCACAGACACAGAGCTGTCTCTTTGTCAATGTTTGTTGTATTTAAAAAATGAATGAACGTTTGAAAGATCCATTAGGTGATCTCACTGAATCCAGTTTCTCACTCATGTCATCCATTTTTATGTCCTTAAAAAGATATATCTTTCTGAAAAAACAAGAACAATAAAATCTTGTGGGAGAAAATGCTATGCCATCGGAAGACCGTTAGCTGGCCAGACTACCATGACTACACAGAGTAATGACACAACCATCTCAGACACGCAAGGACTCAGAAACTGTCTTGTCTGTGCGTCCTTCCTGGAACGATGTTCTCCAGTTAACACTCATCATCTTGCTTCACAGAATGGTCTGCAAGTCAGAAAATCTGGTGATCTCCATCATCCCGAAGCTTGTTAGAGATCTGTAATCTCAGGCCCACCTACACTTACTGAATCAGTATCTGCTTTTCCACAAGATTCCATGTGATGTGGCATGGGTTAAAGTTTGGTAAGCTCTACCATATGTGAACAAGCTATTACTCGAGGATGGCAAAAACATTATTTTTAAGATAATAAACAATGAACTGTAAAACTAATTTAAAATAATTTAAGCTACATGATTAAGGAGTAAAGTAACTATCAGAATATAAAAATTTAATAGTAAACACCTGATTCAAAAATCCCATATTAGTAAAACTTTAATAAAATTAAATAATAGAGAAGAAGAAGATAGAAAGAACTAAAGTAATAAATTTTCACATTCCTTCCCTAAGGAAGGAATTGTGTTATCTGAGATATCTTTATCTTTAATATAGTCAAAAACATAAATTATCAAGTATGTTTTGAAACCATCAAAGGATAAATATTGGAATTATAATTTTCAAACCAATGGGGAGAGACATGAAAACAAAAGATAGATAGTATAAAACAGGAAATCAAAACAGCAAAGAAGCACACAAAATAACCCAGGAGAAGGAGAAAGAGTGCGTCACCACCTGCTTTGTGCTATTTTAAAGGGATATATTTCTAACACCAAATGACACAAATGGTCAAAAATTAAAGGATGGTTAAATGCATTAAAATATAAATAACATGAGTATTCTTTACATATTGATAATTGATCCAATCCATCCAACTCTAACTTACTCTTACATGCCAAAATCTCAATTTGAGTTGCAACCAACTCTCCACCTACTCCACACCTTGAGAAACACACAGCCAGGGGGACAGATGTCATTCGAATTTCATGACCTCAACCTTCAACGACTCCTTCAACTTGCCTGGCAATCACACAATATTTCTCCAGTCTGTTCACCCTTCCATTCCCCAGGACAACTCTTCCATATCTTATTTTTCCCTTTGAATCCTCAATACTCGCAACCCCATGCTCACTCTCTCAGCTTTCCATTTCACTGAGCAAATAGAAGCAGCAAAAGAAAACATCCACAACCTTCCACCCCCAGCATCTCCCTCCATACAGTCTTCCTTCACTCAAATTTAACTGGGAGATTCTCTCGTAGGCCCACAGGCCCAAATCTACACATTATCTCTTTCCTTCCCACTCATGGGCATCCACCAGCAATTTTCCCCTCTATTTCGAGAATCACCAATTTTTCAACTCTACTAAATCATTCACATCAGGACACAGATATGTTTTTATTTATCCATTTTTAAAAAAATACGAAATGTAAAACTTCTCAGCTTTACTCTCCAGCTATTGCCTCATTGCTTTATTCCCCTTTACAGAAACTCCTTGAGGTTTTTGCCCTTACGTGTGCAATTCTAGTTGCTGTCCTCTCTTCCACTCATCATGCCATCAGTATTGACCTTG
This sequence comes from Propithecus coquereli, assembly GCF_000956105.1. Classification (NCBI taxonomy): domain Eukaryota; kingdom Metazoa; phylum Chordata; class Mammalia; order Primates; family Indriidae; genus Propithecus; species Propithecus coquereli. The sequence continues at coordinate 221,878 of NW_012148086.1, forward strand.
TCAATGTGCCCAACTCATTGCTAACTCCTAAGTCAGTTCTTAGTCTGCATCACAGTTGCACATGATGCAAGTGTTCTTTCCTTTCCTCACTGATATGTTACCTTTACCTGGCTTCCAGGATACCATACCATACTTGCTTGTTTTTGTACTTTTCTCACTTTCTGCTTCTCCTAAATCTCCTTTGCTGGTTCATGCTCACTCCTCAAACTTTTCATGTTGGAATGCTTTGGAGCATGACTCTGCAGATATTTAACAGATTTTAAAAAGTTATTATGAATAACCTTATGCCAAGAATTTGCAATTCTAGCTGTAGTGGACAAAAATTAAAATGATAATGATTCTAGAAAAAATAGGTAACTTGGAAAATCATCTAATCATTAGAGAAATAGAATTAGTTGCCAAAAATGTTCCCACGAAGAAACTTTAGCACCATGTTATGTCATTGGAAAATAGTGCCAGATATTCAAGGAAGAAATATTTCAATCTATACCAAGTCTCCCAGAAAATTGAAAAAGGGTATACATTCTCCAACAAAAGTGAAATTACACACCCTCTCATTCATAAGTAAGGAGGCACATATTCTAAAAAAATTTTAGCAAACTAAATCCAGACCAAAAAAAAAGGAACCCATATGAAGACCAAGTTGTACAGGGACACAGGGAGAAAATATTTGATAAAATTCGATTTCCATTCACAATAAAAACTCTTAGCCAACTAGAAATAGAAGAGTTTTTTCTGAAGTTAAAAATTTAAAAAAAATAAAAAGAAAAGAAAACAAGGAGAGTTCAGTAACTTGCCAGGTGAAGAAATACAGACAAGTGAAGGACTTCACTGAGCAGCCAGAGGAGGGGAATTGAGAAGATTTCACTGACAGATATGGGGGAGGGGTGTGTGTTATGATGGGATACCAATTAAGCGTTGAAAACTAATGCTCTGAAGAGGACAGGATCAGTGCATTCATTTGTATACCATGGGTTTAAAAAATTTCCATCATTCGTTAGTCAGCAGGCGCAATGGCGCACTAAAATCCCTCAAAGTTCGTGATTATAAAACAGCTACAGCTGATAAGAAGAGCTGTGGTAAAAGACAACAATTTAAGTTTGGTGTCCCCTAAACAAATGGAGCTACAAATGGATTTTTCTTTTACATTTCTTAGTACTTAATGATGAAATGTTGAAAGCTTTGCCTCTGAAATCTAAAACAAGAGAAGGAAACCCACTATCATCAATTCCAATGGACAGTATGCCAGAGTTTCCAAGTAGGGCATGAAAAATAGAGAAATGGCAGGTTTGAAAAGGAAAAAAAAAGTATTTGCAGTTATAGGATTATAGGATTATGAAATGCAAATAGTCTACAGAAAAATTGTCAGAATTACTAAGCGTATTTAGCAAATTTGCCGGCGTATGTTCTAGGAACCGTCAGGCTCCTCGAAGGCCTGCTGCTTCCTGGTGTTTCTCAGACGGGTCAGGTCAGCACAGATTCTGCTGTACCCCTCTGCCAATTAGTCTCACCCTCAGAATTGACTCTTCAACTGGGGAGCTGGGTTAGCCTCCACCCCCAGTTTGTGCATTTCAGTTCAACTGGGCTTGTAGCCTCCCTGCTAGAACCTTACTGTGGTGGGCAGCGGGGGCACCCACCCAGAGTGGGACTAGGAGGTGCAAAATGGCATTGAGGAGATGTTAGTTCTTGGTATTATTGTGCTAATTAATGTGACTCTCAATTACTGTGGTTATCACTTACCATGATAGTTAAGTGTGGTTAAGAAGGGCTCTGGGTAGACCCAACCATAATGATCAGCTCATAGTGATGGCCACAACCGCTGGTCCACATAAGTGTCATTGTTCCAAAAATGGAGTCTGGTGCACTGCTTACTTTTTTGAAGGCAACTTCACTATAAAAAGAATTATTTCATCTGAAATTCAAAGTGGCCCCATGAGGCAAAGGTTATTGCTGTTTTTCCTAACACCAAGAAAATAAAGCAGAAGCCTGGATTTCCTATGTTACTCTTAGAGGTCACCCCACTATTAGGTCGCCCAGGTGTTCCAATTCCAAGTCCACGCTGCCCCATTATAACAAGCCTCTGAATACAGAGAAACTTCCAGACGCTCTCATGCACATAGGTGCACACACACAGTCCTCAAAGCTGTTGAAAAAGTATCAAACATTAGTTCTGGTATATTTGTTGACATAGAGATCAGCTGAGTTTTTGAAAAATAAGCCTTCCCTTTATAGCAATGTCGGGAGCTCTGAGAAACAGGACTTGGGTGTTTATTCTCACTCCATTTTTATTAGTTTTTCCCTCAGTGGCCTAGTCAGAGGATCACTATTCTCCTCCTCGGTGTGTCAATACCCTCAAGTACAAGTGCTGAACTGAGAAAATATGCCCAGTTAATCCAACCCCCAGACACTTTGGCCTCAATTATTTGTATGTTTTATTAGAAATAGAAATTTGGATGTACATTTGTGCACTGGTGCCTGGAATTCTCTGGTTTGTCCTCAGTCCACAGCCCTTCTTACAAAATTCTTCCTCTCTTTTGTTGTACTGCAGTGATGTCAGTCCTTGTCTGTGACTCTTTTAAGAGTAAGACAGTGTTTGGCACACTTGCAGGACCTGCACAGAGTAGCTGCAAAATCAATGTTACTTGACAGTTCATGCTTAAGAAAAGGGAAGGAGCCTGTTCCCAACACCCAGGCAATTTCTACGAGACTTTTGCCAAATTTCTTGAAAGAAATTTGAATAAAAGTGTAGAGAAATAAATATAAATCGGTTTATCATGGTACTTTTTCTGATATAAAAAAACTTGGATAATATCTCAATGTCTAATAATAAGAGATTAGTTATGGTATATCTATAAAACTCTGTAGCTATTAAAAATAATACAGAATATATAAAATGTTGTAGGAAAAGAAATGTTAAAGAACAGCATAAAACTAATAATCTCATTTTCAAAAAATAAAATAAATCATCATTTAATATAAAATATAAACTAGAAAATGAAAAATTGACAATTCTAAATATATTACATTCAAGATATTTAGAAGGGAAAAAACAACGCAGAAAAAGAAGAATTGATAAATCTAACAGCTGGTACTTTTAAAGGCATAGTAACAAATAAGTTCTCCATATGCAACATAATCAAAAAGAAAAGAGGGAGAATATAACATTAGGAAACATGAGCATACAGAAATTTTTAAAAAAGAAATAGATAATATCCTGTCTAATGCTATGCAAATAAATTTGAAAAGTTTTATGTAAGCAATCTGATAAAATATATTTCCAGAACTGACATAAGAAGACAGAGAAACTTTAATAAGAAAGACCACTGGAAATAATTGGAAAAAGTCATTTGTTTGCTTTAATTTTAAGAGGTGTTTTAATTTTCAGGAGGTGTCCCCTTGTTTTGGTTTTATAAGCAAAAGTTTTTTTGTCTAGGAATGATAATATTTTGCAATATAAAAAGTTTTAGACCAAAGAGGAAATATAATTTTCTCAGTAAATGCTGTTATCCGAACACCAACATTGGACAAAAACCTTACAAAAACCTAGAAAAACTTTTTCTAGGTCAATCTCACTTGTGAGTATGGATGCTGTGATAAACAGTAACGCACCCCCCCCTCAAATTTCCACATCCCAATCCCCAGAACCTATTTTCACCCTATATGGGAAAACAGACTTAATTAAAGTTTTGAGATAAGAAGATGAGCCTGGATTAGCTGGGTGGACCCAGTGCAATCAGGAGGGTCCTTATGAAGGAAAGAGAGAGGCAGGGAGATCTGACAGTGGAAGCAGAGGTTGGAGCGATACACTTTGAAGATGGAGGAAAAAGTTTCTGGAGCTTTGCCACACCATTAAATGCAAATAAAACAAAACTGGAAAAGTGTAGGCTCTGTCCTCCATCATGGATTGTGATTTAAAGTTGCAATATTTTTTTCAAAACAGTATTGAGGAAAGACTTCCCATTTTATTGGAAATATTGGGGAAAAAAGCCCTCCAAAAGTAACTGCCCATTCCGTGTCATGTTGTCTCAAAAGAACCTTTCTGTTTTGCTCTATTAGTAATTGGTTTTGAATTTAAGAGTTATCTGTCTGTGTGCAAGGCCAAGACAGCCAATGCCGTGGGACTTCCCAGGGGCTCCTTTAGTGCTCTCTCCTTGTCTGCAATATTGCTCCACTTCAAAACTGAATCTCCCGACTGACTTAAAAACAACTACTTTCAGTCAGACATTCAGCAGAAAAACAATATTGTGTTAGTGTCTTTTAAAATTGTTTTACTACACAGAATGCTTTAAAAGCAGGAAAAGTACTGCCTTTGACCATAAGACATAAGTAATGCCAGACACATAGTAAGTATCATATATAATATGCATTTGCTACAGTACAAAGTAATAAATACGTTTGTAATGTTCATTTTGTGCTACTATAACAGAATACCTGAGATTAGATAATTTATAAAGAAAAGAGGATTTATTTCTTACAGTTCTGGAGGTTGGGAAGTCTGAGGTCCAGGGGGTCTGTGTCTGATGAGGGCCTTCCTGCTGTGGTATCCCATGGCAGAAGGGCAGAGAACAAGAGATCCAACTGGCAACCTCAAACCCCTGTATAACTGGCATTATCCATTCATGAGGGTGGAGCCCATAAGACCTAAACACCTCCCATTAGGCCCACCTCCCAACACGGTTACACTGGGGATGAAGTTCCCAACACGTGATTTCGGGGGGCACATTCAAACCATGGCAATGCCATTCCCTAAAGTCTTATCTATTACTGAAAGTTTATGGCTTAATAGAGAGAGGAGAAACATCTTTGTCTTACCCTTGGGATTCTTAAATGTAGGGTGAACTCTAACATACCCACTCCGTTAGTCATTTAAGCTGATAGCGATAGAATAAGGTCCCTGCCTGAAAGGAAGAGGAGGACACAGCACAGAACGGGCAGTGATGCTGTGATAAATGCGGGGCAGAGTTCCAGACCCAGAGAAGGGAGACACGGGGACTATTTCACAGAGGTGGGTGCTCTGGACTTCCACCTCAGAGGAGAAACAGTTTGTCAGATTGAGAAGCTGAGAATTCATCTTCCAGTCTAAATCAAGAGAGGATGTGACAGCTGAGAATCGTGCAGTCAAGCCGGGGCTGCTGTTTCTGCAGCAGGAGGGGGCAAGAGTAGGAAAGGTTTCAAAGCCGTACTGAGGGGTGTTTACTTCATCACATGGAAACAGGAAGGGCCACGTGCGTTACCATCTAGTTAATGAAAGTCTTAGGTTTTGTGTCCTCTGTGTTTTCTTTTCCTTATTCCCAGCTGAAAACACATCATGCACTTGAAATCCCCCTCTTTACAAAAACAAAAACTAAGAAAACAAGGATTCTGATCTCTAAGCCACTGAAATAGCATCTCTGTGATAATTTTAAGAAACACAGGATGTTAGAGCTTCAGACCTGAAATTTTACCAATCCATTTACTGGTGAAAGAAGTTGATCTAAAGAGGTTAAGAAATTGTTCAAATTCAGCCCGCTATGAGTCTAGGAGCCAGGGCTAGAGATTTGACCTTTAACAATACCCATTATAACATTCAGCTTCCCAACATAGGAATCCCCATGCTGCTCTCCTCAGATTTGCGTGCAGATTGTTCAAATGACGAGCATCGATCACTATCAGTTTTGGAAGAACATTGAGCTTCACTCTCTGGACGGCAGCGCTATCTGTCATAAGGTGACAGCTCTTTGGAAACTCCATCGGTGTGGATTTATAATGCGAGAGACAACTGTTCTTCAGAAAAGAAAAGTTCCTCGATATCATAAATTAACAGTTTTGTTCTATGCTCCTTGTTTACCCCGTACTCACCTCCAGTTTTGCTGACTTCACTTGTCAATCACTGGAAATATTCACTTAACTGCTCCCTCTTCCCAGTAACTGAGCAACTCAGTGGTACACTGTGAAGGCTGTTTCTTAGATTCAGGTGATTTTGTCTGTTACCAATGAACTGAGAATAAAATTAGGTGTGTTCACCCTGCACTGGGCTCCCGAACATTAGCTCTGATATTGTAGGTTGGAAGTGGCCTTTGAAAAAAGGCTACAGTGTCAACTGACAGAACTAGACAGAATTCAGTGGCGGAACTTCTGAAGGATGGCTTGCTCATCTGTGCAAAAGACAGAGAGTACACAAAGATCACCTGGTAGGCAGAACTCTGAGATGGCCCCGAGTTTCTCGCCACCTGGCGTCTACACCCTGCCTGATCCCTTCCCCTGTGGGCAAGATCTGTCAATATGATGGAAATCACTCCTGGGATTCGCCCTTATGTTACATATTAAAGGTAAAGAGATCTTTCAGATGTAATTAAGGTTCCAAATAAGTTGATTTTTAGTCAATCAAGCGGGATATCATCCTGGATGTATCTGACAATGAGGTAAAAACCCCTAAAAGAGGGACTGGGTCCTTCTTAAAGAGAGACAGTCGCTTTTGCTGGCCTTGAAGAAGTAAGCCACCTTGAGTTCTACAGCTGTAAGAAAATGAATCCTGCAAACAACTTGAGGCAGCTTGGAAGTGGATATCCCCCTATTAAGCTGGTGAAGAGAACGCAGCCCAGCCAACACCTCCATTGCAACCTCGTTTGGTGCTGAGCAGAGGATACAGCCGAGCCATGCTAGATTCCAGCCCCACTGAAACCGTGAGATAACGAGTGCCTGTTGTTTCAGGCCATTATTTTTTTACACAGCAATAGGGAATGAACATGGTAGTCACAAAGATACTGGATGAGGACATTGACCTGGAATAGAAAATGTCACATCTAACCTTGATTCTTCCTCTACACCCTGAGTTTCATGAAAAACAAAAACAAAAACATAAACAAAACCATGCTGGTCATTTGTCTATTTATTTTCAGACATATTTTCTGCATTTCTGTGGCTATGTTCTGTAATTTAAGGGATTGACTCCTAAAAATTACATTCCCCAGGTTCTACTGGCCACTGGTTTTCAGACGGGTTTAGTCAAGGGAGACTAGGATGGGAGACTTGAGGGCATGAGGAAGAGAGAATCTCAACTCTTTCCACCCCCTCTCTGCCTGCCCAGGCACATCTGTGTCCCCTCTGTGCCTTAATCTCACACTGGGATGTCTCTCTTCACGTCATCTCACCTCCTCCAGGCAGCTTCTTCCTAGCTCCAGCTCTCATGAAGTATCCCCTCCTCCATGCATCCTGTCCCACCAGGCAGTTGGCACCTGGGGTCTAGTAACACCATTTCCCCAACATGTCCCTCCAGCCGTAGGGGTAGGCAGAGATTTGGGTTAGTATTTTGTAAATTGTTAATTTGTCATTATTAACCTGTAGGCCACCTTACTTTCTTGTTTTCATCTCTTCCGACAACTTCCTAAGCATTTGCTCATGTTGCATTTCCTCTCTTAAACCTCAGGCATAGCTTTTGCTCTCTGCGCTTTACCTTGGCTGATGTGGAGCTGGGTTCTAAGAGTGAACTTAGGTAACAGACCTCTAAGATAAGATTCAGGGATCTGGTGGCCTACCAGATTGATCTGGATTAGTGATGGCTTCACTGTTGTTGAAAAGGGAATGCTAAAAATCAGTGGCATTCAGTGGCATCACAATTATTTAAATTATTAAGCATGCATCCTTAAGTTAAAGTGCCCGTTGAAGACAAAAATTTGGGGGATCAGGTAGCTGCTTCATTTGACTAATAAGGTAGTCCTAATGACACCATAAAGACTAACAGTAGTTTGTTTTTAGCTATTTTGGAGAGGCTACAGAAAAACATAATAATTTTACACTCTTAGCTTCTGTCATAGTTAGAAATCAGACCTCCTATTGTGGCCTTAAAATAACCCTAATTTTTTACTCTCTTAATAGACTGAGGCATTGACTGGGAACAGTTGGTAACCTGAGAAATAAAGGAACAACTTTGAATGGCATTGAATGAATCTGAGAACCTCAAATTCCCAATATCCATGGTCAACCTTACCAGCAGAAGCAGTCTCTCCCTCTGTCTGGAAACCAGCTTTCTTTTGCTTGAAAATGTCAAGTAATAGTATCGCCTGAGGAAGCTGCCTCATAAGGGGGTTCCTGTTATCCTCCATACTTAACCCCACCTTCTTCCATAGCCTCCAACATATCACATCATGAGAATTAGATAGCAACATGCTTCTAGGAGAAAAGTACACAGCCCATTAAGGAAACAGTGGCAAGAGCCTGTAGCCCATGAGTGGGACTAACCCTGGTGTGATTAGACGGAGGACGACAGTAGTGCTAGATCTGGCTGAGTTCGTCACTACAGGCCTCCTTTCTCAATATTCAGGATTTAATATACTAACTTATTTTCATATTATTATTACTTTAACATGTTTGTATTGAGATAAGGAAGAAATACTCATAACTATAGCAGGTCTCATTTCTGCAACTGGCCATGAGGTTACAGCTGGTATTTATAACTATCTTCTTCAACTTTCCCTTCCATACTTCCTAGGCCCACAGCAAGCACCTCAGCTGGCCTTGGTTCCTTGTCTGACGAGGTCACCCAGCTCTCCATCTTTGAAGCATCTGGGCCACTAACAACTTTGCCCGAGTGATGTTCCACTTTTCTCATTGATGTGAATTATAAGGCATGGGAATACTAAGAAGTGTCCTAGGGGGTCTGCTTTATTTCAGACATATTCTTTCTTATGCAGTTACGTAGTGGCAACCCAAATTTCCCTTGATACCCAGTGTCAAGCACCCCAGCCAGCACATGCCCCCTTCTTTATTTGTTGATTTAGAGGCAGGAGGAGCCCAAGTGGCCAGTGTCACTCTTAACTGCCAGTTGAATGGAGTCATTGCCACGTCCCCTGATGAAGGCATTTCTCCCTTTGTAACTAAAGCTAACCCAGCAGGTCCAATCAGCATAATGCCATCAATGTGATGGACAAGGATGATGTTCTATAGAAGGAAAAGCAACCAAATTATAACATAAGACAGAAGAGTTGACTTACCCCTCAGGTAGGTTCATGAAGGTATATTGCTGACATGGCCAGCTGAAAAGCAATTGTTTCTGATGGTCTTTATTAGTAGATATACAGAAATAAAATTCACAGGATCAATAGCAGTAAGCCCAGTATCAGGGACTACATTAATTTTATAACACAACAAAACCACATCTGGAACAGCAGCTGCTGTTTTATTGAGTCATTTCTCAAGATCCATGTGTAAGTTCAATTGGGATGCAGTGGGAATCCTCATCTCAGCACCTTTCAAGACCTTGACAGTGGCACTAATCTCTGCAATCCCTCCAGGAATACGGTATTGGTTTTGGTTTACTATTTTTGTAGTTAGAGACAAGTAGAAGCTGCTAGACATAAAAGCAAGAAAATGAATGACATCATTGCAGATAGTGATAAGCATTATGGAAAAAGAAACTGACAGCTTTGAAAGAGTAAGAAAAGGCTTTCATTATTTCTTAATTAAGCCTAGCTTTTTAAAATGACATTTAGAAGAATTATTTCAAAATGATATCAAATATGAATTTAAAAGCTGCCATTAATCTCAATGTTTTTGGTCTTTGGACCAGACTTATCATTTGTATAGAATTATAATGTCATCATCACAGCTCATTAAAGAATAATTTTCTAATATTCAGTCCACATTCAAATTTCTTCAATTCTACAGAATCTCTAGGGTAGAACCGAGGCATCAGTATTTTTTAAAGCTATAGGATGATCCCAATGTGCGGCCTAGGTTGAGAAATACTGCTCTATCCACCATATTTCTAAATGAAATTTAGACTAAGGATTTGATTACATTCAGTTTAAACATGTGTTGCAAGAGTAATTTCTAGGTGAAGCTGTGCACTTCCTACTGTATAATATGAGGGGGCAAAAGTTACTGGGTGATAGCAGTGCTATTAACATTCATCTCTGCATTGAAAGGTTCTTTTTCTCCTTTGCAACAATTAAGCTAGTTGCATAGAATTTGCTTGTTTGCTTTTTGCTCTATCAGAATTCTACTCGCCAGCAACTTTAAAGATTTAGCAACTACAGATAATTTCCGACTTAATATTAAATATTTTGCGAGTACTAGAAATTGATGATTTTTCCAATTTTATCTTTCTTCTATATTTATGAGCTAGAATTATTCTCTAAAACGTGTATTTACCTTTATCAAAAATTTTAAAATTACAGTATCAATATTACTCTTTACAGTAATGTAACTGAGTGAATTTTAAAAGTTCTTTGTAGTTATTTCATAATACAACCAACTAACCAAATATAGTCATATCACTATATTTAAATTTACAAACTTAAAGTAATTATTTCATTCCTGTAGCTATACTGATACATGGATTCATTTGTTTTTGTTTGTTTTCAATTTCAGGGTGTGCTTTCTAATTAAATTTTACTTTTTTAACATGTAAAATATTTACAAAATTTCAAAGTATATGAGAAGACATACTCAGTAAAATCTTGCTTTCATCCCTATATCCTTTATCTAATTCTCCCTGCCTTGTGAGGTAACCGTTTGAATTAGATTCTAGTTTATACTTTGAGTGTGTCTTTTTTTTTCCAAATTAAGCAAATAATTGATTCCAATGGTCACTGCTTGTGATGGTTTATTTTAGATGTCAGCTGGAATTAAGGAATACCCAGAGGGCTAGTTAAACCACATTTCTGGTATGTCTATGAAGGTGTTCTTGATGAGATTGGCATTCGAATCAGTGGACCGAGTGAAGATCCTGCCTCATCCAGTGTGGGCAGGCACCATCCAGCTGACTGAAGGACCAGATAGAACAAAAAGGCAGAGGAAAGGCAAATTTTCTCCTCTCTCTTCTGAACCTCAGACACTCTTCTCCTATCCTTGGGTACCATAACTCCAGGTTCTCCAGCCTTTTGGCCTCTGGGACTTACAACAGTGGCCCTGCCAGTTCTTAGGCCTTTGGCCTCGGACTAAGAGTTACACCTGAAGCTTCCCTGGTTCTCAGGCCTGCAGATTTGGACTCAGCTGCACTACAGGCTTTCCTGATTCTCCAGGTTGCAGATGGCCTATCATAGGCTTCTCAGCCTCCATAATCATGTGAGCCCATTCCCCTATTAAAGCCCCCCTCCTGTATCCATGTCATCTATCCATACACAAGCATTTAGATATGTCTTCTTGGTTCTGTCTCTCTGGAGAACCTGACTAATACACTCCTTAATATAGATATTTCCTCATTCTTTTTATTTTTATGGCCTGCTGATAGTTCAATCAATTGCCAATTGTTATCTGGAGAACATTTTAAAAATAAACATTCTTTGCTCCAAGGAAAGAGAGCTGTCATTGGTCAGCACTGGGTAATATGGGAGAAGCAGATGGATTCTGTCCTAAGTTTGAGGTAGTGTCTATTCCTACCTTCTACCATGCAATTTTCTTATGAACTTTCACAAATTCAGAAGCTCAGGAATTATCTCCAGATTCATTATGTAATCAAAAGACAAGCAGAACAAAAGATTATTAATATTAGTACTATTATTTATTTAGTATTCTGAAACCAGATTGTGAAAAGTACTACCTGGTAATATGAATGAAGGCTTTGAGAAATACATGAATTTATCTCTGGAAAGAACAAATTCAGAATGGTGGTCCATTCAGACTACGATAAAAGCATTGTTTATTAATCATTTCATTTATTCATTCATTCAAAATGTACTCGGTAAGGGCTAACTATGGGAAAGGAACTGTGCTCAGCACAGGGAATACAAGATAAGCCAGACAGACCTCCTGGCCACCTTCATGGGTATTGTGATTGAGTGAGGAAAACAGCTATAAAAAAGTTATTGCAAACCAAAGGAAACTGCTACGAAAAAGGAGAACCAGGTGAAACTGGGACATTGTATCCAATATATAGTCAACACACGGATCCCAGAAAAAGCGATGTTTAAGTTGAGATCTGGTGCATGGTCAGGACATAGTCAGCAGAAAGGCTTGGGCCAAATATTTTTTAGTAACATGGAACAGCCTGTGCAAACCTTGCCATGGAAAAGAGTGTGACATATATTGATTGAAATACACTTGTGGTGGAGCCCTAATAGAGCTCATCATTCTCTCCAGAATTGTTCTTTCTTTTTTTCCTGAGGATTGGCTTTTCTCTTTCCTTTCTTTGGTTTTAATTTAATTTTTTAATTGACAAATAATAATTGTACATAGTCATGGGTACCTAGCGATGTTTCAATATATATAATGTATAATGATCCAATCAATGTAATTAGCATAGTCAGCATCTCAAACAGTTATCATTTCTTTGTGTTGGGAACATTCGATATCCTACTAGCTATTCAAAACTATATAATATATTTTTGTTAACTATAATCATCTTACAGTGATAGAGAACACTAGAATTTATTCCTCCCATCTAGTAGTAAAATGAAATAAGTCAGGAACAGAAAGTTATTAAACTACATAACTTATTAACTAATAAGTGTATGTTCTCACCCATATGTGGAATATAAGTAAGTTGATCTCATAGAAGTAAAAAGTAGAGCTCTAGGGGATACTAGAGCTTAAGGGATATAAAATTATTTCTTCTCCTGATTTTGTTAATCTCCATCCTAGAATCCCAGCACTCAACTGAAAAACGAGCATCATCTTCAACTGCTCCTGGTTCGAGCCCCCAGTCCATAACCTTGGTGTCCGCCTGTTTTGATCTATCTCCTCCTCTGCATCCTCTCTGACACTATGGAATTCAGAAATTGGTAGCTACTCAACTAAACTATACTTATCTCCTTCTTCAAATATATATAATATATCTCTATTAACGAGTTCAGTTCCTTGAATTTACTGTTAAATTCAAACATTATTGTCACAGTCACACTCTATCTCAAAGCGGTCCTTTTGGCACAGATAGACTTTGAGGTTTTTTTTTTTTTCCTTTTTACCCTTTTTTCCTGATCCCTGAAGCTAAGTCCCAGGGTGCTCACTGTGATAGATTATATTATGTTCTCAACTCTTCACTCCTCTGTGCATGTGCACCCTTTGACAAGTAACTGTGCAGTCTCTCCCACTAAACAGAAACAGGAGAGACATGAGCAAAGCCATGCCAACTGTGAAGGGCTCCAGGAGAATGGCCATGGCTAACCACGTAGTAAGGATTAGCACTGCCTAAAGAAAGGCCTGGCCTTGGCTCAGCTGCTGGAGATAACTCCAAGTCCTTTAAGTGTTCTGCTGTGAACTACTAGCTCCTCTCTTTGCTCTATAGTAAAGTATATTGGGTCCTGAGAACTTTCCTCAGATTCACCTGTCTCGACATCTTCCACAGCCGCTCCTCCCACTCCTGCACCCTAATGAAAACCGTGGCTCTTCTGAAAATGCAACCTCTGAGAGCTTGCAGCTTCTGCAGCCTACAATCTGGTAGAGAGGGCAAGAGTCTGCCTTTTACCAAATCTGTCTGCACCTGCTAAACATAACTAACTTATTCCAAAATTATCTGGCCTTTTTTTAATAGACTGTGTCCTTGCTATGATGCAATGAGTGTCTTAACTTTAGTAGACGAAGATCCGCAGAAATGACTAAAAGAATTTTTTGATGATAATAAAAATATGATGCATTTTCATTTTCACAATAACTATTTCTACTCTGGTAATTTTCACTGGCTTTGCCCCTTACTCTCTGTGTGACCTCAAGTAATCTATTTAACCTCTCTGGCCTTGGTTACCTCATCTGTAAGATAGGACAAATAACAGTGAGTAACTCAAAGGGTTGTTAAGAGTTTAGAGTAAATACATAATACACACTTAGGATAATGCTTGAAATATTATTACAGTATTATAAGTATTTGATAAAAACTAGTCATAATAGTTATTACTCTAATATAATTATTATTAACTTTCTGGGATTGGAGCTAAACTCCTTAAGCTTCCATATATGACTCATTTTTTTTCCAAGTGCTTCTATGCTCTAGTCACAGTAAATCTTTTAGAAGATTTTAAATAAGTATTTTAGGTAGTATTAGAACTTCAGCTGAGGCCCTAAATTTGAGAATAAAAGGTGCTAATTGCTCACAAATTTTAAGGAGACTTGAAACAAACCACATGGAGCATACTAAGTTGTTCCACTTCCCCAAAACCAAACTTCAGAGACAAAAATTCAGGGCTGAATTCTGCTACTGATAGTAACAGAGTCTTTGCTATTTGACTAACCTGCCCATCCACCGTAACAAGAAAGCTGAACAATTACAGAAATAGTTTTTTAAAAGCATCAAAAGAAACTAGCACGAATATAAATTGAATGACCAAAGTGCCAGAGAAAAGAGAAAGACATGAATGCAATCCTTGTATTAACACTAGGTTTTTCCCCAAAGGGCATTTATAGACTTTTAACTCAGGATAAAGAGTCTAGGCAGAAAGCAGAGATGAAGGCTCGTGGCAGTTTCTTTGGCCCAGAGACACTTAAATTTGTCTTCGGTGATATCACAGCATCTGGGACTTAAGGACTTGGGATATTAAAGAAAAGGAGATTGCATGGGGGCAAGCTCAACATTTTGCACACAATTCCCCTCAATGCTGATTCCTACAGTGCACCCATACGGGGCAAGAGTCTGGAAAATGAAGCATCAAGTGGCTTTCAAGAGGCTAAAAACTAAGCAGATATTTCAGAAGTTTGGTGATTCTTGGAAGATCAAAAAAAAAAACACAAAAAACAAACAAGCAAAAAAGCAACTCTAATTCAGGGCTTCTCAAGAAGGAGACACCCTAGGAAACACATCAGGCTTTTAATTGGGACTCCAGAAAAGAAGTACTCGAGGAGTAAAGGTAAACTGAAAGTGGATTGGTCTTGACTTATTTGAGGTGATCTCATTATACTCTGCATTACTATCAGGAGAAAATTTCTTTTTCTATAGAACAAAGAAATTTATTCCAGAAATTCTACAAACTGTCATGCGCTACATCCAGCTTTCAATAAAAATTTACCAAGCAGCCCAGGAAATAGGAACAAAGAGCCAAAAACCAAGAGACCATAAAGACATCAGAAGCAGACCATCAGGTGATCTATATATTAGAGTTTTCATATGTGAGTGTTTAAATGACTATCATTAATGCCTTCAATTAAAGATACGAACACAAGGAAAATTTCACCAGAGAGTTTTAGTCTGTAAAACAGTAAAATAAAAATCCTAGATATTAAAAGTAGTATAAATGATAGCAAGGGTATAAGGACAAAAAAGTTTCAATATAGATAGATTAATATCTATCAGGTTAAGGAGGAAAGAGGAAAGAAGATTAGTAAACTAGAAGATGAGTTACTATAAATCATCCAGATTGAATCAAGGAAAGACAAAGAGATGGAAAATAAGGAAAAGAAATATGTGGAGCACAGTGATGGGGTCTAATACGCATGCAATTAGAGTCTAGAATAACAAAATAAAGAGATTGGGAAGGAAGCAATATTTTAAGAGATACTTAGCACAGAATTTTCTAGAAATGATTAAAAAAATATAATGAAGAGCTTGTCCTACAACCCTCACAAAAAGCAAACACAAAGAAAAACCACACCAATACATGTCATAAACAAACTGCTAGGAGACAGAAACAAAGATAAATCCGAAAGCAAACATAGAACAATATATCTAATCTTCAAAAAGGCAACAGTAAGACTGATGACACTAA
This sequence comes from Propithecus coquereli, assembly GCF_000956105.1. NCBI lineage: Eukaryota > Metazoa > Chordata > Mammalia > Primates > Indriidae > Propithecus > Propithecus coquereli. The sequence continues at coordinate 237,486 of NW_012148086.1, forward strand.
AAAAAATATTACTAAAGGAAGCTCTTACAGAAAAAATGATCCAAGATTATTTTCCCAGGAAATGTAAGCAGAAAGCAGTGGAAACATAAGCAGTAGCAGTGGAAAGAATAAATATGCAGGTAAACTTATTTAACATGGCATATTTAAAACAATATTGATATTATTTGGTGAGTTTAAAATATGTAGAATTAGAATATTTTGCCACAGCAACATAAAAGGAAGGGAGTGTCAATGGAGTTAAAATGTTTTAATTAAAGTCCCTGTATGATCCAGGAAGTAGTAAAAGTACAAGTATAAGGCAGAATATAATACACCACTTTCCAATAGAAATACAATGTGAATCACATATGTAAATTTATATATTTTAGCAGCAAAATTTTAAAAAACTAAAGAAATAGATAAAATTCATTTAAATAATTTATTTTTATTTAACTGTCACAAAAATATTATTTCAATATGTAATAGATATAAAAATTAATAATGGATATTTTATATTATTTTGTTAGCTCCAAATATTTGAAATCCTGTGTGTATTTTACATTTACAGTACAGTTCACTCTGGCATATTTAAAGTGTTCCATAACCACATGCAGCCAGTGGCTTCCAGACTGGACAGCAGTACTCCACAGGGATACCAGCAGTAATTGCAAGAGCAGAAAAAAAATTAAAAGAATAATTCTTAGGTCAACACATTGGAAAAAAATGAAAAAATAAAAAATACTTGGGTGAAACAGATCAAATAAAAGATGAGAGAAACAGAAAACATGGGGCAAGATTGGTGATTTAAACTCAACTGTATTTACAGCACATTAAATAAAAATGGACTACACATTCCCCCAGGAGTCCCCGCTGTTAGGTCCAGAGCTGAGAAAGAGACACATGGAGCCCGAAGTGTAGTAAAATGTGTTTATTTTGAGAATCTGGATGCAGATGGGTGGAGGCCAAAGGAGCGTCCACCACGAGGGAGGGGAAAGCCTTGGGTTTTATAGAGGAGTTTTCTGGGTAGGGGGAGTGAGCAACACCTGCAGAGATAGGGGAGGGTGGTAGCTTCCTCCTTATCAGCTGCCTGTGATGGGAGTTAGATTTACAACCTCAGGTCCCTCCAGATCCTGTGGCTTTTGTTTCACAGGTTTTATGATCATGATCACTATCTTTCTATTAACCGCATTCTGTCCTATACATACTTTTTGGGTTCCCACCAGAAACAAACCTAACACACCCTATAACAAGCACCCTGTTTGGGAAGCCCTCTCTATCCCCCCAAAACTTGAGAATCCCTTCCCTCACTGACAGATGTGGGGTGTCCAAGAAACACAGGTAAATGGGATCCTGCCGCAGCCGGCCTCCTGGCCTGAGAAAACTTGTCATCCTAAGGGGTGGAGAATCCCTTCCCCCACCCAGAGGCACCACAGGTCCTGACCTGAGGAAACTGTCCCCTTCATATGCCAACAGGGGCACCAGCAATACCAGATAACCCAAGCAGACAAAATCCAACACCACAAAGGTTCTGATGATCAAACTGTCATTGGAACAGTCTGAGATTTGTATGTTAAATCTAAACAGGGAGACTCCTGCTGAAAGAGGAAATTTCAATAAGATCTGGAGTCTCACAACGTAATAGACAATATGTCCAGAATACAATTGAAAATCACCCGTTATACCAAGAACCAAGAAATTCAGAACTTGAGTGAGAAAACACAATCAACCGAAGCCAACACGGATCTAACATAGACACTGGAAATACCTGACAGGGATTTGAAAACAGCTACCACACAAGTGATTCAATAAGCAGTTATAACTTCTCTTGAAACAAATGAATATTTAAAAATCTCAGCAAATAAATATAAGTATAAAAAAAGAACCAAACTAAAAATAAAAGAAATTTAAAAACTTACTGGACGGGCTCCATAGCGGAGCAGAGATTACAGAGAATGGAATTGATGAACCTGAGGAGTAGCCAGCAAAATTTACCCAATCTGAACAACAGAAAGAAAGCAGACAAAAAAAAAAATTGATCAGAGCCTTAGCGATGTGGGGTAATTAACAGAAGAGTCAACATTTCCGTTTAAAGAAATAATGGCTAAAACTTCCCAAAGTTAGCAAAAGACACAAATCTTACAGATTTAAATATCTGCGTGAACCCCAAGTAGGATAAATCCAAGGAAATCTACACCAAGACACATCATAATTAATCTTCTGAAAACCGATGACAAAGAAAAGAATTAAAACTACCCAGAGAGACATTGCATTATCTACAGGAGAGCATCAGTTCAAACGGTTTCCCCATCTGAAACCGTGGAAACCAGAAGAAAATGGGGGGGGGGGGCGTAGAAGGGAAAACTTCCCCTTCTCCCCTAGAAGTGTGGCTGAAAGATAGAACTCACAGTAAGGCGGATTAATAAGAGAAAGAGAAGACAATTTATTTATTGTGTGCATAGGGAGAATCACAGAATGATTACTCAATATCCCAATGAGGTCCAGAGGTTTAGGTACCCTCATTTTAGAGGGAAGGAGGAGATGAGGCACATAGATAATTCTTTTGAGATGCAATAAATGGTTATTAGGGAAGATGAATAGATACTTGGGAGGATGAATGGATGGGGGGAAACAGATTGACCTTTAAATGAATCTCTTTGGAAATTAAATTAACCTGAGAGGCAGGTATTATCCTTAAAACAGGTTGGGCCAGGTCTGGTTGCATTCTTGATCTTTTTTTCTGCATTATATTGAGATAACAGGGAGGGGAAAGGAAATTAATTGTTCTTTTTGATGGGCCTGCTTTTATGCAGAGAGAGGGAAAGCCTCTTCCAAAGCCTGTTGATCTCTAGGAGCCTTTAATTCAAAATATTCTTTATAATAAGGAGTCATATTTTGGGATGAAATTTCCTGAGCTCCTTAAAAGTGACACAAAATTTTCAAATGATGTGTCAATGGAAAAGAAGCCAAACTCTGCAAAATAATTTTAAAGAAATTTATTCTGAGCCAAATTTGAGGACCATGACCCAGAGGCATGCCCAAGAAGCCTTGAGCAAGTAGAATAGCTGTGGCTGGGTTACACTTTGATTTTATACATTTCGGGGAGACAGGGGTTACAGGTAAAGTCGTAAATCAATACGTGGGAGGCACTCATTGGTTTGGCGTGACAAGATGGGCCCCCTTGAAGTGGAGAGGAAGGGCTTACAGGTTATAGGTTGGTTTAAAGATTCTTTGACTTGTAATTGGTTAAAGACATGAAGCTTTGTCTAAAGGCTTCTAACGTTCTAACATAAGGAGCCATTAATCAGAGACAAGCCACCCGACATATTTGTTGTGTAAATTGAGGACCTGCAGGTTTGTCTTGCATACCCTTAGGCCTACTAATGGGTTACAAAGGATGTCTCCAAGAAGGGAGGGGGCATAATGAGGCATGTCTGACCTCCCTCCTTGTGGCAGGCAATTTAGTTTTAGGGTATCCCCTTGGCCAAGAAGGGGTCCATTAAGTCAGCCAGTTGTGGGGAGCCTTAAGATTTTATTTTAGTTCACATAAGCAAAGAGTTGTGAACCACAAATTCTATAACTGGTGAAATTATCCTTAAGGAATGAAGAAGAAATAAAGACATTCTCAGACAAAGGAAAGGAAAACTATAAGTACTTGTCACTAATAGACTTACTCTTAAAGTCTGGCTAAAAGAAGTTCTTCAAACGGAAAGAAAATAATAAAAGAAAAAACCTTAAAGATCAGAAAGAAGCAAAAATTGGAAAAGCAAAAATATAGGTACATACAATACATTATCCTTCTCTTTCTGAATTTTAGGAACCGTATTTGATGATTGAAACAAGAACTGTTACATCATCTGATACTCCAGATGATGATATTTCAAAGTGAGGAAGCTAAAGGGACTTAAAAGAAAGTAAGGTGTCCACATTATCGGGGTGGTACGATATTGATACCAATAGACTGTGATAAGTCACATGTGGGATACTGTAATATCCACAACAACACTAAGAAAACTGTACAAAGAGATGCATTCCAAAACGCTATTAAAATAAATCAAGATAGAATTCTTAAAAAAATGTTCAAGTAACCCAAGGAAGGCAGGGAAAAGGAAATACAAGGTCGAAAAATAAAGGAAGCAAATAGAAAACAAATAATAACATGGCAAATTTAAGCTCTATCATAACAGTAATTACTTTAAAGGTAAATGGTCTGAATATACCAATTCCGAGTCAGAGATTTTCAGAGTGTATAAACAAATAGAATTCAACCATATTCTATTTACAAGAAATCCATTTCAAATTCAACAACATAGATAGCTTGAGGACAAAGATACATTATGCAGACATTAACTCAAAAGATACCAGTTGCCTTAACTGAACACTTTAACTGTGAAACCTCTCTATGGCATTTATAATTTAAATATGTTCTAAAAGGTTGACATATTAAAGATTTTAGTAATTGTAGTTGTCTGCTTAAAAATTCAAATGTTTCTGCCTTTGTTGGTACTATTTAAAAAGGGATAAAAATTATATATCTACTAACTTAGCTATCTTTGTTAAGTTTGAAAATGTCAAAAATTATGTCAACAGCAGCACTAGAAAGCACCTTGGTGGTTTATCAGGGCTCCACGTACTTGTTTACTATTAACAACATTGTGTATCATAGAAAGACATGAATCTATTTATAGATAAATATTGAATTTTATTTCTTTAGAAACAAAACAAGTCCTGGAAAATATATTTGCTCAAATTATATAATTTTTGAGTCTTGTAGACTTTTTCTATTTACTAGTATAACTAATGTAGACGGGAAAAAATGCTGAAAACAATAAAGGAAGAGTAGACAAATCCATAATCATAATTGCATATATAAGTAATATTCTCAGTAAATGAAAGAAAAACATAAGCAAATCAGAAAGAATATAAAAGATTAGAGCAATAAGATTAATAAGTTGATATAATTAACACGTGTAAAACTTGCACAGGGATCAAGACAAATTTTTTCCCATGCGAATGCTCACTAGCACTGATCAAACACTGAGCCATAAAGAAAACCTAAAAAAAATTCAGAGATTTAGGTCTGAACACAGGGAAATTAAGCTATAGTATTGTTAAAACAATTGACATTTAAAAAATGTTAAAAATAATTAAGATAAGAATGATTAACAAAATGATAACTAAAAAAATCCCAAATGTTTTGAAAATTAAGCAATACACTTTTAAAACACTCCTTGGATCAAAGAAGCAATCAAAATAAAAGAATTTGTTTTAAACTCAACAAAAATTTAGAGTATGGTATACCAAAAATTATGGAATGGATCCAAAGTATGCTTCAAAAAACACAGATAGCCTTCAATGAGTATACTCTAAAAAAGAAGAAAGAATAAAAATCAAAGATCTAAACTCAACAAATTGATTTATGTGAGCATCTCCTTTGTGAAAAAGGTGGCATTGCAGTGCTGTGAGGCAGGGGCAGCACATAAACAGTCCGTGTCGATTGGATGTTCCTATAGGGAAAAAAATGAATCTTTCACACCTCCTTCGCCATACACACATGCCATACTCTTCATGCCACACATATGATACCGCCCTTACAAATTAATAGAAAGGGTGCAAGACAAGAACTGTGCTAAGGGCCTCGCTAAAAATAATGATAATAATTAGCCACTGTCCCTCTGTTTGCTTCTCTATAATTGCCACTCTGGAGCCACATAGCTGGTGGTCATAACGATTCTTAGCTTTCTTCATAAATAGTATCACTTTTTTGAAACCTGAAATATCTCCCGGGCCTGCATTCCTGGGGAACAGCTGACCCATCCAGACCAGTGGCCCATACTGAAGAACTGATTCAACTGGTCTTGTGACCCCCACCCAAGAACCTGGTCATCAAAGAAGACAATTTCTACAACCCTATAGCTGTGCCCCAGCCCAGCCAATTAGCAGACTCAATTGCCTATGCCAAACTGTCTTTAAAACCCTGTCTTCCAAATTCTCAGGGAGGAGGATTTGAGAAATTTCTCCCATCTCCCCACTTAGCACTATGGGGAATAAGCCCCTTCTGTCCCGTAAACCCTGCTGTCTCAGCGTATTGGCTTCCTCTTGGACAGCAGGCAAATGAATCTGGTTGGGTAGCAACACATACACACAAACCTATTCTAGATGCATCATTAACTAAATGTGAAAATTAAAACAATACTGCTTCTTGATGATAACACAGGGGAATATCTTCATTGCCTTATAGTTGGCAAAGATTTGTTAAATTGCACATAAAAAGTATCAGCTACAAAGCAAAAATAGTGACACATTAGACTTTTACTAAATCAAAAGTTAATTTTTTAACTTTTTAACTTTTAACTTTTTAACTTTTTAACTGAGTGAATAGTCAAGTATAAGATAAACTGTCTTACAAAGTATTTATATTCTTTATTTAAAACAATAGTCCTACAAATCAATATGGAAAAGAGAGTCATCCCAGTAAAAAATGGGAGGGTCATTTGCCAAGATACCAGATGGCTGTTTTGACCGTATTACCTTGAGTGAGGTATAGTGAGGCCAGACAAAGATCAAAACAGAGAAACTGGAAAGAGTTTTAAGTTTTCTTATAGTTCCCTGGGGAAAACACAGCATGTCACACAGAGCCACTCAAGGGAGCACCAGGGTCAGTTTTGAGCCAGAAGGAGAAATGACAACAGTGGGTGAACACTGCTTTTGTGGTTTCTGCAGGAATGAGGGGTAGGCAGGGTAAACAGGCTTAGGATTGTCTAGCGGGAGTAATTTCAGTGGGCTCTGGGGCAAAGGGTTGTCGCTGGTTGCCTGGTACCTGGATCTGAGGCAAATAGGGTGGTTTTATAGTAGCCCAGGGTTTAAAGACAAATAAGGAGGTGATTGTGGAGTGGAGTTATTCGGCCACACAAGAAAGGGAACTGACTGGCCTCTAGCCAGGGCCTCTAAACTAAGCCAGTACAATGCAGAGTAGTTCTCCAGGTGGCCTTGGACCAACCCAATTCTCCCCATTCTCTCGCTTATACTTCTCAAGAGTAACTACGGAATGTGTCAGCAGTGCAACATCCTGAGGAGGGTCTGTTTGGAGCAGCCCCAGTTCTGCCCAAGTCTCTGCTAGAACAGGATGTCCAGGATGTCCTGCCCAGCAATGTGTGTCTCTCTGGGATCTAAAACTCAGGTCCCTCAGCTACAGCTCAGGTGGGCATGAACAGACCAGACGACATCTGCCCAGGCGGCTTTCCTGGGCCTCAGGGCTGGGCTGTCATGAATCCCAAGCTTCTTTTGTCCCTTGCTGCCTATCTATAAGTAATAAACCTGCTTCATGTCACTTGTTGTTAATAAGTGTTCTGTCTCACAGCCAAATGTGAACTGAAAAAATTATAAGCCCTCCAGCTGACTGAATGGACCCCCTCTTGGCCAAGGGGACCCCAGAAATACCCTAACGCTGAGTTTCTGGCCATGAGAGGGGAGCTTAGGCATGCCTTGTCATGCCCTCCTCCCTTCTTGGAGATACCCGATGTAACTCCGTAACAGGACTCAGGCCATACAAGACAAAGCTTAAGCCACACCTGCAGGTCATCAATTTACTTAACAGATCACTTGAGTCTGGGTATATGTCTAGTGTATGTCCAGTGGCTTGTCTCTGATGAACTGACTTCCTTTTCTTAACTTAAAACATTCCAAGCCTTTAGACAAAGCTTTATTTCTTTAACTAACTACAAATCAAAGACTCTTCAAACCCACCTATAACCTGTAATGCCTGGCTTTGAGATATGCTGCCTTTTTGGGTCAAACCAACATATGCCTTCCATGTATTGATTTATGAATTTACGTGTAATTCCTGTCTCCCTGAAATGTCTAAAACCAAACCGTAACCCAACCATGGCAAGACCACTTGCTCAAGGCTTCTTGGGTGTGGCTGTCAGGCCATGGTCACACACATTCTGCTCAGAATAAACTCCTTCAAATTATTTTTGTTGACACCAAAAGGCACTGGGATCGAGTGGTATCCAGTGACAGTGAACCTGCTTTGCAGACACAATTTTTTAAAACACTACATTACAATGGCCAATAAGCCTTTGAAATGGTGCTCAGCATTGTTATTGTCCAGAAAAATGTTACTCGAACTGCAACATGGTGACATTGCCTAGCCACTGTAAGGGCTAGCATTGATAAAAACTGCCAGTATCAAGTGTAGAGATGATGTGGGACAATGAAACTTTCAGATACTGCTGGAAGGAACATAAATTGGCACATTATGCAAAACTGCGTATCTATCAAGTTAGCACTAAAATTATGTATGTATTTTACACAACTGTTCCACCCAATGTAAATGTATTCATAGATTCATCAAAACTCAGTGCAAAATATTAATAGAAGAATCACTTACAATAGTAAAACTAAGGAAACTGCCCAAATTCCCATCATAAGTAAAGCCTGATACATTACACAATGGATGCCATACTATGAAGAGAAATGTTAAACTACTCTGCAACATGAGAAATTTCACATGCATAGTTTCAAAAAAAAAGGTAAAAACAAGAAAAGAAAATCCAGATACAAAAGAGTACTTGTCACACAATTCCATTTATATAGTAAATTAAAAAAACAGAAAAAATACCTAATTTATGGTGATCATGAAAATAATAATTATCTTTAGAGGTGCAATGAATAGAAGTCATGGCAGAGTCTCTGGGGTGATGACAATCTTCTACATTTTGAGTTGGATAGCAGTTGAATGAGTGTGTTCACTTTGTGGGAAAAATGTATATAATCAAAATTTGCTTTCTTGGTCATACGTGCCTTTCACTTCAACAAATGTTAAAAGAAAAGATTCAACTAGCAATTTGCTAGTCAAACAGCAAGCAAGCTGCTATCATTTTGCTGAATATGTCCAGAAAATTATTTTGATGAAGCCTGGGCTTAAAGAGAACTTCAAGGTATCACTGAGAAAAAGGATAAATTAAAAATAAAAATGATAATTGTCCTTTATGAATAGCACTTTACATACATTATTTCCTTCTTGCAATAATCCTGTGAGATAGCTGTAATTATTCCTAAACACATATTAGGTAACTGAGGCCTAAAGAAATTAAATAACCTCACTGTGATTGTACAGCTGGTCAGAAACTGAGACATACTTTATTCCCAAGCCTGTGTTATTGCACAGTTTTCTTTACAATAATTATCTCAAACCAAAGAAAATTCCATTCTGTTGCAAGAAAACTTGGAATTCATGGTGTAGGACAATGGGAGGGGTAGATAGAGCGAGGGTCACCACATAAAATGCAGGATGTGTAATTGAATTTGAATTCAGACAAACTATAAAAATTTTTTAAATAAACATGCCCCATGCAATATTTGGGACATATTAAGCATATAATTGTGCCATGTAATTGGACATACACATACTAAAAATCTTGTTTGTTGTTTATCTGAAATTCAGATTTAACTAGGTGTCCTGTATTTTTATTTGCTAAATGTGGGGACCCTAGTGAGGACAAGGTTTCTCAACATGGGCTCTACTGACGTTTTGGATTGTGTGATGCTTTGCTGTGGGGGGTTGTCTCGTGCATCATAGGATGTTTAGCAGCATCTCTGTTCTCTACTCACTAGATGCCACTAGCATCCTCTCCTTCCCCCAACTTTTGACAACCAAAAATGTCCGCAGACGTTGCCATTGCCAAATGGCCCCTTGGCGGCAGTGCCAAATTTCCTGAAGTTGACAACCACCGGGTTAGGACAAGCCAGGATAGAGTCTACTCCCCTGATGTCACTGGTTAAAGAGTCATAACAAAATTGGGAGCGCAAGAAGCAAAGTGATATACAAATTCAGTACCTGGCATTGAGTCTGTTATAAATAAGTACACACGAAAAACACCCCCTTCATTTCAGGGTGTGCTCACAGGCATTCTCGACTAACTTTTTGATTTTCCTTTTTTAATGTCCAAGTTTAATGAACTTACTCATATAATGATGAGTACTTGAACTGAGTCTGAGGGAACCTCGATGATAACTACAGTCAATATCCTGGTTCCAAACACCAGAAAAATAAAGAGCAACATCTGTAACTATTTCCCTGGCCAGCAGTTTCATGTTCCCTGTAGATTTAACACATTCATTCAGCAAGAATTGTTGAGCCTCTACTATGTGTTCTCCATAAATTTTATCTGGATGAGCACTTACTTAAAAATTAACTCAAAGTCAGCATGATCCTAACTGATCAGTAGTTTTTCTTTTGAATAATTAGGGAAGAAATTCAAGTTATTTCTGCATAAAACCCTCATGTTTCTAAGAATCTAAAGTGTATCTAGAATGCAACAGCTCACATACTCCCCACACCTCCTGCTAGATCTTAGAGCATGACCCTGGCCCGCATTTGCTTCCTCCGAAGAGTTTGCAGGACGGCTCCTCCCCAAAGTGTTTCTGGAAGCAGCAAACTCCGTCCTCCCAAAGAACCCTTTAACACCAGTTAGCTGCCTTCCAGAGTTCTCCAAGGAGCTCCAGACATTCACTAACTGTTCCCTTCAGGTGGGTAACAGAGGAATCAATGGTTGCAAGCAGGTTAATGAGATATTGGTTTTTCTAATATTCCCAGAACGCCCACAGGCACCTAGACGATGTCCCAACTTGGCTAAATAAAGTGAATTGACATCCTTCCTCACTCACAGCTGCACATTAAGCAGGCAGGAAAAGCAACACGCATGAACCCAGCATCTGTGTTGTGTAGGAATCTTCCTAACTGGAGTGTCTTCTCACCACAAACTTCTTGATCGCCTCCAGAGAGCGCCAGCAGGTCAGTACTTCCTATTGTGCAGGGCAAAAACCATGGCATTCATTTAAAAATTGGCTTCTGAACTTGGGAAAGCCATTAATGAATTTGTCTGCCAAAAGCTGATTTTTATAACTCAGGGACAATCGGAGAGGAGTGTGACCGTACATTAGGGAGACGGGCTAAATGCTGAGTGACGCAGTGAGAGGTGCTGGGTGGAATTTCCAGTCATCAGTCAGGCCACATCCTAGATCACACCGGAAAAACTACCCCACTGAGCCCTCGGCTCTACTCGTGGCATAGGACCAGGCAGTTCAGCGACTACGTTGTATACCAGGTGGCTAAAGATTGCCTTTTGTTTATGGACTCACGTGCAATGAAAGCAAGCCGGTGCCTCCCACCTGTTGCCACGGGCGTTGCAGCCCACATACTTGACTTCGGGTTTCACGGTCTACTGAACCAGGCTCACAGGTTTTTGCATTCTAAGATGCGTTGCTGTATCCATAGTATCTAGATTGCCTGTTACAAAGGAACTTCAACATTAAGGATTTATCCCATCACCTCGCCTCAGTTTGGCTGTACTATACCAGCTTAGGGATCCAATGAGTTAGCCTAAGACTCCATCAATAGTGCTCTATAAATGTGTTTCTTACTTTTTCCCTTTGCTAGATCTTGATCGCAACATTGCTGTACCTTGGGCCCGGGCCCCTGCACATCAACAAACGTTGCTGGACCTCTGGCAGCCTGTCCCACTGGCCCACTGAGTCCGTCATGCCCGTTCTGACACCTTGATCTGGACAGGAAGAGCCCAGATAGGAAACTTCCCTGGACTTGGGACTCCAGCCTTGGGTCTTGATTAGTGCCCCTAACTACATCTGGCTTATGCCAGCTTCTTTACCAGGCCCCACTTTTCTTCAATGAAGGAGACTTTTTTTGCCGCAGAAGTCACTTTAACTAAAGTTTAAGACTCGGGCAATGTCTCTTTGCCAAGATCAGCCTCCAGGCTGCAGGCAGCTCCACTTTGGAAGATAAGGGATCCTTTGGAGCATGGACCACGGCTTCAGCCCAGGGACTTTGCTAACTCATTTTCACAGTGCCATTCGACAGTAAACCTAGCTATGAGCTCATTTTTTCTCAGCTCTGGTTGGAATTTGATGCCACTTCTCATCTGTCCCATTCTCTCATTGTATTCTTTTCAACATAAACGAATGCCAGATTTTAGCAGCATTTCAAACCTACAGCAAAGCTTCCTGTTTTGGCTCATCCTAAGACCCTTCCTTCAACCTCTTGGGGTAATTTAGTCTCATATGATGGAAGCATCTGCTGTGTACAGAAAACATGCGATTTCAACATCTGAAAGAGGCAGCCTGATTGGGCCTGGAGATGATGCACTGCGTGGCAGCTCCCTTTCAGCAAGTGGCAGCTTCTCTTGGAAGCAGAGAAAGAATTGCTACACGCAGATGTTCTCTGAATAGCACTTATGACAAGAATGGAAGCTTGAACAGCACACAGTTGCTAAGGCTAATGAAAGTCTTGGGGGAAATGAATAACCCAACTTTTAAAATTAGAAGGGGAAAGAGCTTTTTACTGAATTTTTAAAAATCAGTTATTCATCCATTTCCTTTAAAATGATTTTATGCATTTGTCATTTGTTTGCTATTCCAAGTTGCTCTCTTCGTTTCGAAGCCTCCCGGCCTATTCTATACCTTAAAATGCACAAATCACCATGTTTGCTTCCAAAGAAGGGGACGTATGTACACAACAAACAGGATCGCAGGTGTCTCTTCCATCCTTGGTCATTCAGATGTAGTCCACTTGTGCATAGCTCCCTGCTGGAGCATAAATGCCTACTGCTGATGGGGGAGCTGGCTTTGCCTGCTTGGACGGGTGCTGGGCATTAAGGACTCTCAGGAACCCAACTAAAGGGGAGAAGCCGTGGGATGCAAGCTGTGGGACAGGATTTATCGTAGTCTGCCTACCTTTCCCACGCCAGGCTGGGACGGCCAGTGAGAGCTGACTGTGCCTTTCATGAGATTTAACATAGTGCCCCCTGCCAGCAGCCTAGCTTGGCATGGTGGACGGATTCAGTTCCCTTATTTATTATTAGTATCTGTTTATTATTTTTATAGCTAGCTAGGCACCAGAGTAGGTCTTGGGTAGAAATTGATGAGCAAAACAGACCTGGTTCCTGTCCTTAAAGAGTTTGCAGCTTTCAACAAAAGGAGATAAGGACATTGTGGTTGAAATGATATTGTAAAGCATCCGATTTAAGTTAAGTGCTCGGAAATAGTACCTGTTGTGATTATTGTTGCTTTTCTTACATTTTGTAAACTCGGGGCTGGCCACATTTATCCACAACGCATGCCCAGCGATACTTCCCTCCTTTTGGGATGTACTTAAATTGTTCCTCTACCTGTCTGCTTCCCCCACTGAACTGTAAGCACCTTTTAAAGTCAGGGATATACTCCTGCCAAATTCGCTCACCACCCCTCAGGGCCTACAACTGTGTGTCACACCAACGTTCATTTTTTTAAAAAAGTAGCTAGATCTAGAAACAGATATAGAGATGATATAGATGTAGCTGTAAATCTGCACAGAGCATATTTTAAAAGGGCAATGAATCAAAGATTCCAGGAATACTGTAAGATTCCTTTCTCCATCGTTTCTAGGCCTTTATTCTTAATTTCTCCACTGCCAGTGTCCAGGAGCCCACCCTCCCTCTCTCCTTCATGTTCTCAGTGTAGAGCTCAGCAAATCTGATCTATGCAGCTCTCTAGGCCATAATGTTCTTTGCAAAAGGCCCTCTTCACAGCATGGGGAGCAGTCAGTGTCGTATGTGGGTGGTCTCTTCCAGAATCCTCTTACCTCAATGAAAACATTTGCATTTCAATATCCCATAGTTTGGTGGGCTCTCTGGATGTAGACAGAGGGTGTGTCCTCATAATCCACACCCTAGGATGCTCAAGGAAGGTAAAACCCTCTACCAACTGACCTGGTCAACATAATGCTTGCTCCTACCAATCTACATGTACCCCCAAATCGCCATAGCCTGGAAAAAAACAGAAATAATATCATCTGATGTGGATCATTGACTATTTAATACCCAAACTTGTCAGGCTTCCCTCAAATAAAGTGATCAACACTCTCTACACGTTTAGTAGTCTGATCCCAGCCAGGCCCTCTGTCCACCTTTATTGGCTCTCAGGTGACTGTCATTCTCCCCTACAGCTGTTCGGTGCTTTCTGTCTGTTCTCCAGATCCATCCTAGCCTTTGCCTCTTTCTCAAGCCCAGACGTTTGGAGGGTTTCTGTGAAAAGATAAATGTCATCTAAAACTAAATGCCTCCAGCCTTTCCTTCTACCTTTCTCTCAAAAACTAAAATTTCCAACTGAGATTTGGAGGTCAACTCTCCTTAATCTTCTCTGATGGTGATCAATCCAAGGATTGTGATCTCTTTTCCCTCCCCGTGGCTTACAAACATGTTCGAAGGCCACCTGGCTGTCCTACTCTCACTCCAGCCTGTTGCCCTGCGCCTCTCATCCTCTGAAAAGAGCAGAGGTCACTGCATCATCTCCCTGTCACCACTAGGGGACACCTTCTTCTGCAACAGGCCTCCAGAGATCAACAGTGGCCTCTGAATTCCTTACACTCATTGGAATATTTATTATGCAATAATTGATATACACAGAAGAATTTATATTTCACATATGTAAACTGGAAACAGAAATTTAAAATGAAAATTTGCAAACTCACTACCCGTTTAAGAACTAAAACATTAAATGACCTCTCCTTGTAACTGCATGTCTTCTCCCCTGTATCATGATGTCATCTTTCTTTTTTAAAATATATATTTTATGATATGAAAAAGCATCTCTAAAAATATAAGTAGTGTATTTTTACTTAATTTTGAATTTTATAAAAATGATTTCATTCTGTACCACTGCACATACCCTGGTACACACAAGACTGCATGTAGAAATGGAACAGATCGAAGTCTGTACTCTAGCAAATAGTACAACACCAATGTCAAAGTTCTGGTCTGAGATTGTGCTGGAGTCATTTAAGATGGCATCAGTGTCTCCAGAGGAACTTTTAATCTCAATGACAGCATTTTCTTTAATTATGTAGACCAAGCTGTGGCTGAAAACTATTAATAGTTTGTGAATTGAGGGAAACTTCAATTATTCAATTAAAAGAAACTCAATTATTTAAAATAAGCTTGAAAATGTATTTGATAACTTCCATATATATAGTTACGTCCCTAATATTATTCGTGATTTTTTTCTTTTATGCTTCCTCAATGATCCCAGATAGTTACCTGTTCCACTAGTTTTAGTTTTCTGTTAACATTTAGCTCCCCTGATCCTTTCTGTGATATTGTTTTCTATTTCGTTAATTTCTACTATCATCTTGACTATGATTTCCTTCTCTGTATTTTCTTGGAGGTTATTTTGGTATACTTCTATTACTACATTTGTAAATATTCCTCCAAATCTTCCTATAACTGCATCTCCTGAATATATAATTTTTATTATCTCTCAGCTCTGAGTATTTCTTTAAATTTTCATTGCCACTTCATTTTGATGCACATTTATTAGAACTTTTTTACTTCTGATGTATGCGGATTTAAAAATTATCTTTATTGATTTAATTTAATTGCATCATATCTGAGATTTTAAACATTATGAAATAGATTCTTTAAATGTGCTGAGATTTGTTATATTGGTAAGGACATGGCTGTAGCAAATGCTCTTGACGATCCATCCTAATTCCCTCCTCCTCACCACTGCAGTTGAGAGCGGCCTGATTTCCGGCGGCCAGCACCTGCTAGCCTGAAACCCTCCTTCCGTGGCCCTGGCCTGTGCTGCCACCCACCTGTGCCGTGGCCCACCTGGCGCAACGGCTGCACCAGAGCGAACATCCTCCGAGGAGCAGCCCTCGGCGAATGCCTGACCAGGGTGGTGCACGAGTCCCTGGGCTCCCCGCGCCTTGGGAGGGAGAAGGCGGAGGCGCATGCCCTGTACCGGCCCCCACGGTTCCTCGGCAGGACTGAGCTCCATTCGCCCACACTGGCCACTGACTTGAATCTGTGCCCGCCGGTTTTCCCCTGCCCCACCTCGCTTCCCATTTCCCTATCCCGTTTCCCTTCCCCTTGTGAGCAAACTGCTGGCACTCGAATGTGTGCCCGCGTCCTAGTTCTAAAGAAATGCCGCGTAAAGCCTGCGGCGAATTGAAAGTCGACTACTTCTTGAGGACCCGCATTGTCTGCTAGTTGTAAAACGCAAATAAAAAGCATGGAATCCATGTTACATAGATTGCTTCAGTCGTCCGCTGTTTAAATGGAATGGACAGCGGCAGAGGAGCTTTCCCGGAGGGGCGGACCGCATGCTCTTTGGTTAAGGCAAGTGTCAGTGACCGGTCCCAGGGGAATAACCGAGCGGCACGCAGAGAGCTGGAGGGTCAGAAAGTTTTATTTGCCGGCAGGCCCAGAGGAGACTTGTCTCCAAATTCTGAGCACCTCTTCCGGGTTTTTGTCAGGTTTTATACTCTTTTTGGGGGGTTACTCTTAACAAATCACACACAGGTATAAATGATCAACCAATTAGCAAAAAGACTGAAAAGTGATCCAATAAACAATAATTCTTATAAGTAGTAGAATTATGATAGGCTTATAACAAACATTAGAATCATGATAGGCGTATAACAAATATTTTAATCAGGGCAGGCTTGCAGTTTTGTTCATCTGCTCTGTGGTTTTAGCTTGCAAGGCTGACAGGTGTCAGTGTCTACTTTTGCTGTTTTGTGGTTTTAAGCAGAATCAGCACGGAAATTCCCCTAGTATGCATGGAAATTTCCCTAACACTTTCACTGGCCTTTCCTGAGGCTCTACCGACTGCAAAACTGTGACCGCACAGACAATAAAAGATGGAGTCAAATCCCTCAGGGTCAGGAGGGATTCGAAACGCCCAGAGAAACGCCCTCGTAACTGCGCCCGGCTCCGAGAGGGACCTGCGGAGTACGGGCCTGCCCTCTGCCCAGGCCACCACGGCCCAGCACAGCCACGCCGCGCACGTCCGCCCGCGCCATCTGAAGCGGGTCAGAAGACACCTGCGTCTGAGAGCTCCAGCTGTGATGAAACTTGGAGCTATATCGTCACGATTTCAAATCAGTAACTGGGCAGTAAAATATTTATTCAAGCCCTTCCTTAGCAGTTCGGGGGGGTAGCAGTGTGGGGACAACCCCAGTTGTTTACCTGAAACCACATATATTCTGAACTGCATGCAGCCTTTCTTCTTTATGCATAAATACAACAAAAGGGTTACTAAATAAAGATAAATATTAAAAGAAAAAAATCTGTATTTCTGATATCTTTGTTGTAAATAAAATGAGTTAAAAATAACACAATAGTTTTAGGATGTGGTCAATGGTCTAGTTCACTTTACCGGCCTGCTATTTTCATTAAAATGTAATCGACAGATGATTTGTATCCTGCATGTGTCTGTGAAGGATTCGAGACAAGAAGCACACTCAATACCAAACAAAATTAAAAAGCTGAAGAAACAAAAGCAGGAATTACATTTCATTTAAGGGAAAGATTTATCATCAAATGCATAGCATAAGATCTCCTGCATTTGCTAAACTTGGAATGTAGATACAGGCCTGCGTTTTTAGCAGCCAGAGAAGGCAGGGGAGATACTCCCAGATGAAATTCATAAGGCTCTATGCCAGCTTAAACCAAGTGTATAGATTGTATTGTTATCAAGTCCTAATATAACTTTCTCAGAAAACATAGTTTCAGAGTCTTCATTTTAATATCTAGTCATGCCTCTTCGGTATCCAGGACAGCTGTTTCAATCTCCAAAAGAGACAAATCTCTTTTTTTCTGCTATTTGTAACAGAATGCATCGGCTTCTCAAGCTGTGATCGTGCATCGTTAGCATGTGGGTCAAACTTCTTCTCCCCAACCTCCTGCCTGTCTGTCACCTCTTCCCCACTCAACATCTCAATCACTGTGGCTTTTAAATTACAAACAGTAAAAAGTTCTGGTGGAAAAAGAAATTACCCCTCTAAGGCGTGTTTTTATGACAACGGCTCGGAAAAGGCAAAGTGGCCGTTCACTAAGGGACAGCATCTCGCTCAATCCCACCCACCTGGGCTCTGGGGGTCACTACAGATTAGTAGCTACCCCTGGGTCACTGGCAGTGGTTCCATGGTGATTTTGCAGGACATGCAATAATTTAATGAGGGAAAAATACATTTCTTAGGAAAGGCAGCTCTTTGGATGGATTACCATAGCAACAAGGAGATGTAACTGGGATTCACAAAGACAATAAAGGTTTGTTAACTTATACCATGAAATTTCAAGTCATTATTTGGGGAGGATCATAGAGTATACCTTTTAGAGAGCACTGAATTTCTTGAAAAATAAGTAAAGAATAATAACAAAGATCCTTCCATTGCATATGATGGGAAAACATCTGCATTTTAAAACACCACTTTTTGTACGAATCCAAATTCCTGCAATTAATTTTCCCTCATTTGTTTCTTTTTCAAAAAGGTCTGTTAATATCTAAATCAAATTTTTCTCCTCACGAATATTATGTGTTAAATTATTAATAGTTGTCTCAGAGGTCATTGGATTTAGGGACTGTCATTGTGATACAGTGGTGGCACATAACATTCACTCTATGTTTCGGGCTTAGGGTGAAGCATTTTTGACGCATTGTGCTTTGATGAAGGATTATAACATTCCCTCTGTTTAATCCCTATCAATTGGGCATAGTATAGTGGGAAGTCAAAAAGCCCTGGATGTCTGCATAGTTGGGTTTGAATGTTTGCTCTATCACTCATTACATTAGTAAATCAGGGTAAGTTACTTAACCTCTCTGACTTTTTCTCAATTATAGTAATGAAGCAATATGACCAACCTCACAAAATCATTTAAAAAATTAATTGAGTTGAGACATCTGTAGCTGTCCATGTCTCCCCACCCGCCCAGGAGGTCACCTGAATAGTCCCCAGGCCTGCAGATGGCATCCAGTATCTTCCACAAGAGGGCGCTCTCTGTCCTAGAAGTGCAGCGTGCTGGGCACACAGGGCAGGCTGGAGGAAACAGCCGAGGATCAATCTCAATCATAAGGGATGAGAGCTGATGCAACCCACCCTCCAATCCCCCATGAGACAGCTCTGCACAGTTTCTTAAGGATTCCCCATGGGACTGAGATATAGGTGCCCATATGGGTAACCTCCTCCTTACTGCACTCCCTGCAGGCAACCCTCCCTCCCCGTGGCCCTTCCCCACTCCCTCACACTGAGTCCTACAATCACTGGCCAAATAAAATTGTCTTCATCCAAATCCTCATCTCAGGGTCTGCTTTGGGTAGACTTCAAACTCAGATAGCCTGTGAGGTACCACACAGGAGTAGGTGCTCCACGGTGTAACCTCTTCTGTCCCATCGCCTCCTCTCTTAGCAGTATTTCTGATGAGTATATGGTTGAAAATATATTCCTAAGTTTCCTTAAGTAAGTTTACATATCTAGAACTATGTGAATGTGATGACTCTTCTACTTGAGACTTGATCAAAAAAGAAATAAGCAAAGAATTCTATGGTGATTTTATAAACATTTTTTTTATTTCTAGTTGTCCAGATATGGCAGACTCTCAATTATGCCGGTGAGTTTGAAGTAGGCGCCCATACCTGATTTCTTGAGTTTAATTTATATCTCTGGCTGTTGACACATTCTCTAATATTAGGCCATAGACTTCTCTATGTCATTAAAGAAAACACTGCTACGGAGATTAAAAATCTTTCTGGAAAAGGCAAAAGAGAAATGTAGACTAAATTGCTTATCTAGCCTAGCCCACTTGCCTGATGGAACACTCGACTTCAAGTCCACTGTATATTTTGCAAGTGTACAGCAAGTGCATTGTTAACTTCTGTTCAAGACAATATTTTGATCACCTACCATGTGTCATGCACTCTGCTAGAAACTAGATGGATGGAACAGCTAAATTTTGTCACTCTTAGCAAAGGTATAGACAGACAATTAAGATGCGAGGATATTTGTGCTGTGGCTGAGTAGACACACAGCATTATAGGAATGAGTATATTGCCACACAAAGTCCAGGATTAATGTATTTCAGGCAAAGTGGGCTTCCCCTTCATGAAGTTTGTTGCTCAATGTCTTTCCTCCCCCATAGAAGTAAAGCCCCCTTAATGCAGATACCCCCACCTGTCTTAATCACTACACTGACTGGAGAGCTCAGTGTGATTTTTGTTGAATTAATAAATGACATTTTTACAGAAAATTTTTGACCTAAGAGACATCATTATTCTGCTTAAGACAGATGCTCAATCGATCTCAATATGTCTAGATAGGTTCAAAACTAGACTAGAAATATGTTAAACGCAACCAGTTTTATCACACCATTCCTGGGTATAAAATTTTTTTAAAGTTCAAAGTTAGGTGCTCTGAATAGTTTTCTGCTCCTGGGCAATTTTTAGAGACATTATACAAATCTGTATTCTTTTTTATGAGCTGAATATATTCAGAGTGGGCAACTAAACAAGTGATTAAAATGCCACTGTTGTAACACGTGTGTAGTGATATTTTGTAGATCTCAGCAAAATATGCTCATTGTACAACACCTTCCCATTAAATTTAATGGGTAACCTTTAGAAATTCCAAGTCAGAGAGCATATCTTTGTGGTACTGCATGACACCAGAATGCATGAGGGTACAGAGATAGTAATCCATGGGAAAGTTTGTTTCCAAATACAGATTTGCTGTTGCAATTCCCAAGATGACACGAAGTGCAAAAGGAGTCATTCCGCAAGGCAGGACATAATCATTTCTAATATACATGTTGACATTTATCAAATGCTATTATATTTTACTATCATACTTTTGTCAGTGGAATGTGATCTGCTTTTTTTAATGTTTTTGTGACTGTTCCAGGTTTTTTGCCTAATTTACAAATGTTATATTAATGTGTGATTCTTCATATATTTTTTAATTAAGGACAGGAATATAAGCAAGCCACGGACAAAATAACAAAATAGACTGATAGCTATATACTATATGTGAGTACAATATATTTCTTTCAGCATAAAAAGATTTTTTTAGTATGAGAATTTTTTGCCCTTTCCCCATTTTATCAGATTGCAGAATGATCAACAATAATAGCTTCCTGTGATATACGTTATGTATAAGTTCAACTTCCTCAAGCAAAATGTATTATCATGGAATGCTAAGCTTCCTTAAAGATTATCTAGCTTCTGAAATCTTGTGCATTGTTCTTGTTCTAAAAGAATTTGGTGGGTGGTGAAGGAGGAAACTTGGGATCAGACAGCTAATTAATTTACCGAAGATCCTAAGTAAGGGGAAGTTACTGTTCAAAAATCTCAAAACTTCATTGCGTCTGACGCTTCCCCTGTTCCCTTTCTTCCATATACTACTGAAATCTTCTCTTATTGAAAGGGCAAAACGGTATACAACCGGGCAGTGCCACTGATAATTTTTGTACAGGATCCAGTATTCCTAAAATATAAGCGACATAATTTAGTCCTCGTCCGGGCAGCCTTGGAAACGTCAGCTGTGCTAGAGGTTTGTGGTGGGAAAGCGGTCAGGCCCCATTCCTCCTTTCCGACGACCTGCCTGACTTTCAGCGATTTACTAACCCATCCAGAGCTCAGTTTTCCTGGCATCGTTTAATGGCTTCTGTCTATTATTGCATTAAATCATCAGGGAAAACCAAATTTAAGAATAAATATTAAACATAAAAGGACACTGAAATAAATGAAATAAATGTAAAGCAACATGGCATAGTGGTTAAGAGAATGAAATTAGGAGACATGTTGACATATTCAAATTTCAGCTATGAAATTCCCCTGCTGTGCTTGGAACTCTTCCTTTCTAAGCCTCAGTTTTCTCACCAGTAAAATGGGCACCCAGCAGGGCTGTTATAAAGCAGAAATGAAAAACACATGTGATGTGAGCCGCACCATGGAGCACGGGCAGATAGCAAGTGTTCACTAGACCATTGTAATTAGGGTAAAATACTGCCTTGTGATATTCATATTTTGCAAACATCCTTGCTCTAGAAAAAGGAATCATATTCTAATGTAGACAACCCTATTTCAACTTTTGCACACTGGTTTTTTGTTTGTTTTTATTTCACAATATTATGGGGGCGCAAACGTTTTGGATCACTGCACACTGGTTTTAATACATGTTTTTATAAAAACATTACATATTAGAGTAAGGGGCTGAATTTCTCTAAGTCTTAGGGTGCTCTCTCCGCATTCAGTGCTGCCTCCCTGGAGCACTGTGTGAATGCTTGTGGGTCATGCCGTGTTAAACCAGTCAGCCGCCGTCTGCCACCGTCTGCTTGCAGCTTCCTTTTCCTCCTCTCCGGATGAGAGCCAGCTGCCCAGGGAGCACCAAGGCAGTGGAGCAGAGGGAAGACGCCAAGAGGCCCCCCTGCTGGTGAGAATTAGTTTAGACTTCATGAAGAGAGTTCCATGTCAGCATTTTTTTTTTTTTT
>NW_012148086.1:262663-265346 GCF_000956105.1 Propithecus coquereli
TATCTGCTATTTTGTATCCTTTGACCTACATCTCCCCATTTCTCCCCCCAGCCCCTTTTCCCCCATGAAAACCACTGCTCCATTCTGTATCTCTGCATGTTCTCACTTACATGTGGAGTAAAAAAATAAATAAAAATAGCTCAAATACCTGCTGTTTTAAGCCACTCAGTTTGTGGTAATTTGTTACAGCAACCCTAGGAAACAAATTACACCTACTAAGCACCACGCACTAAACAAAATGCCTGCCTTCATAAAATTTATTCTCTGGGTGGGTAAGACGCAATAAACAAAGTAGGGAAGACATTTACATACAATAGACTAAAAGCTGATAAATGCGATGGAAAAATGAAGGCAGGAAGGATGATGAAAAATGCTCAAGTGGGATGGTTACAATTTTGAACAATGTAGCCAAGAAAGAGTTTATTGAGCAGATGGTATTTAAACAAAGACTTGTGTCAGGTAAGGGTGGTGGCTTTGAGGATAACTGGGGAAAGAGCTTCCAAAGCAGAGAGGACAACAGATGCAAAGGTCCTAAGGTGAGGATGTGCCTGTAATCTAGGAGCTCTGTGCGAGCAGGTGCAAGAGGGCCCCGCTGCCAGATGGGTGGGGTAGGGTGGTGGTGCAGGGCTGGATCCAGACTGGGCACGCTGGAATGAGGCCCTGCAGGGGAAGCCCGACACAGAAAGAGCAGCAGATATGGTAAGTTTTACTCCTTTCTGTTTTTCATCCCTTGGTTTCTTTTTCAAGCGTATCTAAGATATTAATTTAGGAGAGACATCTTGAGTAAAAGGGAATCATGCCTCATTGTGGGAAAAAAAGAGCCATTTTAGGGTGAAATTGAAATTGGTTTGAATTGCAGCTCTACTATCTCCTTGGTAATTTAGTGAATGTCATTTTTTCCTATTACCTCATCTGTGAAATGGGAAAAATGACACCTTCTGGACAGTGCTGTTGGGAAGAGTAAACTAGTTAAGTCACAGAAAGTGCCAGGCAGAAAGCAAGGATTTAACACAAGGGAACGTTTATCATGACTGGCTGGGTATAAGCAGTTTCATCTCCCTCAGTGGACTCAGATTTGTATGTGGTCGCTCTTCATACTCCCTGCCCTGCAGTCCCCAGCTCCTTGCTTGGTACGTAGCACCACAATACAAACATGTGTGCATTATTAAAGAAAGGAATGAATGAATGAATGAATGGATCTCTGCAAGTGCTCCTGGTCCCCAGTCTTCTGGCTCCTCTGTCGGCTTCCACTCCCCACTCTGACAAGTTGTCTGTCTTATTCACCAGGTTGTGAATACTTTGAGGCAGGCTTTACGCTCCTCAGCAAATAGTGCCATTAATTGAATTTAATCCAGTAGACAAGAAGGGAAACCTGAGCCATAGTGTCCGAGCTCCGGTAGATTTCTTTTATTTCTGAAGCCTCATGAACCCTTTCTTCCTCAGTTCATGAGATGCTTAATATTGCTAGATAATTTCTTAAAACTGCTTAAGGTTAAAAAGAAAAAGAAGAAGGAGCTGGTGTTATCGAAGTACAAATTGGGAGTTTCTTAAAAGCAGTCGGGTACATAATTGAAAACTAATTGAATGTTCTAATCCATATGCATGAAAAACAATTTGCATTGCTTCATTATTTAAAAGCAGTGTAAAGATGAGGATGTGGTGGGAATTTACTTGAGGAATATTCTGAGGATATTTATACAAAATGAGGCTTAACTCTTTAGACTTTGGAAATATATTTTGGAAATACCTAAACACTGTAAATAACTTGTGTTATTATATTGGTTTCAGATGAATAACCATTGTATTAAAGCTAGTTATGTCCCCTTTCTACTTAAAAACAGAATTCCATTTTTAAGACTATTTCCTCTAAACAAAGAAAAATGGACAATTCAGTGTTCAAAACAACTTGTATTGAAGCTTCTGTTAAATCACAATATACTCTGTTAGTTGTATTGTAAAAGTCACCTCCGTAACCGCATGATTAATATTTCCAGAACCACTATTGGTGGTTCAGGAAAACAAATAGAATTCCATGGAAGAAAATGCACAGAATTACAGAACATTACCACTCCCCGTCCCCAATAACAGAGTCCCTAATCTGAGTTGAACTCCATGCCACACATTTTGACTTATCTTTTACTACTTAATTTATGTGTAATTAAAATAGTTGCATATTCTTTCCATATGGTGTTGTTTACTCTGTTTCTAAGATATTCCATTTGTACTGTAAGATAAGATTCATCACACCTTATTTTTTGGAAAGTCCTTTTGTTCTTATTATCTGGTTTTTATTATTGTGCTCGATGAAAATTAAATTTACACAGGGACTTTTGTTTCTGACAAGATGAAGTAACTGAAACTATATTTGCTCTCTCACCTTAAACAACTGAAAAGAATGGAACAATATATGAAACAATGTTTTTCAAACACTGACAGTCCCCACGAGTGGGAAAGCAAATAGTAAGAGCTCTACAGTTGTCCCCGTGTGCTGTCGGGAGGGTCACAGCCCAGGGAGGAGTAATGAAGACAGAGCTTGATGACTGCCTGGATGTGCGGAGATGGAACTGGGAGTTTGAGAAGAATGAAATAGGTAGAGATTTTAGGGCCGGGTACCATAGAGAAGAGAGCTGCATGGTGAGTGAGCTCCGGAGTTTGCTGAGGGTCTCCTTCAGATATTTAACAG
>NW_012148086.1:266402-274702 GCF_000956105.1 Propithecus coquereli
CAAAAAGGAATCAAATTAAAAGTCAATAACAGAAAGATCTTGGTGGAAAAAATCTTTGCAACTACACAACAAACTTCTAATTACTATATGGTTCAAGGAAAAAAATTGAAAGAGATATCAGAAAGTACTTTGAACTTAATAAAATACAAATTACAATATACCAAAATTTGTGAAATGTAGCGATAGAGGTAAATTTATAGCTGTAAAAATATATAGTCATGCACCCCTTAATAATAGGTATGTGCTGTTAGGCAATTTCATCATCAGGAGAACATCAGAGAGTGCACTTACACAAACCTGGATGCTGGAGCCCACTGCCCACCTAGACTATACGATATGGCCCAGTGCTCCTAGGCTACACACCTGCACGGCATGTTATTATGTTGAGTATTGCAGGCAATTGTAACACAATGGTAAGTATCTGTGTATCTAAAACATATGTAAGCATAGAAAAGATACAGTAAAAATACATCTTATGGAACTACTGTTATATACGCAATCCATTTTTGACCGAAAAAAATTATTATGCAGTGGCATGACTGTATATTAGAAAAGAATAAAAGTAACACATCAATAGCCTAAGACTCCTACTTTAGAAAATATTCGTTAAGATATTAACTTAACAGTCTATGGAAACATCTGTAGATTCAACATAATTCCAATCCAAATCACAGCAGGGAATTGTAGAAATTGACATAGTGATTCTACAATTTATATGAAAATGCAAAGAGACTAGAGTCAAAATGTTGAAAAGAACAAATGTGGAGGATCCACAGTACCTGATATTAACAGTTATAACACTCAGGTATCAAAGCAGTGTAGTATTGGTGAAAGGAAAGACGTAGATGAATAAAATAGAACACGGTACAGAAATAAACTCACATATATATGCTCCAGTGATTTTCAGCACAATTGTAAAGGGAATTTAATGGAAACAAAATAGTATTTTTGAACAAATGGTACTAGACACTTGAATATTCATATGCAAAAATAATAAAATAAGGTAAAATAAAGTTCAATCCACACCTCACTCCATATACAAAATTTACTCAAATGGGTAATAGACATAAATGTATATATCTTAAAACTCTAAAACTTCCAGAAGAAAACCTCCGTGACTTTGAGTTAGGTAAAACATTCCTATATATGATATATGTTCAGCAGAGGAAAAAAACTGATAAATTGGACTTGACCTAATTTAAGAACTTTCGCTTTTCAAAAGATACTATTAGGGAATATATAAGATGGTAACATTAGAGAAAAGTAGAGTGAGGAATATAAGAAAACTCTCTGTTCTGATTCTGAAACTTTTCTGTAAATCTGAAACTAGTCCAAAATAAAAACTGTTTAAATAAATGTACAAGCTTCAGACAGGGAGGAAATATTTGTAAATGACATATCTGTTTAAGCAAATGTGTATGAAATATCTTAAAAACTCTGAAAATTCATTCCCTTCCTTTCTTCTTTCCTTCCTTCCCTCTCTCTTTTCCTTCTTTCCTTCTTTCTTTCCTTTCTTCTTCCCTCCTTGTCCCTGCTTCCCACCCTTTCTTCCTTCAGGTCTTCTTTCCTTTAAAAAAAATTCTGAAAATTTAAAAATAAGAAAACATTAAACCCACTAAAAATGGGTAAAAGATTCAGACAATTTACCAAGACAATATACAGATGGCACATAAACACACAAAAAGCTACATCATTAGTCATCAAAGAAATGCAAATTAAAACCACAATGAAAAACCAGTACATGTCTATTAAAACTGCTAAAATAAAAATAACTGACACTACCAAGGAAAGGAGACAGAGCAACAGAAATGCTTTTATATAGCACGTGGAGTTAAAACGGTCCAACCACTTTGCAAAACAGTTAAGCAGTTTATTATAAAGTGAAAGAAATACTGTATGTTTTAGATCTCATTTCTAGGTATTTTCTCATGTTAAATGAAATGTTTTAGTCACATAAAATCCTGTGCACAATGTTAGTAGTAAACAAAAACTGGTAAAAACTCCAATATTTTCAACCTGGCAGATGGACAAACAAGCTGTGGTCTGTGTCTACAGTGGAAGACTGCTCGGCAACGAAAAGGAACTCATTACTGTGATATACTCAACAAGGATGGATCTCAAATGCATTCTAAGTAAAGGAAGACAAATTAAAATTATAACATAGTGTTGAGTTCATATACGTGACATCTTGGAAGCCACACAACACTAGGGACAGAGAACAGATCAGTGGTGCCAGGGACGGAGGTTGGGGAGGGATTTATTGCAAATGGGCACAGGGGCACTTAGGAATTTGGGGGGTTGCACTGTTTTATATGTTCACTATGGTAGTGGTTATACACCTGTATGCTTTTGTCAAAACTTGCAGAACTATCCATCGAAAAGTATGAATTACATTGCATATAAGTGATACCTTAAAAAATAAAAGGACAAAGAATACCTACAGAAGCACCCTCTTTCAAGTCAGCCCTGACGGAAGCCATACGGCTTCACTCTGAGGGCCCCACAGCATCATGCTGGCATCTGAAGAATCCTGCCCTTTTTCCTGGACCAGAATTCATTCCCTCAAGTTCTTTGAAATTCAACAGTTCATTGTATGACTTTTTGAATATTTATCACCATCTCTGTGGCTGTTCTGCTAGTCAGTTTATTTTTCCTGTATGTGGTCGCTGGAAGCTGTGATCCTATCGACACTTATCTCCAACCACAACTTCCTGGTGCAGGGGCAGACCCAACCCAAGGGCCACCATCCAAAGCTGGTTCTGGGAAAATCAGCTTTCCCATCTCAGGCAGCTGAACAAAGAAGCGTAGAGACTATGTTCTGGTTTTATTTGTTGGTTGGTTCTTGTGTCATTACTGTTTGAATTAAATGGGCATTTATCACGAGGACGACATAGCACCTTTGGTTAGGGCACATTCATGAAGAAACAGAAAAGATAGTTAGTCAACAGAGAGGCAGTGGAACAGACAAAGAGAGAGAAATGGAGATGAAAGTTGACGCTGCTTCTTAGGAGGGCAGAAAACACAGCAAGTCCCAAGACCTGGCCTTGGGAATCTGACTTCTCAGGTCCTCTTCTCTTGTCTCTCACTAATGGATACTCATGAAGTTGCCTGCTATGCCCTTACAATAAACTGTCCTTTATTCATCATAGCTGGAGGAAGTTCTGCGCTTTTAACTATTAATAAATGTGTTCTGTGTAAAACAAGCTAGAAGCAGATAACATGGGGCTTAAAGGAGGTTAAGGTGAGTGAGCACCTACCTTAATATTTGATTTCTTAGAAAGAATTCGAGAACATGACCACCAAGTAAAAATTGTCTCCACAGCAATAAAGATGACGAGAAAAACAATTTAGAGGACAGCCACACCCGCTCCCTCACATTACACACCAAACCCATGAAGAGTAAGTGCATTGCCCTGGTAATTCAGACAGTTTTCACCCAAGAACAAGTCCTTGGGCCAGTCTATTTAGAATCAAGTAACTGAACAAATTGGTAATGCTATCAGAAAAGGCAAGCTACTCCCATTTCAGGCAACATTAATTGTGAGAAAGTTCTTTGCAATATTAACCCAGAATCCACATAACTTCTACGCACTACAACTACTATTGCTGTCTACGGTCACATAAAATAGTCTGATATAAATTTAATATGAATTTGTTCCATCATTCTTTCAACAAAGGTCTATTGACAGTTTTTGTGAGCCAGGCACTTTAATTAATGTCAGAAATATCAAGATGCAAATAATTTTAATCTTTTTTAGTAGGGAATACATCTTTATAAATGATTAATATAATATCCTATGCAAATACAGAGAGGAAAACATTTTGAGGAGGTAAAGGGAGGCTTAAAATATAAGGTGAGACGGAGCATAGCTCCACCTGTAATCCCAGCACTTTGGGAGGCCGGGGTGGGCCGATTACTTGAGCCCAAAAGTTCAAAATCAGCCTGGAAAATATAGTGAGACACTGTCTCTACAAAAAATTAAGAAAAAAAAAAAATAGCTGGGCACGGTGGCATGCACCTGTAGTTGTCCGGTTGTCCAGTCCCAGCTACTTGGGAGGCTGAGGTGGGAGGATTGCTTGAGCCCAGGAATTCAACATTGCTGTGAGCTACGAGGGGGCCACTGCACTCCAGCCTGGGTGACAGAGCAAAACCCTGTCTCAAACCCAACCCCCCACCAAATACACACACACACACACACACACACACACACACACACACTGTGATGTTTATTTTGAATCTTAAAAAATAATAACAGCAATAATAATAGTGCTATGTACTGAATGTTTTTGCCACCTGCCCCCCAAATTCACATGTTGAAGCCCCAACTCCCAATGTGCCTGTATTGAGAGACAGGGCCTTTATGACAGTAATTAGGGTTAAATAAGGTCATATGGTGAGGCCTTGGTCTGACAGGATTAGTGCCTTTATAAGAAGAGACACCAAAGGGCTCCCTCTTTCTCC
The DNA here is from genome assembly GCF_000956105.1 of Propithecus coquereli. Classification (NCBI taxonomy): domain Eukaryota; kingdom Metazoa; phylum Chordata; class Mammalia; order Primates; family Indriidae; genus Propithecus; species Propithecus coquereli. Next base: position 270,865 of record NW_012148086.1, read on the forward strand.
CTGGTGCTCACAAAGAAGAGCTCGTGTGAGCGCACAGCGAGACGGGGACAGCCTGCAAGCCGGGAGAAGAGGGCCCAGAATGAAACCTACCTTGCCAGCACCTTGAACTTGGACTTCCCAGGCTCCAGGACTGGGAGAAGTACATTTCTGTTGTTTAGGCCGCCTAATGTGCAGTATTTTGTTATGGTGGCCTGACTAGTGTAACTAGTAATAAAAATAGTTAACATTTATTAATTGCTTGCCGCATGCCAGTTTTACATGTGCTATCTTATTTAATTCCCATAACAACCCTCACCATCCTGATATTCTAGGTAAGAAAACTGAATCACAGAGAGTTCAAATAAACTCTCCAAAGTTACACAGCTGGTGCATACAGCCACAGCCCAAACTACTAACGACAACATGATCCAGCCTCAGGACCGAGAATAGCAGGGGCAATATAGCAGCTAATATTCATTAAACCTTTAGTACACGCTGAACACTGTGACAAGAACATTGCGTCAGTTACCTAATTTGATCCTCAAAACGACGGTCTGAAGAGACATTCTCCACATCCGTTGCGTGGAAGAGGGACCTAAGGTTAAGTCGCAGCTCCTGAAGTCCCACTATTCTCAGGAGAAAGAAGCACAATTTGAAAATGGATCTTTCTAATTTCAGAACTCATCTTCCTCCTACTGCCCAAACTTTTACAGCATTTCATTCAGAAGGTAGAGAAGAAAAAAAGCTTTTCAAACGGCGGAACCCCAGAGAACGTACTCGGACATCGGGAAGGGCCAAGTCCCTCCAGGACTGAGTGTGAGCGCTCAGTGCGGGCCTGTCAGGAGCGGAGTCTGGCGGGGAGCAGCCTGCACACCCGGCAGCCTCGCGCCAGCCGGTTGTTTGGGCACATTGTGCGGACACTGTGTGGTCTTACATGCAGAGGAGGCTGAGGTGGATGTTTACATGTGTAGAAAACACCCGGAATAGGCCCAGACCAAGCACAAAACCCTATTCCTCCTCCACAGATTTTGTTTCCGGATCACTCAGATCAATAAATTAAAGTCAGTAATTCAATGCATTATTGTCTGTGTTGTGTCTTCAGCCTTTGACTATAAACTGGCTCACATTTGTCCGTTTGTCCGCCATAGCCACAAGTGCATCCTGTGGTGTGTTCTCCTGCAGTGTGGACTTACGCTGTGCAGAGTAGCCCATGGCCCACTAGTCCTTTATGTGTATCATAAAAGGAAAGGGACCTGTTTGAGTTGTTTTCAGTCTCATAGATTCCTATTTTTCTAGCTTCTTTTTACATATTCTCACAAACCACCTTTTTAGTGATCTCACGTAAAATTTCTCAGCTTACATTTCCTGGTTATTTTTTGTTGTTTTTGTTTTTTTGAGACAGAGTCTTGCTCTGTCCCCCAGGCTAGAGTGTAGTGGCATCATCATAGCTCACAGGAACCTCAAACTCCTAGGCTCAAGTAGTCCTCCTGCCTCAGCCTTTCAAGTAGCTGGGACTGCAGACACATAACACAACTCCCAACAAATTTTTGTTTTCTTTTTTGTAGAGACGGGGTCTCACTATGTTGTTCAGGCTGGTTTCAAAATCCTGGCTTCAAGCAATCCCCCCAGCTCAGCCTCCCAAAGTGCTAGTATCATAGGTGTGAGCCCCTGCTCCAGTTTACATCCTTCTTCTTTCTGAAGATTGCTGTGGCACCTACAAGTCTTGTGAACCTCTTCACAGGGGCGCAATATTTCCTAAGGCCTCACAATGTGACAGAATTTTACAGGCACCAGGTTCTTTGGATCCTATTTGTGTCCAGAGAACAACACACTCTGGCCAGTTTTGAGAGCCCATATTGCCTCTATGAATGCCCAATATGTCTCTTAAGCAACTTACCTACTCCTTCTTAGTCATCTTTGATGTATTTCTAATAGCCTGAAGATGGTTTGTTCTCCTTTTCACCAAAGTTGGAAACAAGATAGATGTACGTTCTAAGAGGACCAGTTCTCCTTGTTGTGCATCACATGGGATCATCACACAACCTTTCCCAAGAATCCTGCCCATTAAAATATGAATTCACTGGAGAGCCATGTAGGCCGCCATTTCCCTGGTTAGCTGCACCACCTTCCACACCCTTCTCATCCTTTTGGAGCAGACCTGAGGACCGTTAGAGCATCGTGTCCATCTTCCTGACCCAGCACTTCTTCCCAGCTCTGAGCCACACAACGGAGCCTACCTTTCCTCTGAATTTTGTGAAGTCAAAAAGTGATTAAAATTACCTTTGTCTCACAGCGCCACAGTCATACTGATTTTATTCTCCGATATAATAATTTTATTTTCCAACCTTTTGTGTTGCAGAAAGTTCAATGGTATTCATTTCCTGCTCTTTGAACATATGAAAATTTTCAGAATATTAATAAATTTACACAGAGGCCTAATCTGATTTTTCTAATTAAAAATATATATTTTGAAACAATCTCAAAATTCTACACCTCTAAATTGCAAGAATAGCATTTTTTTTTTGTCCTGAGCCATCTGGGAATAACCCTTAGATAAGATATGTTGGTGTGTACATCCTACAAAGTCTTGTTTCCACATAACCACAGTTCAGATATCAAAATCAGGAAATTACATTGACACATTATTACCATCTAAGCCTTAGACCCCAATCAAATTTCACCAATTGTCCAGTACGTAGTAAGCAAGAGATCCAGTACAGAAATAACTCACTGGATATCTTTAGTCTGCTTCAATTAGTTAACAGTTCCTTAGACTTTCCATCTCTTCCATGCCTTTGACCCTTATGAAAGATACAGGCTAGTGATTTTACAACGTGGCTTTCAATTTGGGTTTGCATGACATTCCCTTATGATTAGATTCAAGTTTTGAATCTTGGCAGGAATATCACAAAGACAATGCTATGTTTTGCTCACTGCATCCTGTATATATAACATATAGTACTGATCTGTCCCTTTATTTATGACATTCACGTTGATTGCTTAATTAAAATGGTGTCTGTAAGTCCTCTCCACTATAAATTATCATTGCCCCTTTGTAATTAATTATTTTATTGGGAAAAATTTTGAAGCTGCTTGAATATTCTCATCAAATTTTCAATTTCTTCATTCACGATTAAAAATTTCTGTCAATATGGACTCATGGATTCTAATTTTATTCAATAGATTATAATCCATTACTATCATTATTATGATGATCAAATAGTCTCATATTTGGCCAGAAGGATACTTTTGGACTGATCATTATCATTCTTTGTGCTTTACTTTACTTTATAATGAAAAGAAATAAGCTCCAGGCTCATGTTGTAGTTTCTCTCACCCTACCCTGGAATCAGCCATTTCTTCAAAGGGTCCTTCTACCTTTTAAGATGTTAAATGATATTTAAAATCCAAGATGTGTTCAGCAGGCTTTCTCAGTAGACTACACTAGGGAATGTATATGTATATACATATTTTTAAATTAGATTCCTTTGTTCTCAAGTAAAAGTTAAAAGCATGTAAATAGAAGAGAATACTTGCATATCTCACCAACTGGAGGCTATGTCATCAAGGTATCTCAGTTCTTATTGATGGGCTCAGCAGAGTTCATGGAGAGGGCATGCCCACATGCTCATCCCCTTGAGAACAGTCTTGTTGACAGGTTGAGGTACATCTTGCTATATTTACCACTAGAGGCTCACACACCCAGAAGTGCTAAATGGACAACTTCAGCACCTTGAGGCATTGCCAGTTCCATGGAATTGCACGGCACTCAGGCTATGATAGATGCTTCAATGTTGTCTGCACCCCAGTTCACACATTCTTATAGTGATGACTTATTTATTTAAGCTAATATCCATAA
>NW_012148086.1:274752-320400 GCF_000956105.1 Propithecus coquereli
CCTGTATGTAACCAATTTCTTGTCATCCCCATACATCCCCACTCCCCTCCAACATCCTGCTTATCCTAATTGAGCTCCAATAACCTGTGTGGAGATGCCACCTGCCCCTGCCATGACACCCATTGACAATCTCCCTGCACTGCTAGGTCACTGACATTCTAAGCCAAACCTCTGCATCCCATCTCCCACCCCCCTGCCAAAGCCAACCTTGCTCAGACCCACCTAGTGACTTTTGGTCTTTAAAAAAAAGGGAAGAGAAGAAGAAGAGGAAGGGTTCTAATGTAATTTGAAATCTGTAATTGTACCAACTAGGCTGCAAATGTTGCTGTCTGTGGTAGCTTTATTTCCTCCAAGGAATCAGTCATCGCAAGGCAAAGATGAAACTGTGGCTGTATCACAGACAAGAGCAAGTACAGGGTTCCAAGGCTACTTGAATTCCAAATCCATTTCTGAATGGGACTCCTATAAGAGTTCCCCTACAGATTAGCAGGTGCTCAGAGAGCTTATGGTCATTCATCATTCACACCACAGCAGCCATCCATCTGTGGTCCCTAAACATAGAGGGGTTGTTTGGTTTCAGCAATTTAAACCTTGCATTAACATTTAATATATTAAGATATAAAAGCTTGCTTCTATGCTCCTTAGCAACTACCAAAGGATCTAGAATCCAATGTCCTCTGAAACTCTAATAGCCCTTGTTCATACAGAAGGGAACAGACAGAATCTCACTGGCTAAAGACTTCTCTAGGCTAGTCTCAGACTGGCTTCATCTGTCTTTCTGAGAAGATATCAGAATCTACTGCACTATTAAAAAATCCCATTTCAACCACCCAGATAATTATTCCTAATGCATTTAGTCCTTCTCTTTGATAGAGGATCCAGAAAGATTTCAATAAGTAGGGAAATATTGGGTAACCCTCCTGCTCATCTTGCTGCAATTAATCTAGTCAGAAATGATGAGTTTGAGGACTTTCCTTCAACTATTTCCATAGATATTCCAATTCTTCTTTCTTGAAGTCTGACTCTGGTCTAAACAAACAATGATATAATTGTATTTGATCAATATTCTTATGTCTGACTATAACCATTATTTTGATGCAAAGGATTCTAGCAAATTTTGGGGATATATTTTGTCATCGTTTTTGGGGGGGTTAAACATTGCATTTGAATCTAACATGAATTCAAAATTGCCAGACAAGTTTAAAAAGTTCAGTCGTTGCACTTCACTTTTATAAATGTTCTATTTATTCTTTGAAACTGGGTCAAATGGGTTAAGTCAGACCCCTCAGGTAGTCTCCTTTCCCTTAGGACACTGTACTTTCCTTCTGTGAAGCATTATGGTGCAGTGATATCACTGATGCATAATCTTCGCTATTTTCCTAACAGACTATGATCTCCTTGAGATCTATAACTTAATAATCTCAGTTCTGAGTACAAAGCCTAGCACATGACAAGCACCCAATAAATACCTGTTAAAAAATGAAGGAAACCTGGATGGGAGTATCCGCCCCATCATCTAAATCAGGGGCAAATGCCTCATTGCCCTTGATAATGTTAGTTAGACTTGGTTTAACTTGCAAATTCTTTGCCAGCTCCACCAGCATTTCAAATCCAATGAAGAGAGAAGTAATATGTATTTGCTTTGAATGTATGACATTTCACATTGACAGCCAGGATAGGTACACCAGAAATAACAGTCTCAACAAAGTCGTGCTGATGTCCTATTCAACTTCTAGCTACTGGCTGCCTCTCCTAGTGCTAGGGGTAGAACGCAGTTTTGGATTTATGCCAATTGAGTTGGCATTGCCAAGAACCCTCTCCTCTAGTGTCAGTGTTCCTTAGACCACACTCTTGGTCAGGTCCTGCACAGGTCAACCCAGCCTTCTCTATTGGAAGCATTGCTTTAGAATAATGATCTTAAGTTTCTCAAATGAGCCCACTCTTTCACTACTCCCCTGCTGGAAATGGGACCCTCTCTGTTGGCACGGCCACCTTCACCACTTTCATGCATGACCGAATCCTCAACCCTCAAGCCTCAGCTTTCTTCTGTCATCCGTCCTCCAGGCAGCCTGTCTTATCACCTACACTCAGTGAAGTCCCACTTTCCTTGCAGTGCAGGACAAGTCCTGGGATAGCCTTGGTCCACCTTGTTTTTCCCCTCTTCTTGTCTGTAGTTCTCAGAACAAATGTGGAGCATTCTGAGAATGAAACATCTTGAGATAAGGAGGAACTGGCTGAAACAGCCTGAGCCCTGTCTCTGTGCCTCCTAGAAAAGGATGTCCCACAATGCATTAGCACAGTGACCCCAGTGGGTAAAAGTCCAGGGTAGGATGCTGTTGGGGTCCCTTAGCTGTGGTGCATGTGGGGCACATGCAGATAAGACTCCATCTAGCCTGGGTGGTTTTCCTTAGCTTTGGGAACTGGCTCACCATGAATTCCAGGCTTCTGTTATCCCTTGGTGCCCATTTCTGAGCCATAATGTTGCTTCACTCAACTTGCATGAGTGTGCTAACTCACCAGGCTTGTGAGTGGAAATTTCAGCCCAGGATGAAATGGGAGGAAGTGTCTGGAATCCTACTGCTGGTGACTGACATGGGAATGATCTTTGCTGTCCTCCATGCAATCGGAGTCCTCCCCTAGGCTTGGTAACTGGTGCACAGTGAACCAGCTTCTCATATAACACCTGTCACTTGTCCTTCAAAACAGTCATGTGCTCATAAATACTTTTTAAATTGTCAGTGGTTCTTTCTGGATTATAAACCCTGTGAATATGGGGACTCTATCCATCTTCTTCACCTCTCTATTTCAATTCCTAGCATTCGTATCTACCTTATGCCAACTGTTGAAAGGCAAAATCAGATTATATGTCATGTATCACAGAGCCTATCATATATCAGGATTCCAGAAATTCTTTCTGAGTTATTGAAACAATCCTCAAAACATGCCAGGGAGACAGTGATATAAAAGTCACTCATAAAGTTTCAGATTCAATCTCAATTTCCTGAGACGGAATCTGAAGTAACTAGGAGTTGTCCTGTTAATTAGTTAACTTAACAAGTTAAGTACTACTAACTTGTCTTTGACAGAGTGTCACATCCAGTTTGGAAGCTATTCTCAGAGGCATATGCTAGTGGGGACTGTTGCTAATCCTAAATCCTGCTAACATGGCAACAATGAGGTTTTTGCACATCATTAACTGTGGATGCATTGAGAGAGATTCCTAATACAATTGCAATTTTATTATAACTAGGTACTTAAAGCTATAGTATAAGCATCAGTAATAATAATTAGCTTTGATTGATGCCATTTCATAGTCTGGTCACTGTTTCTAAGTACATTATACATAACATCTAATTTAGTCTTCCTAAGACCCTTATACGATAAATAAAAACATCTCCCTTTAAGTTAGGGAACTTCTGCTCAAAAGCAGTTAAATAACTTACCCAAGGATGGTCACAAAGCAGATTAATACTTAGCGAATGGTCCAAGCCAAGACTTGCCTGGTGCCAAAACCCATGTGATTATCACTGCTCCATTGCTTCACCTTGTTTTTTGGAAATCAAATAGCAAGGCCCTGAGAAATTGTGGGAACTTGCTGTCTCCTTTTTTTTTGTTTTTTGTTTTTTGAGACATTTTGCATTTGAAATAGAATCTTGAAAAAGGCACAACATGCACCAAAATGAAAATTGTAGTTGGCTGATGCCACCTCCTGTCCCTACCACACACACATGCACTTAAAGTCCTTCAGTGGCTCCCATTACTGACAGAGTGCAAGCATAGCAACTTGGCCTGGTGCACGAGGCCTCCACTCTCCCAAAATCTTCCCCACAGACTCAGCTGCTTCTTCTCCCTCCTCCTCCACTTACTTCCAGTAACTGGGCATTTTCTTTTCTTCTTGCTTTCATGTGGGCTTCTTCTCTGAACAGAATGGCTTTTTCTACTGTTGTAGAATTGTACCTACACTAACAAATTACACATGGCCTAATTCAAATACATTTTGACCAAACGTATATTTGGATATTTCTACAAAATTTTCACACAACTAATCAGTCTCTAACTTCAGGTGTAACAATGAGTGAGTGTTTAAAATGGAAAAAGTGTTTGCAGCACCAGCCATATTGTTTTCCAGCTTCAAATACTCAATCCTGGGTTAGAAAATTCTCTTGATCAGCTTCTTCTTCCTCACGATAGATGAACTTGGCAATGCGTATGATGTCGATAATCATTTCCCCCAGCCTTGGCACACACATTTTCAGTTGTTTTATTTGAACTCAGGAAAAAGTTGAAAAGGGACAAGTGAAGTGCAGCGGATGGGACTTCTTCCCCTGGGGTTCTCATTCCCAGGAAGACCCACACATTCCAGGCTAAAGTCATTCTGGCATTTCTCCAAAAGAAGGGGAGGGAATGTCGGCCTCCGTCAGCTTATGTATTAATTCTAACTCCCAACAGGATGAAGGACAGTCCAGATGTTACTGTCTGAACTACTTTGTCCTGCTTACCTAGGAAGTTAATATTTGGCAAAAGTGTCATTCTCTATTTCCCCCTCCCAATCTATTCTGCACCCTCCTCTGTCTTGCTATTAGCCTTGGGGGGCTGACCCTTGCACCCTGCATCACCCAACCCCCCTTGCCAGCTGGCTTCTGGTGACAGAGAACAGAGGCTGGGACCTGAGACAGGTCAACCTATATCTTTGCATCTTGTCTGTCTGGCACCACACCTCCCCAGGTGCCTTTGCCCCACCCCCTCCCGGACCACGGCTCTCAAATGGCAGCTTCGCGCCCCCCTAGCCCTTACACATTACAGCTCGTCACAGTTTGCTGCTGCTGCTGCTCATCTCTGAGTGTCCTTTTTTTCAACTAAGACCGCACCTCTATAACTGTTCTGTTTCTTAAAGTCCCTCTATTTGAACCCTTAAAAAAAAATGAATTCCCTTTTCTGTAGGAATCTGAATGATATAATCAGAAACAGAACATTGTTCTCACCCAGTTCTCAACCAAAACAAAAATTTTCTCTAATCCATTATCTAGCTCATGTTAAAGTAGTTTCACTATCTAAACCGAAAACATGTCAATGTAGCCTGTGCTTTTATTTTTCAGGGATGAGTGCAAGCACACGCAGACACACAAAGATCTCTAACACATATTTCGATGACAGCTTCATTTCAAACAAGATAAAACAACACTGGTCCGTGACTCATCTTTCCAAATTCAATTCATCCCATGGTGCTTTCCCTTCGTCCTTGCACAGAGCTGGACAAGCTCTTTATTCTTCCCTTAGAATTCCTCATACACTAACCAACTCAGTTTTGCAATTGCCCTTCTAATTGTCCCTGGCACATGAAAATGGAAGGTTTGCACAGGAAAGAAGAAAATGCTATGAGTACCTAAATTCCTCCTGTTGCATGTTCATAAGGGCTGTACCGTACTACTTCCATGGTGGCTCATATGCTCTCTAGCCAGCCTGGCCACTCACCCTCCTGTCACTGTCCAGACTGCACTTGGCTGCCTACGTTCAGCCATCTGGGTGCTTCTTCCAGTGATGGATCCCTCTACAACAAGTATATCAATCCTAGCTTGCATGTAGGCATGGAGAGCTCCCCAGCTGGTGGAAATATCCAGGCACATATCTTTATTTGGCATGTTATCAAAATCATTCTACTGTAATCTGTAAGACCCTTGCAGCCATAGATTCTGTTTATTCTTGTTTGTGTCTTGAGTGCTCAGCACACTATAGTCACTTAATTAATATTTGTTAAATATTTAATCAAAGAAATTTCAATGGAAAATTAACAGCATGACCAATTTTATGCTTGGAAAGAAGGGCTACTACACAACAAAAACATTTTCAATTTTATGATTCAATCCTTTTTTATTCCATACATTATGTTTGAATACACACACAGAATTCTGCAATCTAATGTTTTCTGCCCTAGCTCCTTCATCTGTCTTCTTATCACACAGCTAATTCTGCCAGCAGCCATTCAAGTTTTTGACAAAATGGAAAGATCATTGCTGTATACTTATAGTTTAAATAGCGAGCATTTAAGCTTTCTCTGAGGCAGCTTCTGGAAAGTTGAAGACTAATGAGAATATACTCTCCCAGATGAGTTTATGTCCCTAAGCAATGGATTTTTGAATGGTGCAATGTTCTCACATGCGATGGGCAGTGAATTCCCAGAGAACAATCAAGTACACTCCAGAACAAGTAAACAGCAGGACATGTTCTTTCAGGAGTGCTGAGCCACAGTGAAACTCCAGAGAATGTTCTAATTTCTTGATTTATTTACTGGCTTTCTTCCTAAAAAACAAGGAATGATTTTAAAAATATACAAGGGGTGAGTTCTTATGGTCCAGTGATCACAAAATCATTAATTCTGTGATGCTTCCCAGATTATAGGCAAATAACAAGAGAAAGAAACCACTGAACTTTGAAGAAATCATTTTGACAGAATTTCAAAATGATCCAAGAGAAATACAAAATAACATGCTGCTGTCCAGATAGATTCACTGGAGAAACCACAAAGATGAGATCGTTAAGGAAGAGTCAGGAGACAGGGACAATAAAATGCATGTGTTTCTTCATATCACACTAAGATTTCCAAGTGGCAAGTGACATCGTAATTTAGAAAAAGAGAGAAGCAGTTCCAAAGCGAAAAAGGGAGAGAGCAAGTTGCATGAACAATTTTTAGAAAAACAACATCTGAAGAGTTGGCACCCAGCAGCATGTATGTCTGCTTTGTCCCCTTAAACTGGACTTCTCACCCTATCTTGTGCTTCCCGCCAGTGAACTGCTTCTGAGTCTTCTATTGTTGTCACTGTAGCCTGTCCCAAAGCCTTCTTATTCCAGGCAGATGGTTCCTCCTCCACAAGTATTTCCCTGACCTCTAACTAGAAGCAGTTTTTCCTACTTCCTGAATCTCAGAGGACACCATCTCTACTTCTCCTATTAACAAAACGCTTTCCCCACGCACCTAAGTACAGAAGGACAAGGCGACCATCGAGGGATGAATGTGGAGCCGACAGCCACAGAGCACACAACCCCACAAGGAGTTCAGAGGGTGGACAAATCTATGGGGGGAATGAAGTAGCTGCCAAAGCCTGGGAAAGCAGTCAGTGGTCTGGAAACTCAGCGTATGGGAGAAAGCAAGTGGGGAGCACTGGCGGCGGTAAAGGAGGAGAGGTGTCCGCAACGGTCACCGTGATGTTACCTCTTGCCCTGCTCACAGTTTGCCCTACTACACTGTTAGCAGGGGCTGCATGGCCTTCCAAGTGTAAGGACCAGTCAGAGAGGACCCCAGAACCCAACAGCATCCCATCTGGAGACTTCCTGGGTTCACCTGCTGGAAGCCTATTCTGAAGAATTTTATAGCATTCCTATGGTGGGAGGCTGGATTTTCATGATTCTGTTTTCATTGGTCCATTATTATTATTGTTATTATTATTCCTTCAACTAATAGAACTTCCCTGGCCTTCACTGGAGCCAAGCCATGGTCGTTAAAAGTTTGCTCAGGGCCAGGGGCGATAGCTCACCCCTGTAATACCAGTACTTTGGAGGCTGAGGCAGGAGGATCACTTGAGCCCAGGAGTTGGAGGTTACAGTGAGCTATGATGACACCATTGCACTCTAGCCCAGGCAACAGAGTGAGACTCTGTCAAAAAAAAAAAAATACGCTCAGCCTATTGACATGGCCAGAAATATATTACAGGACCTCTTGGAAAAGGCCACTCTTCCTACCACTGCCAGAAGCTCTAATGGTGGAAATGGCCAGCAGTAAAGGCAGCCAGTAACAAAAGAAGTCACAGTTGCAAGGGAGCAGTGTGTTTTACCTTGGGAGCAGTGGTGAATTGTCGTAGGCCAATTTCTCAATAGTGAAAGAATGAATCCATTAGTCCACTCATAGTAACAGTAACAATAGAGCTACTCTGCTGAGAACCAGTAGATCTTACCTGTTCTATCTGGTTGTCTCCTGTAAATGTTTCACATATAGTGGCCGGTATATTCAGTTGCACACACCTGCAAATCTAGAAAATACCCATGCTATTGATTATTACAGAGAGCCACAGAAGAAGTATGCCATCTTTGTGAAAATATCTTTCACCTTCCAGGTGGTGCTGTGCCCAAGGAAAGGGAACAGATGAAGGTGCCTATGGCTATATTTCATGGGCAACTGAAGAGTGAATGCAGGGAGATTAATTTATCTGTGAACTAAGAGCAAAAGTTTCAAGTGCAGTATATTGAAAAATGGCATATCAGATATAAGGCCATTGGTAATCCCTCAGGTGCCACAATCCATATTTTGCATGAGCATTGAAACCCTTGCAGAGGAAATTATTTCCTCTAGAATTCACAGAACTTCATGTGACATATACAAATATGTTAGAAATCTCATCTAAAAAATAGACCCTGCATGATTTACTACCATAAACAAATGCTACGACATTGTTATAGATGCTAAATTTTTGATTGAACAAATAAAACTATCTCTTTCAAAAGTATGCTTACAGTACCCTTTTGAAACAGCCTTTGTTGGAGGAGGAAACCCACCCTGGTCCCCGAGCATCCCTGCCAAGAATCCTGGCCCTCTCTTGGGACTGTGCTTGTAGTGAGCAACAATGAGGGATGACATGGCAGTGCCACCTCCCCCTCCCCAGACAAAGAGAGGCATGCTTGCTGTTCAGTGTAAGTGAAATAGGTTTCCCAGGCTCTGTGTCATTTTCCTGTCACTCAACACACTTCATGGACAGGCGCCATCTCGGCCCACCTGTGTCCATGTGTGGAACTTGCAGGCAATAGGGAACCAATGCAAACCAGCATGAAGCTCATGTAGCTTGCTTCACCCTGAGTAAGCAAGTCCCTTGTCTCTGACACAGGGGTATCCTGTCTTTTGCCAGCATTCATGAAGCAATAACAGCCTAATGTATTAGGTTTCAATCAGAATAAAATCTCAGCCCCTCTATAGATTCTGCCAGCTATTTGGAAGTTTGAAATCTAGGATTACAAGTTCTATTTTCCTCTTCCTACTGAGTGTCCTGAAATCATTACTAACAACAAAGCCTTACTTTAAACTTCACAACTGTGTTTTTCTCTCCGTGTGCCACCTGGATATAACAATCATGAGTGACAGACATTTGGTGCTAGCTGGGGAAGATAGCAGGCCGTCCTGAGAAACATCTCTGTCCTTTGCATCAAAAATGATTGGAGACCATTCCAGAGCTTAGCTAGGGTAGATGTGAGACTAAAGCACTTCCTGCCACTCTGCTAATCTCACTATAATATGGACCTAGCTGTCCTGCTTGGCACTGGCCCTGTTCTGCTCTGCAGGGGACAGCTGGATCATGTGCTGGCAGCAAGGAGCATGGGATCCCTACTCCATCCCAACTTCAGAGAGAACATTGTTCGATCAGAGATGCAGCCCAGATGCACAAAGGAAGTGGTCCTGAGAGGGTGGAAGGTTTGAACACACAGACACCTTAGCCCTTCCCAGAACCAGGCTTGCAAAGCCTGTTTGTTCCATTCCAGATGTGGACCCTGTTCCCTGAAGAAGTGAGAAAACTCCTCTGTGTGTCCCCGACAGGAGACCCTCGTCACACTCAAAAAGGGGTAGTCCAGATATGTAGAAAGTTTGACTACCATCAATCTATTGCTGGGAGACAAGAGTATGAGAAGTAATGCAGGCAGACTTCCTTGAAAACTTGTCACGTGACGTTGATGTCCACTTGCGGCTCCATCATTAAACCTGGGAGTTTCTGAGATCTGGCCTCTGTCTTCCAGGGAAGACAGCAGGGCTTGTGCCACTAGTCCCTGCCAGGCTGTCCCTGAGCAGTCCATCAGGTGGAAGTGGAGTCACCTCCAAGCAGTAGAGGCTGCATTTCCCTCCTTCCAGTGCATTTTGTCTGTGTGTCTGCACAGACAGTAGATGGCTGAGACAAGGCCTGGTGAACAAATAACATGGGTTTTCAGAAGAATGGGCCTCATGCCCCTTAGGTATGGACTGCACAGTGGGAGGGTGGGATTCTGGCTGTGTCCAGGACATGGGATGGAGATGCCCACCCAAAATAAGAGCTGAGAGGAGCAGACGTTGCCAATCCCACTGATAGAGACTGAGGGGTACAGGCCAGGAGGCAGCATATCCAGAGGAAGAAACCCACAGCAGGAACCATGACTCTCAGGCCAGGGACCTGGAGAGGGAGAAGTTGTGAGGAAGAGCAGCTTGCTCCATCAGGCCGGTCACAGTGGCATTGCACAGTCACCCTTCTTTGTGACATACTTCACTCCCATTATTTGCGACTCTTTTTCTTTTTCTGAATAGAACAATAAACACCTTTCTCACAAGAGCTGAGACGGGGGAGGGGGATTTATTTGCATCACTGGGCCTTGGTTTTCCTCAGCTAGAACTCCAGCTCGCAGCCCTCTGCTCCGCCGCACTGGCTGGGCCCAACGCGACGCACGTAGGAAGCTCGTCCTGCAGGAACTTGTTCAGAAGACTGGGGATTTGGGCTTTCTTTTTCCTTTCATCATCATTCTTCTGAATTTTTTGGATCCTTTTTTTGTTTCAAATCTCTTCCTCCTCAGGAGCCAGCTTGGCCCGTTGCAGCCCAGGGGCAGCGCACGGTGGGACTCACGCGGCGGTGGGTGCAGCGTCCTGCCGATGAGCACCAAGCAGCTCTTCACCGGGGCTTGGTGCGGACCAGCTTGTTACTGGACTCATCGGAGACAGCGTCAGTGATCCTTGTTTTGTTAGTACAACACTCCAAGCCCCGAGAGAGGTTTCCCACGTCCAGCCTCAGGGTACATTGCTTTTACCTCCCTGCACACGACTGTGTGTGTGGCAGGGGCCCATCTTAGCGTCCCCAGTGGGGACGTCCCCAGCTCCTACTTGGTTTTCTCTCACCCCGTCTTGCGGTTCTGGTGCCAGTTGTCCAGAGATCTTCCTCCACCTCCACTCAGTCCTCACATTTCAACAAGCGCTCCTTTTCCTTTGTTCTTCTTTGAGATCTTGGTGTCCTCAGGATTTGCATGTTTTCCTCTTCTTCCACACTTCATCTTTAACCAACATCACCCTCCCTTGACGTGTCACAGCGCTCTGGATTTGCCAAATCTTTCTCCCCGCCCCGAGCTCCCTGCTGAAGAGCAGTGCACACACTTGGTTCTCTGATGGCCCCCTCCCTTCTGCTTTCTAAATCTCTCCCCATCTGCCCACTGCTAGCAGAGGCCCTCCAGCATTGTGACTCGGCCATGGCCGCAGCCAGCTAGCTGACGCTGGGGCTCTGGAGTCCTCTGTTTCCCAGTTAAACCCTGGTGGACACCAGAGCTGTTTTTCCAAAATAGGACTTTTTTATTCCATTGTTAACCCTCCTCGATGGTTCACCATGACCAATACGATTCTTAAACAGTGGTGTACCCCAGAATGTCTTCGAAGAGATAGTACACAACGAGCTTGCTCAGGAACCATTGAAAAAACTGAAAGAGGACCTCAACAAATTCACGGTTGTAGTGAAGTCTAAACTCTGCAGCAAGGTCCTGGAGACCCTACACACCTGTCCAGCTCCAAACCTCACCACACTCTGTCTCAGCCCATGCTCCAGCAATGTTCACATTAAACTGCTGGCATTCTCAGAGTTTTCCTGGCAAGTGTCATCTCCACCTTTCCACACTCTTCCTGTTCCCTGGTCGCACCACCCTGGTCCAACTGGCAAACTCTGATCTTCCCAAGAGTAGGCACAAAGCTTCTCTTCTCCTGTGAAGCTGTCCCTGATTTCCTTGTGAAGATCTACCCCTCCTTCACTTATGGCTGGTTGTACCTTTCTCCCGTTATACCCATACTCACTATTGCAATCTTATCCTTACCATTTTAGGCCTTTGTCTTCTCCACTAGACTGCAAATATTCAAGGGGTCTTTATATCTATGGATCCCAGACCTAGGACATGATTGATAATAAATAACCATTTTTGGATAAATAAATGAATTAATGAAACGATAGCAGAGAAAAGTTTTTGTTCAAATGATATGGAACATGGAATAGAAAAAACAACTACAAAAACAAAATAATTGTTTCCGTTTATATAACATCTTATAGCTCATACTCCCACGTAACCAGTGACTCATTATATCTTAACAGTAAATGTTCAGAGGATTTACTGTGATTTAACAGGATTTTTTATTTTTTTATTTTTTGTATTGGGGAATGATGGCCATTAGAAGGTTGAGTAGTCATCATGTCCTTCCTCCTCTGCCTCAGCCCCTGTCCCCACATCACACCCACTCTCAGGATGTTGAGCGAGAGCCTCCCCATCCCATCTACCCATTGTGGCCACTCTGCTTCTCAGCGCAGCCGGCCATGCTTTTTTGACTTCAAGATTGGATAGAAGATGCTGGCTTCCCTGGTTGACACACGGTCACCATCATTCCGTGTGAGAACACCAGAATCACTTTCCTATGGCCCAGCTAGAGCATAAACTTTGCTGCCTGCCTTATCTGACTCATTTTTAAGCAGCTCCCCAGAGTCAGAACATCAAACTCTAAGCCTCTGTGAGTGGATGTCCCCACTGCCTGCTGTACAGATTTCATCACAGCCCTGAGGCGTGGTGTGGGGGCAGTGTGGATGAGGGCAACTTTTCTGGATGGTCCTCTGGCTGTATGTAGAAAGAGACAGAGAACGTTCCTGCTTTTTCACCTAAAAATCCACTGAGAATGTATTTTAAGAAAATAATCTGAAATGCACACAAAGGTTAAGGCACAAAGATACTAATCACAGAAATACTTATAATGGTACAAATGCAATGTATATGTATATGTATACGTATAAATACATGCATGTCCTTGACCTTAAATTCTGACATTCTTGCTTACTTATCTAAATGGAAATTTTGATAGTACCACTATCATTTCACAGGGTGGCTGGGAGGACTGTATGTACGCATGCACACGCAGAGGGAGGCCTGTCTGCACAGCCTGCAGGGGCCATGAGGGAAAGGAGACTTCACTTCTCAAGGCAGCATAGAAAGTTTCTCTTTGTAGTAGGCCCAGAGTCAGCTACTTTAGAGTCTTGTGTTTCTCCAGTTTTCTTTTTATTTCCTATCCTTTTGTTTTGTTTTGTTTTGTTTTTAACTCACCTATATTTGTTACAAGTTTTAAGTGGATTGTGACTCGGGCAGTACATTCCCATTCACAAGCCTCGCTTTTGAAAACAGCTTTACAACACGTAGGGGTGGGGCTTGTAATTTTGCTCCTCTAAACGATACTTTTTCTTTGGAAAACAAGCCCTGTGTAGAGTTTCATCAAGTTGCTTCACTTTAAACATACTTATTTCTAGAGGACTTAGTACATGCAGAAACTACTAGGGATGAAAAGTTTAAAAAGTGGATTCTAGAAGATGAACTCAAGTCATTTTAACAAATACTTTTCTTCTAAACATCAAGATACATCTTGCAATACTCAGTGACAAAATAGTTGGTCTACTAAGGAATCCAGCTTGATAGCTAAACACTCTATGCCATGAAGTTAACAGAGTTTAAATACATCTTACAACATTTTTTTATCTCGACCTGTTAAAATAAGCCAATGTGAAACCAGAAAAGCATTTCTAGCTCCTCTTTAGTGCCTGAAGTATCACAGTATCACACTTAGAAGTAGAAAGAAATCTTATCTTCCCCTTAAAGTAATTATTGTCATGTCATACAGATTTTTTAAATGTTAAAAATAAAGAAAAAAAATCCTTGAAAATATATTATCAGAGGGGATGAAGTATTGAACATGTATACAAGTTATTCTTCAGGGAGAGCTTAGTCTACTTCCCCGTGTGATGTGTCATCATCTCCTTCAAAAGGTGGCATCTCTTCAGTTACGGCAGCATTGGTATCATCAGCAGTAGGGTCATCTTCATCAATACCCAGACCAAGTTTGATCATCCTGCAGATCCTGTTAGCATGTTTCTGGGGATCTTCCAGACTGAAGCCAGAAGACAAGAGTGCAGTTTCGTAAAGCAAGATGACCAGATCCTTCACAGACTTGTCATTCTTGTCAGCCTCTGCCTTCTTCCTTAAGTTCTCAATAACGGAATGGTCAGGGTTTATCTCCAGGTGTTTCTTAGCTGCCATGTAACCCATTATCGAGCTGTCTCTTAGGGCTTGAGCTTTCATAATTCTTTCCGTGTTTTCTGTCCAGCCATATGTGCTTGTGACAATACAGCATGGGGATGTCACCAATCAGTTTGACACAAGCACCTTTTCAACTTTTTTCTCCAAGATGTCTTTCATGATTTTGCAGAGGTTTTCGAACTTTGTTTTTTTCTCTTCCTGTTTCTTTTTCTCTTCTTCATCTTCTGGAAGTTCTAAGCCTTCTTTGGTGACTGACACTAAAGCTTTCCCCTCAAATTCCTTCGGTTGTTAGACACAGTACTCATCGATTGGCTCGATCATATAGATCAATTCTAAGCCATGCTTCTGAAGATGTTCCATGAAGGCTGAGTTAGCTACCTGGTCCTTGGCCTCACCTGTGATACAGTGGATATATTTCTGGTTTTTCCTTCATTCTGGTGCAGTAGTCCTTGAGAGAAACCATCTCATCACCAGAAGCAGATGTATAGTATCGCAGTAGCTCTGAAAGCTTCTTCCTGTTTTGTATTCCAGGCTTTATGTTTTTAGAGAACTGCTCATAAAACTTTTTGTAGTTCTCTTTATCTCCTGCCAATTCGTTGAAGAGCTCTAAGCACTTTTTGACTAAATTCTTTGTGATAACTTTCAAAATTTTGCTTTGCAGCAACATCTCATGGGAAATATTTAGAGGGAAGTCCTCAGAATCCACCACTCCTCTAATGAAATTCAAGTATTCAGGGATTAGCTCCTCACAGATATCCATGATGAAAACTCTGCGCACATACAACTTAATGTTGTTCTTTTTCTTTCTGTTTTCAAATATGTCGAAAGGAGCACATCTTGGAAAAAAAGAAGAGCTCTGAATTCCAACTGTCCTTCAACTGAAAAGTGCTTCACCACCAAATGATCTTCCCAGTCATTGGTCAAGCTCTTATAGAATTCTCCATACTCTTCATTAGTAATATCATCAGGATTTCTCGTCCACGTAGGCATTGTTTTGTTGAGCTCTTCTTGATCAATGTAGTTTTCCTTTATCTTTTTCTTCTTGTCACCATTCTTCTTTTCTTCTTCCTCTTCATTAAAACCAATATCTTCTATTTGGGGCTTGTCATCAGATTCCTTTTCTTCTTTTTCTTTCTCCTCCTCCTTGTCTTCCTTTTCTTCAGCCTCATCATCGTTGACTTCTTTATCATGTTCCTTCTCCACAAACAGAGTAATGGGATAGCCAATAAACTGAGAATATATCTTCATGATCTCCTTTATTCTTCTTTCCTTCAAGCACTCAGTTTGGTCTTCTTTCAAATGGAGGATAACCTTTGTTCCATAACCCATAGGTTCACCTGTGTCAGTTCTAACTGCAAAAGATCCCCCTGCTGAGGACTCCCTGGCATACTGCTCATCACCATGTTTGGTGATCACAGTTACTTTCTCGGCAACCAAATACGCAGAATAAAAACCAACACCGAACTGGCCAATCACAGATATGTCTGCACCAGCCTGCGAAGCTTCCGTGAATGCTTTGGTCCCAGACTTGGTGATAGTACCAAGGTTATTGATCAAGTCAGCCTTGATCATTCCAATTCCAGTATCCACAATAGTGAGGGTTGGATCTTGTTTGTTTGGTATGAGATTAATGTGCAACTCTTTCCCAGAGTCTAGTTTACTGGGATCTGTCAAGCTTTCATATCTGATTTTGTCCGAACCATCTGATGAGTTTGAAATGAGCTCTCTCAGAAAAATCTCTTTGTTTGAATAGAAAGTATTGATGATCAATGACATCAGCTGGGCAATTTCTGCCTGAAAGGCAAATGCCTCATCCTCTTCCTCCTCCATCGGTTGGTCTTGGGTCTGGGTTTCCTCAGGCATCTTGGCCAACGGACCACTTGGGCTCCACCCCACAGCACCAGGACACTGATGCAACTTTATCTCCTATCCTAATCCTCATGTCCTCATTTTGTCATACAAATAAACCTGCTTGGCATTATTTTAAAAAATAAAAAATATCTCCCCCTTTTCCATTAAGCCTCAGAACTGGTTACTACACTGTTTCTTAAGAGCAGAGATGATGAGGGATCCCGAGTGCCACAAACACATATATCAACCCTTTAGAACATTGCCTGATGCGTAGCAAGTACCTAGTAAATACTACTTATTTTCATTATAATTTGATTTCTGATTTTTTACCAAAATAAAATTACAATGTAAATACCATCATGTGACTCAGTTTATTCACTTTGTAAACACTATTCCATATTAATAAATACACTGCTATATCATCAATTTTTAATTGATCTATAATATTTCATACTTTATTGTTTGATGCAGCCATTTATTATGAAGCCACTTTTAGTTTAGTGATGGATCATTTGTATCATAACCTAGATACGTAAAAACTGGCTTTGGCTAGAAGGAAAAAGGATATAGAACCAGAAAATGTGCAACTATTCCAAACTGGACTGAGTTAATGTCTGAGAGAACAGAGCCAGACCAGACTGGCCACGTTCTGCTGGACCACAGAGGAATTCACTCAGAAGCCAACAGCTTGCTGGATTCTTCAAGCCCCATGCAAGGAAAGGGAACAGTCCTCAGTCCATTATGCCCTGATGTCAAAGAAAGGCTTCTTCCCTTTTCTCTCATTCCCAAGTGTGGAAAGCTCTTCCTCAGCGGATCCCAAATCTAGGCTGTCCCATCCTGGGGATGTGTGTGAAGCAGCTCACTTTGTCTGTGTACCCAAGCCTGTGCATTAGGGTGGATGCTGCTTAGACAGCGTACTTCATCCCACTGGGTGGGCCATTTGTAACTAAGCCCTTTGTTACCATAACAACATACTCAATTAAATGAACCCCTGCAGGTTCTGGTGGGACCATAGTCTGGCTGAACAGTGGGGTGCAGCAATTGTCTTCTGTATAATGTGAAGGTCATGAAGCAGCAAAGCCTCTCCTCCCCTCAACACAACCCAAGCCCCTACCCCTCCCTCTGCCCAGCTGCCTTGAATGGTCCCTCTTCTTAGACTATCTCGACTGAGTCATCACAGCCTCTCTCTTTGGTCCCCTTTAATTTGAAGACTTTGGATCAGGACTACAGAGATTTTGGTTGAGCAGCCATCACTTCTGTTACCTCACCCTACACCAACAACTCCCCCTCCATAGCCAGACGTCCAGGAAAGCCTTGCTCCTAGAGGAGGCCAAGTTTTGGAACACACACCCTCAACCTCCCAGCCTGTCTCCATTCTCATCTAAAGGGAAAATCTGAGTGGTTAGGGTCAGCAGGCTTTAGTGGGTCCCAGTTCTCCGAACAAGAAACACTTAATACTAGGGCATGAACCAAGTTTATTCCTGTGAGGGAAAGCCATCTCCCACACACGATAACATAAAAAGGGGCAGAACGTTTCTAAGGAATTGTAAGTGCTGTGAGCATTTAAAATAATGTCCTATTTTTTAAGCCAAAAATGTACTTGGAACCTTTTCTTCAATCTTTCTGGATAGTTGATATTCCCTTTGGTTTCTGACAGAACTTGGGCAAGGAGAAGGTAAGATTGCTTTATGCTCTTATTGACGTCTGATGAGAAATTGATTTCATTCTTTTTAATTTTTCATGCTTTATTTATCTATATTAACTTGCTTTCCTGAGACATAAAGGTTTAGAACATGACATTGGGAATGTATTGCTACAGATAAAAAACATAATGAAACACTAACATCAGCACTTCCTATGACTTCAACTCCTCAAAATGTCCCTACATGCAAATGATGATAACTCCATAAGAAATACCTTTCCTAAATACATAAAATGATAATGCAAGTTAATCCTGTATCAGATGGGTAGAAACATTGTCAGCTCAGAGTAATTTTCATATAGTCAAAGACATCACAAGGCTGCAAATGCTATCAGCAGTACAGGCAGCAATAAAACACGCTCGAGACTGCCCATTACTGGGGTTCTGTACATGCACCAACTCAGCTCATAAGGTTCAGCACCCACAGTGATACACACTCTAGGCCAGGGTTTGGGAACATGACGAAGTAAAGGGAGGATAAGGAGAAAAAGTATTGTCCCTGACTTTATGGAGGAGTAAACTTAAAGTCAGGTAGAGAAAGAGACAAACATTAAAGAATAAGAAATGTGGAACAGCAATGCCAATGATGACGAGGGTTGAAAAGGGAACGTGCATGATATGAAGAGAGGACTATAGAAAAGTCGTGATAGGGCTGCTCAGCCATTCCAAAGACAAGGAAAGACATGAGCAGATGTCATCTGGCAGGAAGGAATGCAGTGAGGTCCAGGGACTGGAAGATCCTGGTGCTGAGGACATGGAGAGCTAGCGGGGTTTGGTGCTGTGGGAGGCTGTGAGACCAGTGTGGGCAGGTATGTGAGGATATGTCAGGGAGTTTTATCTGAGTCTTGGTTTTAAGAAGAATTAGACATCACTAGAATGATTTGGAGGTGTTCCCAGGGACTTGGGAGATAACATAATCAGATTTGAGTCTCAGAAATGGCATTATTTCCTCTGACACATCCCCTCTCTGTGTCTTTACAGCTTCGCTCATGCCCAGATAAGGACCCGTGTGATTACTCTGAGTCCACCTGGGGAATGCAGGGTATCTCCCCATCTCCAGATCCTTAACTTAATGACATCCACAAAGTCCCTTTGGCCATGGAAGTTACTACATTTATAGCTTCCAGGGATGGGGTGTCATTATTTTGTCTGCCACAGGTACACAGGGAGAAAACCTGGGAGGCAGCAGCCTCGTGAGAAATGAAGGCCACTTGGACCAGAACATTTGCAGGGAGAGGGATATAAAGGCAAGGTCTGAGAGGCGTTTGGGAGGCAAAGTTGACAGGACTTCATAACGGACTGGGTGTGGAAAGTAAGAGGAACGGAAGTACCCAAATAACTCTCATTGCATCCTTGAGTTACAACGTGAGTTCTAAGAGCATGAGTGTTGTGTTTGGAAGGGATCAAGGTTTGGCAAGAAAGTCCATGAATTTGATTTGGGTTATATTGAGTTTAAAGGCCTTGGGCTCATTCAAAGGGAGATCCCAAGTAGATACTTAGATAAACAGATCCACAACTAAAACGAGGTGTGTCCACAATATAACTCTGAGATACGGATTATCAAACTGTCCTCTAGGCCTCATGTAGCAGCGAAGGTAGAGAAAAGGGGGAGAAGGCGGAGGGCAGAACATTCCTTCCTATGTGGGGAGGGGTAGTGGAAGGTGAATATCGGCCACTCAATGCAGTGGTTTACATCTGCTGTCTCGCTTCCTTTCACAGCAGCTTTGTGAGGTCAGCATTATTGCCCCCAGTTTAACAAAATGGAAATTAGAAACACGTTAAGTGACAGAGTGTGTTAAGGGTCGAAGTGTGTCCCCCAAAAGATATGTCAAATCCTAACCCCCAGCACCCATCAATGTGACCTTATTTGGAATAATCTTTGCAGATCTAATTAAGTTAAGACAAGGCCGTTAGGGTGGGTCCTAATCTGGAATGACCAGTATCTTTGTAAGAAAAGGAAAATACACAGTTAAAGTGGCTTTTATGGAAAAGACAAGCAATAATGAATGCTGACAAGGAAGTGGAGAAAGGGGAGCCCTCATACACTGTTGGTGGGAATGTAAATTAGTGCAACCGCTGTGGAGAACGGAGGGAGGTTCCTCAAAAAACTAAACATAGAATTACCATATGACCCAGCAATCCCACTGCTGGGTATATGTCTAAAAGAAAGGAAATCAGATACAGAAAAGATATCTGTACTCTCACATTTATTGCAGCACTATTCACAATAACCAAACTTTAGATTTAACCTAAGTGTCCATTAACGGATGAATGGATAAAGAAATTGTGGTATATATACACAATGAAATATTATATAGCCGTAAAAAATAAAATCCTGCCATTTGCAACAACATGGACTGAACTGAAGAACATTATGTTAAGTGAAATAAGCCAAGCACAGAAAGGCAAATTTGCATGTTCTCACTCATATGTGGGAGATAAATATTAAAACTATTGATCTCATGGGGATAGAGAGTAGAATGACTGTTACCAGAGGCTGGGAAGGATAGTTCAGAGGGCAGGATAACGTGGGGATGGTTAATGGGTGAAAAAATACAGTTAGATAGTTAGACAGAACAGACAATATTTGATAGTAAAACAAAATGCCTATGATCAACAATAAGTTAGGGTATATTTTAAAATAACCAAAAAAGTGGAATTGGAATGTTCCTAATGCAAAGAAATGATAAGTGGTTTAGGTATGGATACCCCAGTTACCCTGATTTGATTAATACACATTGTATGCCTGTATCAAAACATCACATGTACCCTGTAAAGATATATAATTATTATGTACCCATAATAACAAAAACTAATTTTTTTTAAAGAGGGAAAACACAGTGTGAAGACAGATGCATACAGGGAGAAGGCCAGGTTGTGACAATGGAGGCAGAGATTCAAGTCACATGTCTTCTGGTCTAGAAATGCAAAGGATTGACGGCCACCGTCAGAAGCTAGAAGAGGCAAAAAAAGATTCTAACCAGAGCCTCAGAGGAAGTGTGGCCCTGCCAACACCTGGACCTTGGGCTTCTAGACTCCAGAACTGTGGGAGAATAAGTTTATGTTGTTTCACACTGCCCAGTCTGTTGTACTTTGTTATGGCAGTTCTGGGACCAAGATATAGGACCCAGACCCAGTCTAATTTCCAAACCCTATTTTTCTGTAGCATTCCATTTCTGAACCAGATAGTCAGTCCTATTTTTCTGTAAATGAATTTGTATGGCTGCTGTCTCAGTTCATTTGGGCTGCTATAACAAAATACCATACACTGGGTGGCTTATAAACAACAACAATTCATTTCTCACAGTTTTAGAGGCTGGAAAATTCAAGATCAAAGCACTGGCAGATTCAGCATCTGGAGAGGGCCTGCTTCCTTGTAGAAAGTGACATTGTTCTGTGTCCTCAGGTGATGGGAGGGGTGAGGGTCTCTCTGGGGCCTCTTTTACAAGGGCATTAGCCCCATTGATGGGGTCTTTACTCTCATAACATAATCACCTCCCAAAGGCCCCACCTCCCTAAAACCTTCACCTTGGGGATTTCAATACATAAATTTAGGGGGAAGAGGGTATAAACATTCAGTCCATTGAAGCTATACTGATTGGTAAAAGGGAAAATCAAACAAAAATCAAGTTGTGGGTGCAGTCAGAAAAAGAAAGGCGGCAAATACCAAACTGAGAATTATCTTATTGTTTTCGGTCTGGATGTTTCAGTGTTAAGAGGGTGGAACAAGACAAGGACTAAAAGAAGAGTTGCTATTTATGTTTTCTGTGTTAAAGACTAGAGGAAAGATAAAGGGGTAAACTGGAAAATTAAAAGGGGGATTGAAAACATTTCAGAGGGCAATGGCAGAGTGCAGAAAAATAAAAGTTGAGGTCTAAGAAGAAAGATTGAGAAACAAAGTTTGTCCCAGTGAGGCCTAGTGGGTCCCCAGTTTCTGCCCCTCTCTCTTTCTCCATCGTCATAAATCCCATGCTCTTGTAGGTTCTCTTCAGGATCTAGACTTGTCCCCTCCACTCCGGACATGACGCAGCAGCCAGACAATTTCAGGGTGGGGAGAGATTCTTACTGGGGCTGCTGTTACCCATGGCTGTGCTTCCTCTGGCTGCCTGTGTTAAGGCAAGTGTCAGTGACCGGTCCCAGGGGAATAACCGAGCAGCACGCAGAGAGTTGGAGGGTAGAAAGTTTTATTGCCGGCTGCCCAGAGGAGATAAGCCTCCAAATTCTGAGCACCTTTTCCGGGTTTTTATCAGGTTTTATACTTTTTTGGGGGGATTACTCTTAACAAATCACACACAAGTATAAATGATTAACCAATTAGCAAAAAGATTTAAAAGTTATCCAATAAACAACAATTCTTATAAGTAGTAGAATTATGATAGGCTTATAACAAACATTAGAATCATGATGGACTTATAACAAACATTTTAATCATGACAGACTTGCAGTTTTGTTCAGCTATGCTCAACTGCTCTGCGGTTTTAGCTTGCAAGGCTGACAGGTGTCAATGTCTACTTTAGCTGCTTTGTGGTTTTAAGCAGAATCACCACTGAAATTCCCCTAGTATGCATGGAAATTTCCCTAACATTCCCCTCTTTTGATGCTTTTAAAGCTATACAATGGCATCAACTTTAATAGAGTAGGTGTGCAGGGTCATCGCGCGGGTGGTGACCGCTGCTTGAGCAAGTTCTTGAAGTCATTGTTTGAGAAACTGTATCAGACAAGGGGCTAAGAGGCAGAAGTCCCGATTGTCATGACTGGTCCCAGGAGGGGCCCTAACCATGTAATTAGGGGAGACTGAAACCATTCTGCAAATGAGGTTTTACCTTGATAATAGCCTTGTAGCTCCTTTTTTAATATTATTTAACTGTTGTATGTTTTTTTAACCGGCTCAGATCTATTGACATAGTAACAGCATTTTTTTTTTTTTTTTTTAGAAAAACACACATCCCCTCTGCTACCCCCCCCCAATTGCTAAGGATGTGGTTAGAGTGAGCTCGACCATAAGTGAAAGAAACACTGTTTTTTTGCTCTGGGTATTTTTTAACAGCAGTTTTTGTAATTTTCCTTGGCTGTAAAGCATTACCTGAGGGACTAATACCATTGGGAAGTATGGACCCATGTACGTTTCATTGATACACCGGGTAAGTGTCTGGTTACACCAGAAGTAAGTATTTTTATCGGAGCATATAGTCTGGCTCACTGTTTGATTGATCTGGCAATGTTTGAGGTTATTAGAGCTTGGAGGGGTTTTATAGAGATGGCTGTCACGTAAGTTTTTAAGGACTCCTGTCTGCCATCACTGGTGTTCTGGATCTTTTATTTTAAGTATGTAGGGGCCCCCTTCCTGTTGATTGTTGTTGGTCTTGTCGGGCTGCTGCTTGAACTGGATCTTCAGTGGGTCTTGTGGGGCCGGTTGTCCTGTCCAGTAGTTGACCTTTGTCCTCTTCACTCGGGAGCGGTGGATCCACAGCACTAGACCTGCAACCTTAACAGCAGTGGGGGTGACTAGTATTACGGTATGAGGTCCTGTCCAGGTAGGTTTTAAAGGCATCTTTTTCCAGTCTTTCACTCAGACTAGGTCTCCGGGCTCGTGGGAGTGGACAGGGACTCCCAAGGGGACCGGGCTTCTTTCTAGAACAGTTTGATGAATGTGGGCTAGGGTCTTAGACAGAACCTGGAGGTGTTTGTCTAAGTTTAGTTCCCCTAGCTGTTTAATATCTCCCTTTAACTGTTTAATGAGAGGGGGTGGTCTACCATATAAGATTTCAAATGGTGAGTACCCGGTAGGGCCAGGAGTACATCTAACCCGCAATAGGGCTAAACTTAACATATTTATTCATGATAACTGTGTCTCTTGACATAGTTTTGCAAGCATAGACTTGAGGGTTCAGTTTATGCATTCTACTTTCCCTGAGCTTTGTGGCCTGTAAGCCGTATGCAGCTTTCATTGAATTCCGAGTGTTTTGGAAAGAAGTTGTGTAATTTCTGCAGTGAAACTTGGTCCATTGTCACTGGAGAGGCAGTCCATATCGAGGGATGACTTTTCTTAGCAGGAGTTTTGTTATTTCTCTGGCTTTCTCAATCCGGGTCGGGATCGCCTCTACCCATTCAGAGAAAGTGCACATCAGTACCAGTAAATATTTGTAACCCCAACTAGGTTTGACTTCTGTGGAGTCCATTTCTATGTCTTCAAAAGGGGGTACTCCGGTATACTGGATTCCTGGAGCCAGCTTCGGCTTGGTGGCTGCATTATGTTTGGCACAAGTTTGACATCTGGTGGTAAACAGTCATTGCTATAGATGGAAGCCTGGCTATGTAGTAATAGCAGATGAGCAGTTCTGTGAGAGCTGTTTTTCCCAGGTGAGTTAAGTTGTGGTACCGGGAGACAACAGGATAGGCCACTTTACCGGGAATGAAGATTCTATGGTTAGATAGGTGCCACCATCCGTCCATGTCTTTGTTAGCCTGTTCGAATTTTGCCCATTGGTCTTCTTCTTCTGTATACGTGGACTCTTTGGGCCATTTGGGTGCCAACAAGATCTGGCTCTGTGTGGCACTGTCTTCTGGAGGTTCCATCGCAGCTGCTTATTTTGCTGTTTGATCTGCCAGGTGGTTGCCAATGGCGACCAAGTCTGTGCCCTTTTGGTGGCCTCTGCAATGAATGACTGCAACTTCTTTTGGCTCCCACACCGCCTCCAGTGAATTTCACTTTTGTTTTTGATTTCTTTTTTCCCTGTGGTAAGCAGTCCTTTTTCTTTGTATATTGCCCCATGAATATGCACTGTGGCAAAAGCATATTTAGAGTCTGTGTATATGTTGACCTTTTTGCCTTGGGCGTACTTGAGTGCCTGGATGAGGGCCCACAGTTCTGCTCTCTGTGCAGACCAGCCTTGAGGCAGCGGGGCAGACTAGATAACCTCATCTACTGTGGTGACAGCATAGCCAGCAACGCATTTACCTTCCTGGATAAAGCTGCTTCCGTCCGTGAAGAGGTTTAAGTCTGGTGTCGGTAGTGGGCTGTCTCTTAGGTCTGGCCGACTAGCGTAGACTTCCGCCACGACTTCGGCACAGTCGTGGTCTGGGGCCCCCGGCTCAGTGGGCAAGAAGGTGGCAGGGTTTAAGGTCCATACAGTTTTAACAGTGACTTGTGGGTTTTCGCACAGTAGTCCTTGGTACTGTGCCAGTCGGCTGCTGGAGAGCCATCGGTGTCCTGAAGTGTTCATCAGGGAGACCACCACATGGGGAACTTTTACGTGGATGTTTTGCCCAAGGGTAAGTTTGTCTGCTTCTTTGACTAGCAGGCTGGTGGCTGCTAGTGCCCGGAGGCAAGGGGGCCAACCCGAGGCTACTGAGTCTAACTGTTTTGACAAGTAAGCCACTGGTCACTGCCAAGGTCCCACTGTTTGTGTTAAGACTCCCAGTGCTACTTGTTTCTTTTCATGCACAAACAGGTTAAAGTCTTTGGTGAGATCTGGCAAGCCCAACGCAGGGGCCTTTTTAAGCAAGTCCTTTATTTCTTGGAAAGCCTTTTCCTGAGTTTCAGTCCATTCCAGTTCCTGGTTGTCAGGCCCACGCAGGGCCCCGTACAGCGGTTTGGCTTTCAGGGAAAACCCTGGTATCCAGATGCGGCAGAACCCAGGTGCGCCGAGAAACTCTCGGAGTTGTCACCACTTGGTCAGTCTGGGGATGGCACAGATGGTGTGTTTGCGTTCGTGCCCCAGTGTGCGGCGTCCATGTGAGATGTGGAAACCAAGATACTTTACTTGTTGTCTACAGATCTGCGCTTTCTTCCAAG
This sequence comes from Propithecus coquereli, assembly GCF_000956105.1. Taxonomy (NCBI): domain Eukaryota; kingdom Metazoa; phylum Chordata; class Mammalia; order Primates; family Indriidae; genus Propithecus; species Propithecus coquereli. The sequence goes on from NW_012148086.1 coordinate 300,198, forward strand.
AGACTTTATATCCTTTATCTGTGAGTAGCTGGAGAAGGCACCATGTCCCCTGCTCATAGTCCTCTTTGGTGGTGCTGGCTAAGAGGAGGTCATCAACATACTGTAGCAGTGTGCACCGGGTCTTTTCTCGTGGGTAGAAGGTGAGATCTGCTGCCAGAGCTTCTCCGAACAGAGTTGGTGAGGTTTTAAATCCTTGTGGTAGCCACGTCCAGGTGAGCTGAGTTTTCCTTCCAGTCTGGGGGTCTTCCCACTTGAAAGCAAACAGGGGCTGGATTTTTGGAGTGAGCCACAGGCAGAAGAAAGCATCTTTTAGGTCTAGACAAGAGAACCAGGCTGTATTGAGGGGATTCTTCTGGCTTTTGGGTGATCAGGGCCACTTTGTTCATGTTGGTTGGCTTTTTGGCTCCTTCTTGAACTCCCTGGAGGAGGACATCTCAATACCTTTCAAGTGAGGCCCATCCCTCTGGGTTGTTGAAATCCCATCATGGATTAGCTTCTGGTGCTGCCCCTGTTGTCCACTGCTCAACGTCTAGGGTCCCTCCTGGTGCTCGGTCTTGTGGCCATCTTTGTGCCCCTCCGATGATCTTTCATCCCTCTTCTGTGTTAAAGAGCCTCAGCAGGAGTTGGTGGCAGTCTTCCCGGGTTGGCCGGTGTGTATGGAAGATGAACTTCAGGAGGTCGATGAGGGCTTGGGGCTTCTCAGAGTAGGGCGGACTGTGGTGCTTCCAATTCAGCAAGTCAGTAGTTGAAAAGGGCTGGTAATACAAGGTCAGCGGTCCCGGCTGTTCGGACCCATCGTCCTGAACTTGTGGTGGACCTCGCATCTCTCGCAGGGACATTTGAAAGGCCAGCTCTGTTGGCTGTGCAAACCACAGACGGTGAGCAAGAGGGGTGCTGTTCTCTGCTGAGGTGCCGTCACTCGGTGGAGTCGGATCTGGTGGCGGGGAGACTGACGGTGGCGGAGTGTCTGGTGCCCCTGGGGAAGGTCTTGGAAGCATGTCTGGCAAAGGGTGGTAGAGTGGTGGCAACTCTTCTGTGGAAGCTTCCTGATGGATGGGGGTACTCGACTCACAGGCTTGAGCCTTCTGGTTTCTTGGGCCACTAGAACCTTGCTCTGTCCCTTTCCAGCACAGAACTGAACCCAAAGAGGCAAAGTTTGGGCAATCTCTAGCCATGAATCTATATACAGAAACTGATCCGGGTGGCCATGGGGCCCTGTTACTATTTTCCAGGCAGTTTTAATAATGGAAGAGTCAAAGGTTCCTGTTGGCGGCCAGCCTACTTTAAATGTTGGCCATTCTAGCTCACATAGGGCTTTCAATTTACTCAGTGTCATGGTGACCCTGTAATCTTCACTAAGGCCCTTTTTGAAGTTTTTCAGCATGCACCTTAGGACTGTTGGTTTGGACCCAGTCATTTTGAACCAGCAATCTTTTTTACATTATTGACAACACTTTTTTACAACACTCTCCTTTATAACATTCTCCTTTACAACATTTTCCTTTTACTAGTTTCGGGGTTTCTCCCTTCCCCCAACCCCCCTCCCTTTAGTCATAAACGGTGTCGCAAGACAAACAGGGGTCAGGGCTTTCAGGTGTCCGCCTGGCTGCGTCCCTCGCGGGAGCTTAGGCGCGTCTTGGCTAAGGTGTACCCGTATAAACCCCGGGCTCGGTCGCTCCCTATCACAGGGAGTGAATCGCCGTTATGCCGTACGACGCCGCCACAGCGCAGGTTAGGACTCACCCAAGTCCTGTAGCCGAAGCCATGGGACCACAGGCCCGATGACCGCAAGCAGTCACCAAGCTTCACTCACCAGACTCAAACAGATTCAAACAGACAGACAAGAGGTTAGCACATTCCCTCCCAGGGGAGTCCCTAATCTTAGGAGGTGATCAAGCTCCTCTTCCACCTAGGAAGCCACTCTTCCTTTACTGGTGGGCCAGACAGGGTCCCGGGACCTTACCTTAGTCAGCTTTCAGACTGGTCTGACTGGTCCTTCTCTCTACCAAGTCCAGGTGAGTTTGGGGCCCATGGCCGGTGGGGACTGCCGAGGAGCGAGGACTCCGCAAAGAGGCGGCTGGTGTGCCTACTCACTGCAGTCGCGGAGACCCCGCCGTCCACTGTGCACGTCCCCCGATCCGGTGGCTTCAAGGGGCCAGCATGGTCGGTTTCCCGGTCAGGGAACCAGATGTTACGGCAAGTGTCAGTGACCAGTCCCAGGGGAATAACCGAGCAGCACGCAGAGAGTTGGAGGGTCAGAAAGTTTTATTGCCAGCTGCCCAGAGGAGATAAACCTCCAAATTCTGAGCACCTTTTCCGGGTTTTTGTCAGATTTTATACTTTTTTGGGGGGGTTACTCTTAACAAATCACACACAAGTATAAATGATTAACCAATTAGCAAAAAGATTTAAAAGTTATCCAATAAACAACAATTCTTATAAGTAGTAGAATTATGATAGGCTTATAACAAACATTAGAATCATAATAGACTTATAACAAACATTTAAATCATGACAGGCTTGCAGTTTTGTTCAGCTTTGCTCAACTGCTCTGCGGTTTTAGCTTGCAAGGCTGACAGGTGTCAATGTCTACTTCAGCTACTTTGTGGTTTTAAGCAGAATCACCATCGAAATTCCCCTAGTATGCATGGAAATTTCCCTAACACCTGCACACCTGTATTTGTTTCTATTCTGCCCTAGCTGACCTCCTGCTAGAGACATTGACTGTCTCACAAGCTTCAGTAACCACACTCCAAGTCCTACAAGAAAATTCCTTCCAAAATGCATCTAGTTTCCAGTTCCAGTTCCATCTATGACTTGGGTATCTTTGTGAAAATCATTTTTAAAATAGATGAGTGTCCCTTTTCCCCTTGCAACCAAACACAGGATATATCATCAGTATCATATCAGTAATAACAGTGTTTTCTGCTTATATCTGATGGACAAAGCATTTCCTTCCCTAGAGGTGCCAATTTTCTATTAAGATCTTGCCACCAACTTGCTTGCAGGAAATGAGATTAAGCTGGTGTGTGGGAATGTGTCCTAATGACCCCATTAAACAGCCCTGGGTTCCTGGGACCTGAAGTCAGGGCATTTTGTTCTCCTTGTGGGCATTACAGTTACATGAGGGATGGCTCCACATTTTGCACTTTGAATAAACTGAAGGAAAATGGATATACTTTTCATGCACCTAAAATGTGCAAGTGTTTTCTTAGAGAGCAGTGAGTAAGTGTAGGTTTTCAAGGAAAGCACAAGAATAATTCAGGTGGCCTTGCAGCTCTGGAGGACAGGGACTCCAATGTTGTAGATGACTGTGGGGTTTGTGCTGAGGCACTATGGCCAGGACACCTTCCTGCAGCCTAGGGCCACGGAGCGATGCACGCCATCTCTGCATCAGTGAGCATGGCTGAAAGTGTTGTGCACAGGACTGTGTTGAGAACCGACACAACCTAACAAGAAATGAAGGCTCTCTCACTCGATTAAGTCATTGCCTGGCTACTGCTAGTTTGGAGCAGTCGTCTCGAGTGGTGATGACGCAGTTTCTCAGGCTGAGGCAGCGCCTGCCTCCGTCCTCTTTGTTGTTTTTACTTGTTCCTTCGGCAAACATTGATGAGAACATTCATACTGTGAGGCTCTGGGAATACAATGTTGCAACTGATTCTGAGGTTATTTTTGGAAAATTTTGTCATCTGCAAAGAAATAAGTAAAAAAAATTAAGGTTTTTAACAATAAAGGCATGTATAGGAATCAAGACACTTGGAGGTGGTCACGATTAACTCTGTCTGAGCCAGGGAAAGGTCCAAGGAAGAGTTAAGAGAGGTGCCGTGGCCCGTTTCTTGGGGCCGAGGAATGAACACAGAGACAAAAAGACACAGACGCACATAAAGATGGTACACAACTGCAGCCACTACAAAGAGACACAGACACACAAAGACGGTATAAGACTGCAGCAAATTTCTTACTGTAGCGGTTTATTTTTAACACAGCCTGTTTGGCAACTGTCCCACCGCAATTTCTTTGTTCCCACACTGTCCCGACTCAACACGTCCCTGCTCCTTGTTTCGTCTCCTGTGAGCTGATGTTTTCCTCCTGAACTCTCTAGCCCTTACTGTTTTCAAACAAGGGAGCCCTGGAGTTGCGTTCAAGCCCCAGGGATATTCTGAGAAAAACAACAAGAAACCGTTCCCAAAGTGTCCGCTACAAGAGGAAATAGTAATGCGTCTTGAGAAGCAGTCCCTGGAAGGCAAGAGGCAAGCCTCGGCAGGTGGAGCAAACAGCATGTGCCACAGGCAAGCCGCACAGGCGCGGTTCGGCGGCAAGGCTGGAGGTCACGGGTGTCGGGGGCAGATGCTGCATGGGAAGGAGGAAGGAGGACAGACCGGAGGGCAGCAAGGGACAGGGGAGGACAGGTCTTTCGTGACTGAGTTGGACTCTGGAAAGCCAATCGCGCACAGCAGGGAGGGCTGAGTAGAACGTGGCAGATGATCGCCAGGGGCTGCTTACAGAGCACTCAGGAGAGGAGCAACGCGAGGGAGACGGGAGGGCGGGCTCTCTTCCCAAATTACAGACCTGATCAGGGTTCGGCCCTGCTGCCAGCCTTCCCTGTCTGCTCCCGCAGGTCTGCTGGGCGAGTCCGGCTCTCTGGGCTGCCCAGGGCCTGGCCCTCGTGTGCCTTCCACCGTGTCATGTTCACTGCAGACAGTTTAGGCTCCTCCACACCTCTGTGCCTTTCCCGGACTCAATCCTCTCTTCAGAACACGGCTGTTTGCTGTAGTCAGCTCCCTCTCCAGCTCAAATGTCACTTTCTTGGTCGATCTGTCCTTGGCTTTCTCAGCGCTTCAATGACACTTTATGCTGCTGACGCAGCCTCCCCACGAAGCAGGACCGTGGAGGCCCAGGGCAGGCTGGATTGTTCTGAGAGGAAAGTCGATGCTCGTCACCCATTCACTGAGTCGTTTCAATAGGTATTTATTGATCACTTATTCTGGGTGGACACAGGGAATAAGATGGATAAAGGAGAACACACGCAACGTTGTCCCTGCCCTGATGGAACTTGCAGTTTAGTGGGGGAGAGAAACATGTTTCCGGTAATTGCACTCAAGTCACGTTACAATTGCGGTGCTTGCTGCGAAGGAGACGATCGGGGTGACATGAGAGGGACGACCAGAGGGAAGGCCCCTGGGCCGTGTTCGGGGGAGCGCCCACGCGGAGTGACGTTTGTGCTGGCCTAGGAAGTGTGAGGAAGTTAACTCGGTACACGAGAGGCGAGGAGGAGAGCATGGCGGAGGAGACCACGGGTGAGCATGCTCTACAGCAGGCAGGCTGTTGGTGCTGACCGACACCAGGCGAATGCAGTTCCATTGCTGGACGGGGAGGTCTGTGCAGGCCAGGCCAGGTAAGGTGCTCCATTCATTATGAAAATGTTTTCTTTATCCTGAGAGCATTGGGATGGCTCAAAGGAGTGACATTCTTGGCTTTACATGAAAAAAAAAATCACCCCATCAAGAACGTGGAAGGCAGATGGTAGAAAGGAAAAATTAGATTAGATAAAGAGAAACTAGTTAAAACACTAGTGCTTCTGTAAAACTATTGTCCACGTGAGAAATGATGGAAGCTTTCGTTAGGACAGTGAAAGTAGAGGTGGGGAAAAAGTCGGTAAGAGACGTTAAGGAAGATCATCAGGACTTCGTAAAGAATTGATTCTGGGTGGGGGGAACCAAGGGCAACACACCTAAACTAAACATGTGTACCCCCATAATATGCTGAAATAAAAAAAAAAAAAACACACACACACACACACAAAAGAATTGATTCTGGAACACGAGGGAGCAGCAGGTCTCGAGGACAGCCCTCGGAGCCCCGCTCCTGGAACTGCAAGGTTGGGGGTAATGTTCCCTGACGTGGTGAACACACAGGATGAATGGGTTGCCCTGGAGAGAAGATACATTCATTTGTTCTCTTGGTCAGTTTGATGAGCCCCTGAGACAGAAGTGGAGATGCCAAGTAGGCTTTGGTACATTTTTGGGCTGTGGGGAAAGTGATCTGTGAGTCATCAGCATGTGGTGGCCATTGGTGAGGAAGAGATTGCCTAGGAGGGGCAAGAACTGGGCCTTCAAAGCCCCTGAAGCGCACTGCCACGTGAAGAAACATTTGCCTAAAAGTGAAATTAAAAAGAGGAAAGGAAAACCAAGAAAGCATACAGTCATGGAATCCAAGGAATGAAAACATTTCAACAGAGAGGGGAGTGGATGTGAACTTTGAAGTACTTATTGGGCTTAGAAAGATGGAGACCCCTGGTGAACCCAGCCAGGGTGGTTCTGGTGGCATAAAGGGGGCAGTGGGAGGAGGGCAACTTGAGGCAGTGAGACAGAAACATCTTTCGAGACTCCAGCTTGCAGGACAGGAGGCAGATGGAGTGGATGCTCAATGGGATTGTTGAGTTGTCACTGATGTGGCATTTGCAGAGTATTTTATAAAGTGGGAGAGATAAAAGTATCTTAAATGTTGCTAGAAGGGCCCAACTCTACAAGAGGTAATGGATACACAAAAGAGAAAAGAAATGATCGATAGAGAATGATTCTAGAGAAAGAAATGTTATATTCTCATAGCATAACACACTTGAGCTTTTAAAATTTCATAAATGTTATTAGATAGATTTTATCAGATTGTGAAAATTATCTTGTAATGCTAGCTTTCTAATGTAGGTTATCATCTATTTTGTGAAATATTTTTTCTTCATTCGAGACAATGCATATTCTTGCCTTTGAATGCAATGACATTCTCTAGATAAATCACATTCGATATGAGACATATTGTATACACTACTGAATTCTATGTACTAATATGTCTGTATCCATGTTCAGACATTAAGTTGCTCTGTATTTGTCTTATTTTCTATTCTTGGACAAGTTTTTTTTTTTACCAAGGTTATACTGATGTCATAAAATGAGATGGATAGAATTTATTTTCTGAAGTAGTTTGTATAATAGAGAGTTTATCTCCTTTAGTGTGATGCATTTGTAAAACCATCTGGGCCTGCTGTCTCGGGATGGGGTATTGGTAGGGATGTACTTGTGATGACATTTTACTGGCAATTCATTTTCTAGAGTGGCTATTGTTTTCTTGAGACAGCCTTGATTCTTCATTGCTTACTTAAATTATCATTCATTTCATCTGTTTTCAAATATTTTGCATAAAGTTTTTCATGTTATTCTCTTATAATTTTATATTTCTAAAAAAATTAGATTTGCTAATTTTATTAGGCTTCTTAAAGATGTTTTCCTTATTGTAAAAGTGAGAAAAATGGAAGCATAATAGAGCAGATCCCACTTCCGATGGTTAGTAGAGCCAGGTCTCCTAACCACCAGCCTAGGAATTTCCCCCAGGACTTGCTGCCTTGCCCTGGCTTGTGACCCTAACTCACTTTGGTTTATGCCGAGGCAAACAATGTTGTCATTTGGTTATGTTTAGGCAGAGAGAGCCCCAATATGACACCGGGTGCAAGTGTAATAGTGGGGCTATTTCTTAGCTACTCTCAAAGTTAATAGGCAAACATTGGTAGAAACCGATGACTCATCACCCAGCACGGCGCCCACAAAGGGTTTACCCGAGCCGTATTCACAGTATTTCATGAACAAAACCACTGGCCGAATGGAACCCCACCACTAACCGATGCAATTCACCAAAACAAATCCATACCCATGGGACATAAATGCAAAGGCAAATATGTTGTTCACAATGTTACCTTCTATTTGAAAGAAGAATATGTTTATAAAATTTCTAGATGTGTTTTTTAACCTGTGAATTTTTACTAGGTTTAAGATGTATCTTTAACTCCATGGACCTCAGTTTTCCTTAAAACACTTTCAAGTAAAGAGTATTTCCTTAAAACACTTTAATATAAAGAAAAAAATGTGATGATTCACTTATAGTGAAACATAATGAAACGTCTCTTTTGTGATGACAGGCAATAGCACATAATTAAGAAAAATGTTTCTGACTTCTTTCAGCACTGAAACCCTTTCCAGCAGGAGACATTTACCCATTAAAGTTCTCAATAGCAATTCTTACTGTGAGAAAATGACAATGCTATTTATTTAGCCCAAATGGAAAATATCCATAAAATTCTTTCTTCTCTTTATCTACTGCATTCAATTTGACTGTAATGTTTATAAACATAAATGGCATTTTCTCTACAGATCTTAACATATAACTTTAATTCTGAAAAATACTAACACTGTTAGAACCTGGATTGCCCAAAATAGCCAAATAATTTGACATTACCTAGTTTACTCAACATCTCCAAAATGGAATGTATTCTGTTCCCCTGCAAAACAGCCACAAAACTTTTGTTTGCTTTCCTGTGGTAGACATTGCTGGCTGGCGGTCTATCTAGTATCAATTTGGTTCTTCTTACATAGAATCAAAACTCTCTTTTCATTTTAGGGTTGTCAGAAGCCTAACTGAAGACTGCATTGCCCAGACATTCTTGCAACTAGTTAGGACCATGTTAAGATTTCTGGATGATGGATAAGGCCAAATGTGCAGGTTAGGCTGCTGGGAAAGTTCTTTAAACAGGTGTGCTTTTATCCTCTTAGTCCAATTTTTATTGGACTCTTTTTATTTCCACTTTGAACATTGTGATAGCTAGAGCTCTAGCAGCCACCTTGGAATGCAAGGGAAATTCTAGAAATGATATACTTGGAGTCTTGATGTCTATGGAACCACTGAATCAGCTACTCCCAAAGTAATAAGCACACATCCATTGCTCGTTAAATATCTTTGACTTGCTCTGATATTCCCTTAGCCTCAGATGCATTTTCCCCATTTTCCACCTGTAAAGGCCAACTCAGTTTGTTCCTAGATCCACAATTTGTTCCTACATCCTTGGTGACAGAATCACTCTGTGGCCTCATAGCAGGGAGTATTCGTTGCTTGTAGATCTCACCTTGCCACTGCCACCTGCTTGTGTGCTCCTCAAAGACAGCAGTTGTGGCTTTTTTATCTTAGTCCACTGCCCTCCTGTTTATAGTACCCACCACCTACTTAGATACATGGGATGGGCTCAGTAAATATTAGCCGAAAGAATGAATGTGTGTGTGTGTTTGATTCTGTGCTATGTGCGCATGTGTGCAATATGTGCATGTTTGTTTATATATGTGTGATGTGTGTGTATGTGTGTATATCTGTGTGTGTGTCTGAAAGGGATTTGAATTATTCAAGTGTGTGCAACTGAGTTATAACATATCACAAATAAAAGTTCACTGAACTGAAATAGTGCAACAGACCAAAGCAAAAGCCAAAGGAGGAACATGGTTAAGCCAGTACGAAAATTTAAAATGTCTATAACCCCAGCTGGGTAGAAAAATTTGTGATTAAGCCAATATTCATGTAATTCTCATGAATACTCATAGTGTTCACGTGGGGGGATTGTGCTTTCTGTGTGAGTGTGTGTGTATTTTGTAAAATGTTTCAGAGTGGTCATGTTGAGCTATTTTTCTATCCAATGCCCATGAAACAAAAGTGTCTATAACCTTAAGCCACCTGGTCTTTACTATTCTGAAAACAGACTTCTTATTTGCTTTTTACAATCGTGATTTTGCATGAGGACTTTAAATATCATCATCTGTTTAAATATCTCAGTAAAGATAAACTATATAATAAATGCTAGATTACGGGAACTGAAATAATCACTGTTTTATCTCTGTCTTAGAAAGTATTCTACTTGGAATGATTTCAAAAGAAGGTAGTTTATTTAAAAGTCTCAGTTGTGTGACCTTAAGCCCAAAGGTCTTAAGACAAATGTTTAATTCCAAAGGCATAAAATATCTGCATACTTATAAATGCAATGACATTTTCAACATTAACATAAGATTTGACCTTTCGCATCCAGTCTTCTGGGATGTGGTGTTTTAGCATGTTGGGTTCTTTTTCTTCCTGTTTATTGTTCAAAGGCACACCTTGAAGTATAAACTTTAAGCATACAAGCAGTTCAAACCAGAAAAGAACCCCTCAGAGCAGAACATAGCAGAGTAGAACTCAATTAAATTTTAACCTTTCAAGCTTTAAAAGATCTGGAGTGGTTTCATTTCCTCCTTGCCTAAATTAAATTGGATCCCTAAAGACACAAATAAAGATGCAAGGAAATATATTGACAAAAACACAATTACATTACAAGAATCAGGTTAAAGTACATCTTATTTATTTGCTGCAGTTTAAACATGTTCATGTTTCATAAATTGGTATTTATTGATTCAACAATAATAAAAAAGATTACATCTTTTATTTTGACAATAAGACTATGTTATAATTGGAGAAAAAATCATACAACGCTAAATTGCAACTTAAGAAAGCATAATTCATGTGATACATGAGAATCAGAATCACTCACGTCAAAGCTATCCATGATTGGCTTAATCCTAACCATTTTAAAAATATCTCTGATATAGAATGATATTTGGGAAAAAAGATTTAATGAGATCTTGCTTTAGTAAGGAAATGTTACGAGGGAATGTTTTCCTTTGATCACAAGTTACGAGGACTCAATGCTAGTGTTGAATAAGGCCAAATAGTAAAATGAGATTAATGCGGTCTCCCATTGAAGGTTTAGAAAAAGGTTGTTAAAAGAATACTGAGAAATGTCTGACTAGAAACTATTTTCAGTTATAGCCAGACTGGTTTTATACATTTCACTAAGTAAAAGATACAAAATATCAAGTTTATATAGCCTTTGAGAGCCACATCTCAGCACTTTATATTTGAAAATACTTTGAGGACAGCAATTCTGAAACATGGCATAATTTTGAGAAATTTTTAATTTGAAAATGAATGTTTAGCTATTACATACTGTGCTGATTTTGCTTGTATAACTAGGAGGTTACGAGCTATTTCCTTAGGTCGTTGGTTTTCAAATGGGAATATGCTTGTTTAAGCCCCAGAGTTTGAGATTCGCCGGGTCTGGGGCAGAGCCCGAGAATCTGCATTTCTTACAAGCTCCCCGGAGATGACAATGTGGCTAGTACGGGGATCACCACAATTTGAAAACCGTTGCCTTAGAATAACAAAAGGCAGCAGTTTTCTATCAAATTAAGACAAATAAAATATATCCACATTCTATTTTTTTTCTATGTTTTCATAAAATTGTAATTTGTGAGATTCTGGTAAAATAGTTATAAATGGTTCACAATAACTAGTTCAATTTATTTAATTTTGCTAAACAGTTGACAAAAAACCTTTTTAATTCTTATTTTTTTAAATCTTTTATATGTAAAAATAATTGGCAATTTTTTCATGTCATACCATATAATGTCATTAGTATTAGGAAAAGTTTGCATTTAAATCATTAAATTTTATTTGAAAATATGTAAGCATATCTAGTAAAAGAGATGACAAAAATAGAAAACAGTTCTTGATATGACTTTCTACACAAATAAGTTAGGGAAGATTTTTAACCTTGGGCGGTAGGGCGGGGGAGTGGGGAGAGATCAGTTTCCTTAACGTGAAGTGAGACGTTCGGAGTGGGCAACCTGTGACAGCCATTCCAGCTCCAAACCTCTCAGCCTGGACTGTGTCAAGACATTCACGCCTCTGTCACAAAGAAGCTGGTGCCCATCTGGCACGGCTAAAAGAATAACTGTGTTGGAGGAATTCCCCAACAGTCTACACTGAAGAAGGACCTTTTAGTTTGCTGGTTATTAACTAACAAAGAGTTTCAAAATAGAAAATGAAAGAGAGAACGAAATTTGATTGCCCGGAGCATGTCTTCCACCTCCTGAGCTGTGCACATGCTGGTTTGATCCTTGACCATTGATTGTAAAGACAAGGCTTTACTCCTTATGAAAATTTCTTCTTTTAGCGCTTAGATGGGCAGGTGATGTGGGTGTTGATAAACAGTGGATGGAATAAGAGTAGGCTGTGGAGATTGCTGCTGCTCATTAGCAAAATTAATAAATATCTGTAAGAAATAAGAAAAATAGTTGTTAACTTATAAGAACTCTCAACCTTTTGTCTTAACTTTTACAAGGGAGAAACATCCTCTCCAAATACTGCCCAACTTGTACGAAAGGTCACAAATCATTAATTTATGTTGCCCCCTCCTAAATCATCATAAATATGTAAATCCACTGAGGATAAAACTCCAGGAATGATAAATATTTCTGGACAATTAATAAATCACCTGGAAGTTCACCGTACCTTACGCATGGTTTGAGAAAGAAGTCGTGATGCACTTTTACATTTCTGGTACTCTTAGTAAAGCAAGTCCTTATGATTTCTCCCAAAGTTAGTTATTATTTGTTTACAGGGGAGCCCCCCAAGCCTTTTGGGGGCTGAGTAAAGTGGATAAGGGAAGGTTACTGGGGCAGGATTTAACTTACTGAATGCCCAATGTAATTATGAACTAATTAAAGTCCTATCGAATATGTATCTTGAGTGGAGGGCATACGATAAACAAATCTCCTAACACTCACCATTCTTATCAGAATTTTGTAAAGTTGAACAAGATTAATTAAATGAAATGGTGAGCTGAAGAAGCAATCTGGCTAGTTTAAAAATTAGCTGGATTAGGCCTGATGAGCAGAGCAAATGCAACCTGCTGCATCATCGAAGGTACTATACCTGTTCCAGAGTGGTTTGGTTAATGGAGTAATGCTTGATGTTCAAGAAGGTCTTATTGTTCTCTAGAACTTTGAACAAGTCGGCTAAGCATCCCCATCTTTTTGGCACATGATATTCCAATAAATTAAGGTGCTGTCCCTAAAAGCCAAAATATAAAAAAATAACAAGTATCACATGATTAGCAATCATTAAACAAAATTGATCTCATGCTACGTTTAATTGGCTGACAAATTCAGTTATGTTTTCTCAAACCACACACATAAACACCAGCTAGGGCTGCAGGTTAATTTCGTGAGCCTCCAATGAATGCTTATTGATGAAAACTTACCAGGAGGCATCTTTGATAAATGGCATTCACCCAAGTTGTGTTGCTCTTCTGCGCCCTGATATGCTCCCACCTTGCCATAAGCATGGGGAAGACCTCCTACAGATACTCACGATGTAGGCAGTTAATGTGGCCTAACAAAGGTGGATGGAGGTGCCCTAAAATTCACAATGGGACTGGGCTTGGCTCTCAGATGTCCTCACCATTATCTTAGCAACTCTTGATAAGATATTTAACCATTCTGACCCTTGTTTTCATGTGTGCCAATGGAGGAAATGGTATCTATTTTACAGGTTTGTTCAGATTGGTACTCGAGCGTGAATGATAGTGTCTTACACAGCATGGTTCTTCCATGGTAGGATTTCATTAAATGGTTGTTGTTGAAATAATCAGGGAATAGCTACTTTATGGGCTCCAACCTGTTAAAATTTATGATAAGCTACCATCATACAGTTATCCAAAAGAATTTTAGATAGTGCTTCTCCATCTTTAATATGCATAGGAGTTACCTGGTCACCATATTAAAATGCAGATTCAAATTCAGTAGGTTTGGGCCTGAGATGTTGCATGTCTAACAGGTTCCAGGGGATGAAGATGGGTCTGGTTCAGGGACCACACTTGCTCACCTCAAGTCTGAAGGGGATTATAATCCCAAACACAGGGCTCTTCTTTGAAATGAAAACACCAAGCCTATAAACCCCACAGCAAATATTAATATATGGAAGAAATTAACTTTTACAATCTTCCATCCCAAATAAGATGAGCTATGCAATGGAGGTGTGCCCGTAGAGAAGAGGGGTGATGCATGCATAATCACAGGCTGCTCTGGGCAATCCAACAAGTAGCCCAGCAGGCTTGGCATTCTTCAGAGTGGTCAGATAGTATCAGCCCTCCGTGCTATTTTGAGTAGGGAAACCTAGCCTATACTTTGCAATGAGGCCGAGATAACAGGCAGTATTTCACAGCAACATAGAATAAAAACAGAAAAAAAAAGATAAGTACATTTACAAGTTGATTTAGCCGCAAACAAAGAAGTAATTCAGAATATAAACACTACCTTAAACTGGATTCCTGGGAAATAGAGCTTCAGGCAGTCAGAAACAGGGCTGTGTTGATTGGTTTCCTTGCAGAGCCAAACTTTGACTGTATAACCATCACCAAACCTGAGAGTTAAATAAAATAAAAAACAGTTAGTATTATATTACCTAAGATGTGGAAATTTTAAGATTTTCATACAGAGGCAGGAAAAGGAAGTAACTATTCCACATTTTTGAGAGATTTTAGATTCTCAAAAATATAACATGCAGAAATTAATTGTAAGTCAATTACGCAGTTGCTGTCATTCCATTTATATTGACACAGATACTGATTTACCTTAAAAAATAATAGTCAGCAAGTCCTAGAATCAACGGCTAGTCAATAAAAGAGAGAAGGTGAAACTGTAAACCGTGAGAGTACTAAATTAGAGGAGGTCAGAGCTGGGCTGGAAACTAACCCTGAGAAGCATTACTGCTGGCCTTATTGCTTCAAGGTCTGCAGTGATTAACATGTGGCTGGGAAATGAAAGAGAATGCATAATTAATTTAGCCAGCACTCCTTTGTTTGTTTGTTATGTAAAAGAATTCTCCCAACTGTACTTCAACCCAGCCTGGGTGAGCAGGCCCCTGACTGCAAAGGAAGTCGCCTGCCTAAGAGGCACTGTTCCCAAGGGTATTATAGAGCTGCAGATGGCAGTGTGTTCAAATGACAATGCAGGTGGTTATACACATGTCCTAAGGTGCTCTCAAAGAGAAACCTCAAAGAATATAGGGACCTTCCAAAAACTATGTGTATTATTCTACTGCCTTATCCCAGGTACCCAGCATGGTGTTGGGCACATGATAGCATCTCAATAAAGATCTGTTCAATAAAAAACAAATACATGAATATACCATGATGATTAAAGTTTTTATTTATTTTGCTCACTGATGTATATATTCCAAGTACCTAGTACAGTACCTAGCACCTTGTACCAAGTACCTAGCACTGATAAATATTCAGCTTAATGAATGAATGAAACAACAAATGGCATGTTCAAAGTCTTACAATCTTACCATAGCTCACAATACAATACGATCACTTATAGTACTCATTTACGATACTCACAAAACAATCTTACAATACCTCACTTACAAAAAATTGCTGGGGGAAAATGTGTTACCCTTAAGCAAAGTTTTCCCACCGAAGGCTGACCCCTACTATATTTATGGTTGAATCATCGTTTCAAGTCTGATGAAGTTGGAGGCCCATGATTATGTGGCCTTGTTTCAGTGGCATGGATCACCCTTGTGAGCATCCCAGAGCTCCTCACCCAGGGGTTCTGTTTTCCTGCCTCCTGCATTGATTTCAGGGTGTCAGCTGGCATTTCCTCCGCAGATCTGTGCAGGGCCCCAACAGCCTTCTGTCATTTTGAGTCGCTGGTTTCTAATCTACATATGGCTGAGAAGTTGTTGAGGACATTGATAAAATGCATGGAAAGCATTCTGAGATGCACCTCTATTTAGCTATCTCTAAGAATTTTTAAAGGTCAAAAAATTGGGTCAGTACAGGAGGTGGGTATTCAGCGACCATTCCTCCTCTTCTCAGCAGTACGTGTCAGGGGCTGTGCTGCTGATTGACATGGATCGTCCCATTCGGTTTTCACCAAATCTGCCAGAGTGGGTGTGCACTTCAGTATGTCATGCAAGGAAAGGACTGAGGCCCAGACAGTTGACAGGGCTTCCCAAGGAGAAGGGCTGTGTCACTGGAGCTTTGTAACTACCCGGGGAGAGCTCTCAGCTGTGTCTGGGCATATTGTTGTGTCCTGGGCGGGGGGCGGGGGAGATGTTTGTGGATGGAGATGTGTTTATGGTCTCCTGGTGACTAACCATTCTGAAGACATGACATAATTTGTTTGCACTACTGATGCTGGGTCCTCACAGTCTGGGTTTGAATCCAGCTCCTCCGGGTACTAGTTGTGTGTCTCTGAAAAATCAGGTAAATTTTCTAACCTTAGTTGCCTGATCTAGAAAATGAGGCTAATAATGGTAGCTGCCTGGTAAGGTTGTTAGAGGAATAAATGAATTAATTCTTGTAAGCCATCAGGAACAATTTCTGGCACTGTGTAAATAAGGAGATAAGTAAATAGTGAAATTTAGGTTTTGTGCAGTATATGACCAAGTGGAAGAACACTCTATTCAGGGTGAAAAAGCTCACAATTTATTTGGGGAACTTAGAAGAAAGCAGATGCAATGATTGGAACATGGAGTGGGAGCACCGCATAGAAATATGGCGGCGGGTGGGCAGTGGGAGGAGGAACGGCTGCACGGTCTTGTGCACACCAGCACCCACTTTCACTACGAGCAGAAGCTGCAGCCCTGTGGGCATAGTTTGCTAATGAATGTTGAAAAATTCGTGCTAAACTCCAATAATTGTCTAATGAATTCTCTACAAGCATATATGCATATTAATATTTAAAATTCTTTGAAAATTAAGTGTCATTTGAAATAAAACACTTTTAGTTTTACTATGGAGAATCTGAATTACACAAAAACAAAATTAGATCACTCTTAAAAAGCAAAAATAAAAACAAACTTAAGAGAAAATAGTCCTGAAATAGATGGGCAAATTATTCAGAATCTCTCTAGAACAGTTAATAAGACTTCTCAACATAAAATTATAAAGGGGTGTCACCTTCAACAATTAAGAGAATCTTTGTAGATTATTACATTCATTATGATGCAAATATCTAATTTATATCAGCTTTACTTTCTTGTTTCTGCCCATAACCTACACATTTATGCCAAGCATATAAATTCCCTGAGGGATTTATTTGATTCCCATACTTCTACGGAATAAAAGGTTTCAAAATAGCCAAGGAGTCATTTATTTATATACTCGCTCATTGATCTAACCTTTCTAGATAATACACTATGTAAACATCATTTACATAATCAATGATTATGTAGAGAGTAATAAACAGCAATATCCGCAGATGTAGGTGCTCATAAGAAATATTCTACAACTTTTTGTGATACAGCATTTTGGTACCACAAACATTAATTGTAATGTATGTAATAAATGCTAAAATAGAAGCATGAGCAATGTGCTAGAGGAATAACAAACACACACACATGTTATTTTAAAAATCAGACACTTCTAGAGCACAAGGAGAGAGCTGATAATACTCCTGAAGGGACATTTCTGAAAAATCACTTGTCAAATTATACCAAGAGCCTGTGAAGCTTTGCATTCCTGGGCTTAAGACTCTACTTATAATTTTCTCCAAAAATTAAAAGTCAAAGGTTTATGACAAATATGTTTATTTCAGCATCAACTATTAAAAGTATCTCTACAAAGAATATGTAATGGTGAGAAAAATGCCTATTATATAATATTAATATTTAGTGCAAAATACAAAAGAGGAATTAATAGACTCAGTATGATGTCAACTATGTAAGTACATCTACATATTTTTACAAAATCAGACTCAAATAAAATTCTAGAATGGTATCTAGACAAGAGGAATAATAGTATGACTGCTGTTATTTTTTCTTTATATGCTTCTGAATCCTAAAATAATGAGTACATACCACTTTTATAGGTAAAAAGAAAAAATATAGGTTTCTAAGGTAATAAAGGGAACATGCTCATTAATGTCCCATACTCTACAACTGCGTTTCAGTTTCTGATTGCAAAATCATTTATTTAGAAACCTTTTGTCATATTGCCTCCAAAAATTAAATGCATAAAATTCTTCTTGGTGTAGAAGCTAATCTCGGACTTCAGAAAATAGTAAGATGCGTAAGCTGTGTGATATCTGTGTCAGGTGTTTATATGCAAATATACACACACTCCCTTATTTCCATCATCTGCTCCACAAGGAATCTGTTCACACACACACATCCTTCCCCACAAGTATCAGACCATGAAATGACTCTAAAAATGACCTTTCCCATCTCACAGAGCGAGAGCAGAGAGCAGAGGGCCACCAGGCCTCCTGTGGTCACGCACAAAGCTCCCATCGAACACACGTGTCACGGCACCGGCTGTGGGATATGGGCCGCCACTGCCTCAGACCACATCGGTCTCCGATGCCCACCTCCCCGCCTCAGCACACCACACCCCGCTCCCCGTGGGTCGGCCCCTCCGCAATATGCCAAATCTCTCGGCGACCCGTCCTCAGCAACTGCATGGTAATCACTTGTCTTTGGGATGCATGAAGAGGAGGCGAAGGTGGCGCTGAGGAAGGGCAGCGGATGACAGGTGAGAAGCCAGCGTTTATGTGAGCACCGGATGCCTAGCTGGCACCTCTGTTGGGAATTTCCTCATCGTGCCCGCTGGAGAGGCAGGGAACCCGAGAGAGAGGACGGAGGGCCCGAGCTCCGTCCCGCAGCCTCTGTGAGTGGGGACCCCGCACCTTATCCCATTCAATCCCCACAGGATGTTGTCTCCGTTTTAGGGAAGTGAAGCGGCAGCTCGCGCAGGTTAGGGAGCTCATTCCGGTCACGCGCTGCAAGGCGGTGGAGGGAGGCGCGTCTGCAACGCCCCAGGATCTCCCGTAACCGTTAATGCTCCCGCGCTCTTTGCATCAACACTTGCGCATCAATGAGTTCACTTTATCCTTACAGAGACCTGCATGCTGATTGGAACAGATAGCATTTCCTCTTCACAAAATGCAAAACGTTGAGGCCCGAAGAGCCCAGGACATTTTTTCTTTGTCACTCAGCTTATTCTCCAACAGACTTGGAACCAACTGGGGCTTACTCCACAACCACCTGTCTCGGTCCCAAGTACCTTCATTGTTTCAACTTCTGGTACGTGTGATTAGGAGAACTTTCTAATCATTGCATATGCAAATCGGAATGCTGTCAGGGTTGTAGATCTAAGGTATACATTAACATAAAGAGAACCTTTGACAAATAACAAATTAAAAACAAACAAACAGTGTGTGGCAGCCGGCACCTGCATTCCTCCTGGGGAAGAAATCGTCTTTGAAAAGAGCCGCGATAAGCTTCCGAGTTTCAAGACAATGTCATACACGTAGATGACACAGCTTCACTATAAAAATAGGCCTGAACCGTGTTAGCACATTTCTCCATAAAGATTCCTCTCTGTGGCTGGAGGTGTCATTTTCTTCAATGACTCTACCAGCCACAGCTCCAGAATGAAGAGCTTGGGTCAACTTTGCCTCCAGGAAAATCCAACAGAACGTCTCCAAACTCAGGAGGCCATGCGGCATCAGGACTGGAGGACTTTGACTCAAAATCAAAGTCTTCAGCTCTGTCCACAAGGCCGTCAACAACGAGACTAACGCCTTCCTCTCCGACTCCTCATCTAAGAGTACCCTTCACGCCACCCACACGGCATCTCCTTTCATTCAGCACTTATTTAGTGCTCAGTGGTGCAAGGCCCTCTTCTGGCGGTGGGGGCCCTTCCCTTGTGCATGCAGGCGTGGGGGCCTCCTTCCATGCCATCAGCTGTCACAGGAGACCTCCTAGAGGATGCGACCCACAGGCTTTTCTGCCACTGACCCTAACATCCCACAGGTGCCCAGTTTATATTTGATGAAGTAATGAATGGATCAAACTCCTTGTAGACTTTGGTGTAATGGGAACAACATTTCTTTCTTAAATGAACAGCAAAATATACCATTTCTATTGTTTTCCTTTCTCCTTTGGAGTAATCAAAAGGGATCGTTCCAAAGCATGGAGCAATAGCCAAATGAGCACGACAGAAAAACACATGGGCTCAGCGCCAGCACTCCACCATTTCACACCAAACCAGCAGGACAGACCATTTTCTTTCAGGGTCTTGAGGTGACAGCTATATGGCTCAGCCCCTTATGTGGCCTTCTGCATTTTTTTAGGGTCTCTAAACATTACTACTTCATTTCAAAAATACTTTAGAATCTAGATAAACAAAAGATACTTTTTAAAGCTAACAATATTACAAGAATGATTTTCTATATTTCTCACTCTTGACCAAGTAAGCATTTCTTTTCCTCTTTGGGCTGGGCATGGTGGCTCATGCCTATAATCCCAGCATTCTGAAGGCCCAGGTGGGAGGATGGCTTGAGGTTAGAAGTTTGAGCCCAGCCTGAGCAACATAGCAAGACCTTATCTCTACAAAAAATGAAAAATAATTAGTCGGGTGTGGTGGCACATGCCTGTAGTCCCAGCTACTCAGGAGGCCGAGGCAGGAGGATCACTTGAGCTCAAGAGTTAGAGGTTGCAGTGAGCTATG
>NW_012148086.1:320815-325398 GCF_000956105.1 Propithecus coquereli
GAAGCAGAAGACATTTATTATATTTGTTTTTGCCTTGAGAACATGTCTCCCCTTGATTTTTTTTTTTTTTTATTTCAGCATATTATGGGTGTACATATGTTTAGGTTACGTGTGTTGCCCTTGGTTCCCCCCCACCACCGTTTTTCTTTTCTTTCTTTCTTTTTTGAGATGAAGTCTCATTCTGTCATCTTGTCTAGAGTGCAGTGGTGCCATCATAGCTCACTGCAATCTCCCCTCCACTCCTGGGCTCAAATGATCCTCCTGCCTCACCCTCCCTAGTAGCTGGGACTACCAGCATGCACCACCATGCCCAGCTGATTTTTTTTTCTTTCTATTTTTACTGGAGATGGAGTCTTGCGCTTGCTCAGGCTGATCTCAAACTCCTGACCTCAAGCAATCCTCCCACCTGGGCCTCCCAGAGTGCTAGGATTACAGGTGTGAGCCACCATGCCAGGCCGGCTCATTTTCTTAAAGCAAAGAAATCAAAAGCCTGATTATCAAAGATGAGAGCATTTCTGTGGTTTCAGGGTCTACCCATTCTAGATGACAAAAGTACCAGAGGAGAAGTGTCTTCAGGAAAGGGAAATGTTTCTAGCAAGCTGAATCAAGTCCTTTCCCATCAGACATCATCATCAGCCACCAAGCTATTCCCACACCAGTTAGCACGAGAGGCAAAGGAAGCTAAAGTAGTCACTCTCTTCCTGATTTTTTCTCTGAGCCTAGGAACATAATTAAGAAAACACCCCACGGAAGAAGCCAGGGCAATATACTTTCCCGCCTGATGAGTGCTGCCCACAGAGAAGCCCTGAGCACTTCACCGGTGAGACCTGAG
The DNA here is from genome assembly GCF_000956105.1 of Propithecus coquereli. Classification (NCBI taxonomy): domain Eukaryota; kingdom Metazoa; phylum Chordata; class Mammalia; order Primates; family Indriidae; genus Propithecus; species Propithecus coquereli. Next base: position 321,648 of record NW_012148086.1, read on the forward strand.
GATGAAAACACCAGCATAAAAACGGGGAGCCTCGAAGCCAACACCCCTGCTCAGTCACCATCTGCGCAAAAACAGAAGCTTTGTAAAACGTCTCCCTGGGGGAGAGGAGTGTTCTGCTACAGGCTCACAAGCAAATATACTCAGTTCTGTTCTGCTGTAGGTTTAAGCTTCTGTAGGGACACAGTTCCTTTGGAAGATCTGATTAAACCTCCTTTGAGTTCAATTCCAGAGGTTTCCCAAATAACCTCATGGACTCCAATCAGATCCCATGTAACATAGCCTTTGAGTAATTAAAGTAACAATAAGCAAAATGCATAATTGTCTTAGCAGAGGGCAATTGCTTTAAGGAGAAACATCCCTCCTATTGTTGAGAGAAGGCTTTGATAAGCCAGACTTTGGATAAAAGCCCCAGGGCCTACATGTGGCCAGAACCGTTCAGCTGGATCCCAGGGAAAGGACCACACATCAGCCACAGGGAGAAAAGAGCTGGGAGAGAAAACAGCTGTGGATATAGGGTGGGTGGGGTGGACAGAAATCCCAGAGCTCCCCTATTACTCTCCCCTTCAGCCCCGCATTCAAAAACATCAGAAAATTCCAAAATTTACAGAATACTTGAGACAAATGCATTTGGGTGCAGGGGGAAGGGGGCGGTGAACAGTGAAAAGGAGTGTGTCGCTGGCTCCCTAGACCAGGGAACACATACCTAGGTGGGACCCTGCAGGCTCAAAGACAGGGCAGGGCAGAGAGACCTTGTAACTCACCAGGAACTCACAGGACCCTTAGACAAGAGCACATGGACCCTCAGTGGAGTGAAATCAGGTACATTTACCTAAATTTCCCAAGGGCAGGAAAGACCCCAGTGATAGATAAGTTATGAAAATGAATCAACCAGATGGTGAAAATTTTCAATATTACTCTGTATCCCTCCAAAAATTAATTAAAAACTAGATGAGCTATATGTGAACTAAAATAAAATCTTAAGCCCCCTAGCCTACTGAATGAACCCCCTCCTGGCCAAGGAGATCCCTCCAAAAAACCTTAAATCTGAGTTGCCGGCCATGATGAGAAGAGACGTGAGACGCGCCTAGTTATGCCCTGTCCCTTCTAAAGTTATTCTTTGTAACAATAAGATACAAAATCACAAACAAGCCAAAGGCCACGTGAGGCTAAACCACACCTGCAGGTCATCGATTTACTTAACAGATCACTTGAGTCTCAGTATATGACAGGCATCTGTCCAGTGGCTTGTCTCTGATTAGCATACTTCCTTATCTTAACTTAAAATGCTCCAAGCCTTTAGACAAAGCTTCATTTCTTTAACAAATTACAAATCAAATAATTTTTAAACCCACCTATAACCTGTAATCTCCCACTTAAAGATGTCCTGTATTTTTGAGCCAAACCAATGTACTCCTTTCATGTTTTCATTTATGACTTTACATGTAATTCCTGTCTCCACGAAATATATGAAACCAAACTGTAACCCAACCACTGAGAGACCACTTGCTCAAGGCTTCTTGGGCATGGCTCTCAGGGCCATGGTCACACATATTTGGCTCAGAATAAACTTATTTAAATTATTTTACAGAATTTAGGTTCTTTCCATTGACATAAAACAAAGAAAATACTAATTGGGATCAGCTTTTCCACATCATGGGGAGTAGCTGTGTATACTGGAGACAACTGACTGTCCACTTTCTCCGCATCAGTAGCATTGGAATGATTTCCTACAGTCTTATCAAAAGACTGGTATTTGTGCTTATGTAATGTCATTTAATCACTCAAACATGCCTTTACAAACAATGAAATGAATACTATAAATGTTTACAATAATGAGAAGAAAGCAGGGACCATTAGGAAACTAGATATTAAAAATGGCCTCAAAAACAATGGACCCAGACTCTTCATTTTATGGTCACAGTCACTTTAGATGAAGGTACAAAACCAGCATGAAGTGGATATAAACAGATGTTTTCAAAAGAGTTCAATAAGACTTCAGCAGTACTGTGTGAGGAGCTCTGCAGACCCATTCCCCAATGAAACCTATGACAATTATTAAAAAGAAACCATTTAAAGTCTCCAAAAATGGTCTTTCTACATACAGCAAGTGAAAAAAAAGTAGTTATTAAAAAAACTATAAGAACAGTAAAAGTCTGTGGCATTTGAAACTAGACCTACTCCCTCCCTGCCATGTCCTAGCTCAGGAAGATGAAAACTCCAGACTGGAGTTTTCCAAGAACACAGGGCTCCCTCTCCCCTTAGCTCCCAATCTCTGGGCTGTTTTCCCAGGGGGGGGTAGGATGTCAATATTTCTCATCCTTGACCCAGCTACCTGTTGCTGAGGCTAAGCTGCCTATAAGTACAGCTGAGAGGTAATGGCCCCCTTCTCCCAACCAGCTCTACCTCCTGAGTCAGAGGCTCTATATTAGGTACAGCATTGCTGAGAATATCAGGGTCCCCGTCATCCTTGCTCCAGATCAAGTGTGAGGTTTCCACACTGGGAGAAGCAAATTGAGAAAATCTGAGTCTACTGCCCTCTCTCTCCAATGAGTGCTCAGCTCCTAAAGTGGGGGTGTCACTCAGATAGAAGCATGACGTTGTCCCCATCCCAACTCCAGAGATGTGGCCCATATATTTTGCTTTGGAGAAGTAAGCCTTAAAACATATAGCTTCTAATCTATTTCCAAAGGAACTGATTTCATTTGCAACAGATTGTGGAGAAGTTCATGCATAAGGGTGCTCTTAATAACAGTGGAAGTCATGATGAAAGGTAATTGGGAGGACATTGATAGATTCATTGGAAATATAGTCTAATTTGTAGGCTGTCTAGTTTGCCAGAGAGAACCCAGAAGACCACTAAGAGAAGCCCTCCTGCAATCAGAACAAATCTCAAACACTGGCCTTGGGAAGAAAGCCTCCAAAAGAGCCTGCATTTGATTAGATTCATATGTAAAGCATAAATTGAAAAAAATAGAGCAATCAATGAATCTTACCAGCTGGGTGTGGGTAGGCAGAAGCAACCACAAGTTAATTTATAAAACACTTTGAGATGAATGGAAATGAAGGCTCAACATTTGAAAGCTTATGGTATGCAGCTAAAGCAGTGCTTAGAGGGACATTTATAGCAATAATGCTATAAAATAAGATAAGAAAGATCACAAAACCATAATCTAACCTTATACCTTAAGAGACTGAAAAAAAAAAAAAGCAAGCTAAACATTAGAGGAAGAAATAAGATTAGAATGGGAATTATTAAAATCAAAAATGTAAAAATGATAGAGAAAAATCAATGAAACTAAAGCTGAATATAGAATTTTGGAATGTCATTTAAAATATGGCTATGAAAAACATAAATGAAATTGACACATATTTATCTTGATTGATCAAGAAGTAAAGAGAGAAGATTCAAGTGACTACAATCAGAAATGAAAGAGGGGACATTACTACTAACCTTACAAAAATAAGACATCCTAGATGGCTTCATTGGTGAATTCTACCAAATGTTTTAAGAAATAATACCAATTTTCACAAAATCTCCAGAAAATAGAAGAGGAGGAACACCTTGAACTCATTCTATGAGGCCAGTATTACCATGATACCAAAACCAGACAAGGATATTACAAGAAAAAGAAAAAGCTGGGGTGGGAGGGACAACTACAGACCAATATCTCTTATGAGTGTGAACACAAAAATCTCAACAAAATACTAGCAAATCAAATCCACTAACATTTATAAAAAAAGAAGTATATGT
>NW_012148086.1:327350-337090 GCF_000956105.1 Propithecus coquereli
TACTATATGATTCCATTTATATGAAATGTTAATAGTAGACAAATCTCCGTGGACAGAAAACAGATTCCTGGTCTCTTATAGCTAGGGGAAATGGGGGCCTTGAGGAATGACAGCTAAAGAGGTAGGGTTTTCTGTTTTTGTGGGTTTTTTTGAAATGATGAAAATGCTCTAAAAGTAACCATGGAGGTGGTTGCACATATGCATGAGTATACTAAATACCATTTACTTATATGCCTTAAATAGGTGAATTATATGGTTGATGAATTGTATCTCAATTAAGCTGTTAAAAAGCAAAGAAGATGGCAAGGTTTAAAAGAAATGGTTACAAAATGTCCAGGGATTGCAGTAGATTGTAAATACGGCCCAGTTCTTTGCTCCTTCCTACCTCCCTGTCCTTTGCCATGTAACCACGTGGTGTTCTTCCCTATGGGCGGGGACACTTTCCTACCCTTTTCCTTTGAGATAGCCACGTGACTTGATGAGGCCAAAAGGACCTTAGTAGGTGACCACCTGAGTGATCCTTGTGCAGTTTGGCCTGTCTGTTCTCGCACCTTAACCTCGCAGACACTGACAGCAGAAGGATGATGGAACACAGCCGGATCAAGCCAGCCCACCTCCAGAAAGTCTGAACCTTCTTGAGGGTGAATGACAATTATTTTAAGCCACTGACTTTTTATAAACTTTGAAGCATTTTTGTAAAAAAATAAATCTAACCGATGCAGGTTTTTTTTGTGTGGTTTTATTGAAATGAAACCAAAATCAAATTTGTGAAATGTTTTAAACTATGAAACAAAGAAATGTTGTGAACTCCTGCCTTTTCTGCGAATACACACACACACACACACACACTCACACACACACTCACACACACACACACACTCACACACACATTTTAGGCTGATTGCATCCAGAGTAAGTAAATATTTTCCCAAATCCCAATACTGATTTATTTTAAACCTAAAAATAATTCTGATCTAACAGATAGATATCCATTTCCTTGGCTAGGCTGCGTTTTCTTATGCTTAGGCTGTATTTACAATCAGAAGTCCCAATCCCCCTCGTGTACAGTTGAGTTTTGGAACGGCACATTTTTGCTGTCTGCATTGTGCATTAATTCTTGGCAGGCAAGTGTGCCTCAGTGCTCAGTCTGGCTCTCCGTCAGAGAAGGTGACAACAAAATATTGCCAAGACCGTGGAAGCAATTAGGCTTGAATCACACACCTGATAGTTTCTACTAATGGAGATGCTGAATATAGAAAGAGCTCTGCTTTTAACAGCAGCAAACTAATCGTGAATAATGCAGACAGTTCTGAGAGAAGGCAGGCTTCACCCTGTTTAGAGATAAATGGGACTGAAATAAAAGTCTCCATCACAGGGGTCGATTATTATTAGTAGTAGTAGTTATTCATTAGGCCAGCCACTAGGCAGAATCTGAACGCTTCCATGGCCTTGTCAGATTCCTTTTTTAGAATCCAGTCGTAGCAATCCAAAAGGAACTACCACTGTGTAAAGTTCTGCCATGGGCTATGGATTTTACATTCATCCTTAATACATTCATCCATTTGTTCAACAAATACTTTGAGCACGTTTATTTACCTGGCATTTGGTGATACAGAAGTAAACAGAAACAAAGGTATACCCTTAGAAATATATGTTTCACAGGATACAGGTGGACAATAACCAGGTAAATAAATTAATGCTATATTTAATAAGTCAGAAGTATTAATCGGTTTTGGTTCATGTATGAGTAACAGAAAACCCTAAATAGCAGGGATGTTTGTAAGTTTGAAGTCTGAAGCCAGGCAGCCCAGAGCAGATAAAGCATTCCTGTGCCTCATTCTGTATTATTGTTCTGCTTCACAGGTCTCCAATGCTAAGATGTCCTCATGACCCAAGGTGGCTGCTACAGTTGTAACCATCACATCTGAATTCAAGTCAAGAAGAAGGAAATAAGGCACAGAAAAAAAATGCATGTTCCTCCTGCAAATTCATATCCCTGAAGTTACAGACATCTCTTCTTCCTATAACTCTTTGGCCACGGGTAGCTATAAGGAAAGCTGAGAAACGCAGTCTGACTTTTAGGGGGGTATGTTGCCCGCTAACATTCAGGGCTTCTTCTGCTTCTATGAGTCAGTAGAATGAATACTGGAAACCTCCCTGAAGAGGGGACAGTTGAGCAGTGGGTCCCCCAGAAGTTCACAAATAGAAACCGTAATTCCGCCATGTGGTGGTGTTGAGATGTGGGGCCAAGCAAGAGGTTTCTGAGTCACAGGGGCTCTGCCCTCATAAATCAGTCAATGCCATCCTGGAGAGACTGAGCGAGTCCTTGAGGAACTAGGTCAGTTCTCATGAGAGGTTGTCATGAAACAAGCCAGCCCCTCATGCCTGTCCCTTTTCGCATGTGCTCACTGTCCTTCTGCATTTCTGCCAGGCTGGGAAGCAGCACTGGGCTGCACCGGAAACCAACCAGATGCAGCCCCCTGACCTTGGACTTCCCAGCTTCCAGAACCGCGAGCTAAATAAACCTCTCTCCTTTATAAACTGCCCAGTCTCAGGTACACTGTTATAGCAACAGAAAATGAATTAAGACAGATGGAAAAATATTGGTATACTCCCACACTATTTTTCAAAATACTGTAAAATATGTATTACTGTCATGAATGAATTAAAACAAAAAGTGAAATAACTTTTGGAGACGTTAAATAACTTTTTCCAAGCCATATAGGTAGAAAATAAAGCTCTGACTCTAAATATCTTTTATTTCATCAAACCCCACTGGCTTTCAAAGAGCAGTCAGCCTATGATTATAAAAGATTATCTGTTTTCTCAGTAAATACACAGGAAATAATTTAACAGAAGAACTGTGTAGGTTTCATCATGTAAGTGTCTATGACACCTACGTGAAGTGGAACTCTGTTCTTTAATCAGTTGTAGATAGTGAGATTATAGCAGTGGTACGGAAAGAATAAGAAACTCAGAATCAATAAATTGAGTTTGAAAACTGCTTCTTTCAAGAGTAACTCTGGGTTGTAAGCCAACTGCTTAAATTCTTCAGGTCTTGGTTTCCTTACAATGAAGTGGGTAAAATAATAGCCATTTATGTTGCCAGGTTTAAACTAGACAATGCGCAGAAAGCATGTGGCAAATGGCTTGCTCAGTAATTATCGAAATAAATGCAGCAGCATGGATCTGAGCTCGCTCAGCTCACTCCAGAGTTTACAAACATCGGTTTAAAGCTGTGATGAGTTCAGCTACTCCATCCCTCTATCCCAACCAGAGGCAATAATCGCTCCCACCTTTAGGTTTCTCCTCCTGCCTCCTGTGGAAAGTGCACTGGACAGAATGTCAACAGCATTTCTTCACTATGAATTACTCAAACAGCCCACCAGCGCCCACCGAGGGTGTGCCCAATACCCACATCCTGCGCACCCCCACAGCCGATCCTGAACTCCCCATTTCTCTAGTGACATCGCTCTTTCCATCTGCCAAGCCCAAAGCCTCCTGCTTTCCCTAAGCTACAGATCAGCCAGTTGTAAAGTTCTGTTATTTTTTTGCAGCGTCTCCTACACCAGTGCTGCCTTCTTCACGTGCTCTGTCACCAGCTGAATTCAGTTCGGCTGATGTAACCCCCAGCTAGAGAAAACAGCTGTCAATGGGCCACTCCTTCTCCTGTATCTAGTTGCTTCCCTTCATTCCCCCACTTTTTACCCTAGGGTTAAAACCTCCCATGATTTGATCCCAAAGACGTCTTCAAGTGTACACCTCACTATTCTGTCTATACCTCGCTTCCAGGCAAGTTGTTCCCAAACATGATTTGCCTTGTTTATCTCTGTGCCTTCATCCCTAATGCACTCGCATTTGATTAGCTGCCTCTGCACACACTTGGTTTAAACACCTCCTTGCCCATGAAGCCACCAGTGCCAATCCTTCACCTAAAACCCTGGGTGTGCTTTCTTCCTCCTCCTAACTTCTACCTCGTGGGCTTTGAAACCTCCTTGTGGAACTTAAAGTCCCTGGTATACAATTTTTGATTCGTGTGTCTAGCCCAGTTCTTACAGGGCTCACGCCCTATCCTTCATTCAGTCCCAAGGCCCTGGCACTGCATGTGCACTCAGTAAGTTTGCTGATTTAAATTGAGTTGCACCACTCAGCATTCCCTTCTCTTAGTCTCTCGGAGCAATTACGACACTGTGTTGCATCCATCCGTATGTGTCTGGCTCCAACGCTATGCTGAGAGTTTAATTAAGATCAGGAATCACATCTTCATCGACTCTAATAAGGTGGCTATTCAACAAATGCGAGTGAATGAACAGGAATGTGGTGTAAGTCTGAGTCCCCAATAAAAAAAAATCATCCACCTAAAAATGTCTCCAGCACTTCCATTTCTCATCTTCATGGTAAGAAGCTGTCTATTTACTCTTAACAGAAAATATTCAAAAATGAAAGCAGGGTATTCCCCTTTGGCAAAGTGACAACTCTGGGTGACATCGGTCGTGACTGGAATTTCCAAGACCAGAGGCATCCAACCAAAACATCCAGCATGCGGAGGGCATGAGAATCAGAAACCCTTCCCAGGTAATTACGTCAGAGTAACATCGTGTTCATGCAACACGATGCTGTGAAAACCAATGAGATGACCAATTACAGGTTATCAGCTGGGGTGAAAACATGCTGGGATACGGCGGTGAGTTAACTTCGCTCTCTTAATAAAACCATTTCTAGTAATGAGAATTAAGTCAGTGGTGAGTGATGGCAGGGGAATTATATGATGCTTTAAGCTAAAATAAAACATAGAAAAATACAATTCAGTAGCATATCATTCCATAGTTCCACGTCATAGCAGAAATCATTTCATGTGCTCACGTACAAACTCCCTTCTTCATTTGTGAAAATGACATAAACAAATTGAATTTTCTATTTCATTTTTAAATGAGCTAGTTTATTATTTGGTGATGTAATCTTAATCTAAGCTGTTATGTTTATAGTAACATTAAATCAAAGTTGCCACACTGAAGCATATGGTGTCACATAAGGTGATACATTAATTTGCAGCTACCCAGATACTGGTAGCTTGAGAGCTCAAACATCAATATGCCTCCTTTCATTTTTTAGAAAAAAAATCCACAAAAACCTCTAGACTATTCTTTTCATTTTAAGTTAAATAGCTATATAACATATCTATGATGGTATCCTTTGAAGTTTATTCCACTGAATTCTTGATTCCCAAAGTTTTAATGTTTGCCAACTCAAAAAAAAAAAGAAAATTCTCATAATTTTAAGATTTTCTTTAAATCATTTAGAGCTTTGTTTTGTTTAAAAATAAAAGCTGTTATCCTCCCTGCCCCCAAAATCAGAACTTGGCCTGGTGTACTCCCAATTGTAAACTCTGTGCTTCAAAAGCACGCTTTATTTCCCCTCCTTGGGGGAGTGTTTTGACCACCTCCTATGTAACTAACGTCAGTTCCAAGGGAGGCGAAAAGCACACAGGTGCCGCATGCAGCTGCTGCTGGTTCTCTCCAGGTGGGTTATGAATGTACCCACAGCTTGCATGTAAAAAGACAGCTACTGGGGCATTCATTATGTGCTCAATTTATGATTCACAGGGGATTTGAGGATGCAGCCCTAATTGCCTGGGATAAAATATCAGTGCCCAAAAAGGGTGATTTTAGCCATGCCTGACTATCAGATGAATGCCACCCCACTCCAGCTCTCCTCTGTTAACTCAGCTGCACACACACACACAATCGTGTGCTCACACATAAACTTATGAATCTCTATTACACATACAGCTCTTCCACATCATATGACAGTCTTGAATCAGAAGCCCAAGGGTCTCTGCTGCTCAACTGCTCAATCTAATGACTTACCTTCAACTGAAAAAAAATCTAAGCAAGAGAATGAGCCAGACTCATTCATCCCAACCAACATTCATGTCCCCTGTCTTCCTCAATAACAGAAACCTACCTTTATTAAAGTGGCAAAGTGCCCAGCTAAAGTATACGTTTCTTAGACTTCTTAGCAGCCAGGGTAACCAATGAAACACAATATGAGATGCTGGGTGGGACTTTGTTAGAAAAGTACTTTAAGATGGGATGGACATTTGGTATGTGCTCTTTTTGCTTTTCTCTGTTCCTCTTATTTGTTGTCTACAACATAAATATTTTGGGTGGAGCTACAGCAGCCATTCTGGGACCAAGCAAATTGTCAGGCCTAGAACCTCTGACTGGATGCCAAAGCCAGTGACCTCTGGATTCTTATGACATATAAAAATGAATATGATTGAGACAATGACTATGCTTCAGTCGATTCGGTGATCTGTTACAATAGGCAAATAACAGCTCATCACTGATAAAGAAGAAAAGAAAGATCAAAGGTATAAAAGAGAAGGAAGAAAACTACTGGAGACAGGTCTCAGAAGGGAAGGAGATCTTGCTATTATCAAACAAGTAGAAGAAAAACACTTGATAGGCAAAGTTCTTTCTCAGACATAGACACAAAGAAACAGATGATGAAGACATAAACATTTTGTGAGATCACATCAAGGAACTAGCTGATAGCATCTCTCTGCTCAGGAAACTAGACATTATGTAATGGCATGATGGGGTGATGGCATCTTAAAAATAATGGAGAAGATGTCAAAACTTTGACAAAAGAACAGTCAAAAAGAGAGTTTCTGGTGCAGATGCAATTAAGGATTCAGCAGGAGTTTGTGTGTGTCCACACACACAGCTCTGGAAGATGCAGGAAGGAAGCGGAATGCGTGCTGGTAGAGTCTGTGGGCGCTGGAGTCAGACTGGCCCTGCTGAGCCCAACCTCCAGCATGGGCACCAGGCTACCTTTCTTCATGTGTTAACTGCGGATAATCACGAGGGTATACACTACAGAGCAAAGTGGAACCAGAGTCCTGGCTCTTTCACTTATTAGCTGGTAACTCTGGAAAAGTCGCTCAACCTTTTTTTTCTTTTTGGAGTAACAGTTTCTTTTTTTTTTTTTTGATTTCAGAATATTACCAGGATACAAACACTTTAGTTACATAAATTGCCTTTACACTGCCCGAGTCAGAGCTACAAGCATGCCCAACCCCCAGACAGCGCAGACTGCACCCGTTAGGTGTGAGTTTACCAATCCCCTCCTCCCCCTCCCACCTGCCCTATACCCAATGAATGTTACTTCCATATGTGCACATAAGCATTGATCAATTAGCTCCAATTTAATGGTGAGTACATGCAGCATTTGTTTTTCCATTCTTGTGATACTTCACTTAGAAGAATGAGCCCCAGCTCCATCCAGGACAATACAAGAGGTATTAGTTCAACATTTTTTTTTTTTATGTCTGAGTAGTACTCCATGGTATACATATACCACGTTTTATTAACCATTCATATATTAATGGGTACTTGGGTTGTTTCCACATCTTTGCAATTGTGAATTGTGCTCTTATAAACATTTGAGTGCAGGTGTCTTTTTTTATAGAATGTCTTTTTTTCCTTTGGGTAAATACCCAGTAGTGGGATTGCTTGATCAAATGGTAGTTCTATTAATACTTTTAGTTCTTTGAGGTATCTCCATATTCCTTCCAATAGAGGTTGTACTAGTTTGAAGTCCCACGCTCAACCTTTTGATGATTCATTTTCTATGCTATAAAATGGGGATAATAATTATAGCTACTTCATAGCATTGTCATGAAGAATAAATTGATTAATATGTACAAAGTGCTTAGAGCTGGCATATACTAATCACTGCATAAGTGTTAATTCTTAATATTATTGTCCACCTAGCAAGGTAATCTATATATAGTGTTCAGGACAGTAGGGAAGGGGATATATGTTTAATAAATGGCAATCAGAAAAGAGATCAGGACTAGAACAATTAGGGAAGGGGGTTATTTGTAGACTAGGGAAGCAGGAAGAAGGGAAAATAGAGATGCAAGAGAAGGGGCCACACCGTGGCTGAGAGATGATCTGGGGTTGCAGGTTACAAACATGTGCTACAGATTTCATCAGATGTCACTGTTCCTTTGCCAGAGACCAAATGGGGGGAAGGGAATTTTCTGGGGTTTCTTGAGCCTGAAGGGAGGTCATCTGCAGCATTCTAACTCCTCTGCTCTAACAGGGAAACAGGACGACCTGGGAAGGGGAGAAGGGATTTGGCAGGGGTGAGTTCCCCAGAAAGAACAAACAATAATACTAATAATCCTGTGAGAGTGTGTCTTCGTGATGCCGAGGAAGGAAGGGCGGTTGAAGAATCATCGAAGGAGCATTCTGGGAAGACCTCACAAGTTTAGCAAGAGTCCTGCAGGCTGGAGTGGCAGCAAAGGGGGACTCAGTGACTTCTCCAGTTTGAAATAGGAGCCAGAAGGTCCCAGGGTAGGAGAGAGGGAGGCCCCAGGATGAGGTCAAGATGTCCGTGGGTACAGAGAGAATGCCACTTCCCCCTGTGAGGATGGGCTCCCGAATCTCTAGATCTAGTACGCCAGATCCTGTCTGGCCTCCAGGAAAATCAGCTACCAAATTTGAACAAGTATTCCCATCTGCATTAGATTCAGCATTGGGGTTGGTGCGGGCTAAAGACAGAACAAGCAGGATGAGGTCCCAAGCTAGAGTCAAGAAAACCCCGGTAGGTAAATCCCACTAAGAACTTCTTTTAGTGAAGTAAGAAAGGACATGATTCTTAAACTTAAGTTCTTAGCTTATGAACATAAACAACAGTTTAAGAGTATATTGGCTTATTTCACTTGATATAATGACCTCCAGATCCATCCGTATTGCTGCAAATGACAGGATTTCATTCTTTTACAAGGCCGAATAGTATTCCATTGCATATATAGACCACATTTTCTTCATCCAGTCACCCGCTGAGGGACACTTGGGTTGATTCCATATCTTGGCTAACGTGAACAGTGCTGCAATGAGCGTGGAAGTGTAGATACTTCTTTCATATACTGATTTCATTTCCCTTGGATGTATATCCCACTCTGGGATTGCTGGATCGTATGGTAGTTCTATTTTTAGTTTTTTGAGGAACTTCCCTACTGTTTTCCATAGTGACTGCACTTATTTACATTCCCACCAACAGGGAACTAGTGTTCCCCTTTCTCCGCATCCTCACTGGCATCTATTATTTTTTGTTCACAGAAAGACAAATATTGCTTGTTCTCACTCACATGCAGGAGCAAAAAAAGTTGATCTTCTATGGAATAGAGTAGAATGGTGGTTACCAGAGGCTGGAAAAGGTAGGGGGGAAAGGTTGGTTAATGGACATAAAAATACAATTAGAAAGAATGAGTTTTAGTGTTCTATAGTACAGTAGGGTGACTATACTTAACAAGAATGTATTGTATAAAATACCTAGAAAAGATTCGAAATGTTCCCAACACAAAGAAATGATAAATGTTTTAGGTGATGGGTATCCAAAAAACCTGATTTGATCATTACACTTTGTATGCATGTATCAAAATATAGTATGTACCACATGTATAATTATTATGTAGCAATAAAAATATATTAAAATACCACCTCTAAAGTTAAAAGCATTGTCTACTTAGGAGTATCACAAAATATACTTAAAGAACCTATAACAAGAAGACTTAGAACTGGAGAATAATGTAGAACATGAATCTAGTCAATAGTATGTCCTCTTTGGTGTGGTTCTCCTGAGTTTCTGTAGGCCAAGGCCTCCAGGACCGGGGTGATTGCCCTCAAATTTTGTCTCTGAAATCACGTGGTTGTATGAGCACGCGG
>NW_012148086.1:339485-341579 GCF_000956105.1 Propithecus coquereli
CTGGGCAGGGGGTGTATTAAACATATCTTTTATTTCTGTAATCTGATGCTTTGAAAATATGGAGCCCTGCTGACTCTGCTGAGACTGCCCCTCCCAGAGCAAGCCAGTTCCTAGAGTCAGTAAACAACTTGCCCACAAACGCCTTGTTCAAATACAAATCAGTCAACCCAGAGCCCGCACACCAAGCACCTCTATGGGTGCTCACACTCAGGGCCACTATCTACCTGCCCTCATCACCCCACACAGGTGCCAGACAGCTAGGGACAAGCCTCAGAGCCCTGAAATTATTCAAACTAGCCAAGCCTGGCCTGCTTGCCCCGCCTCACCTGTTCCTTCCCATGGGAACCACAATAAAGGTTCTTGCTAGTTTCCTCCTGTTCCCTCTGCCTCCAGTCCAACACCAGGTGCTTCCCCACACAGCCCTGTGTGTCCCGCCCCTGCTCTTGGGGACTGTTATAAACTGTCTTTTTAATGGCGCCGTTTCCTGATCTTTCAGCCTTACAGAATCTCAAATTTCCTATGAATGCGGTACATTTTAAAACAGTGGGCTAGGGAGGAGGCAGGTGTGGACTTGCAGCAGGATGCCGGGGACCTCATGCGCAGGTAGGGGCACTAGAATGGGATCTAGTGTCTTTGGAGGATGGTGGAGTACCTGCGGCTGCACTTAGGGCCCTGCAAGGGAAGTCAAACGAGCACAGCAGGAGGGAACAGAATCACAGCAGAGTTGGGCACTGTGTGTAGGGGATCCAGGAAACCGCCAGCAGAGGGAGGTAAGGACAGACAGTGCCACCCACAGCGGCCAATGCCCCCAGCACACTCTCATTCAAGCTCATGCCTTGTTAACATGCACTTCCACGGGTCAGCTCTGGCTTTCCTTCCCTCACAAGGACCAGTGCCCAGCCTCCTCGCTGCCCAGCCTCCTCCCCGACCCGCTCCCTCCCTGCTCTCCCTGCCCCTGCAAAGTGCCAGTGGGGTGCACTGGGGTGAGAAGTTGTTTCTGTTCAGATCACATGTGATAATAATGGCAGCAAGCACTAAATTGTGGCCTGGGCTAGATCTTCTCCTAAGTGCTATCACCTTGTTTGGGGCTTACAAGGACCCAGTGACAGCTACGGAGACAGGAGCAGAGAGGTTGTGCGATGGGCACACTGGAGAAACCAGGGCCAAGCTGTGCTCCATGTCACCACCTTCAGGAGCTCAGCGGGTGCCCGGGCACGTAGGGCCCTCCCCCCAAAATCAGTCCAAACTGAACATCCAGAGTCACCACTCAAGGTCACATCCTATGGCAACGTCATCAGGACACCTGGGAAGTAATCTCCTTCCTGCCTTTGTATCAAGATCGTCCCATGTGAGTGTAGGACAAAGTCTGAGGCAAAGTCCATTTTCCGTGTGCTTTGATGACCCCAGGACAAGAGTGCTCAGGGATCACCGGCACAGGGTGAATGCCCATGGAAAGAAAGGGAAGGAGAGGAGGAGGATAGGGCCCTGTTGCAGGTTCTCTCATCCATGTCAATGTCACCACGTCACGGGGAGGGAAACGGGCACCGGTGTGTGGACGCCCAAGATTATGAAAACACTAATTGATGTCACCACCTATATCAAGACTGATCCTTTCTTCTTTATATCAATATTATAGAAACATACATAGTCATATGTTCACTTATTATAGGTTTATTTGTTGTAGAAGAATACAAACTTTATAAATTATTTTAAAATTTGTATTAAGTTCAATATTTCAGTGATGTACCTACCCACAGCTTTTCATTCCTTAATATAGTTCTACAGTTCCTATCCACTAACAATCCATCCTAACCCACATAGCACATTGTCAGAGCCCAGACTCCGAGGTGGGCAGACCGTCCGGTGTGTGGAATGGAAGCGGCTGGAGGAAAGCTCTCACCTGCTTCATCCCACTGGCCTCTGTGCCAACTTTAGTAAACACAAATCACACATAAATCTCCCAACAATCAGGGATGGGCTATAAAACTCGATGTAGGCATTCATAAAGGTTAGAGAGCATGAAATATTATTTTTCTTTTGATGATACTTATTAAAGGTGAGCAGAATATATGCTGAGAACTGTTTTCAGCAGGT
>NW_012148086.1:343299-345657 GCF_000956105.1 Propithecus coquereli
CATGAGCAAAAGGAAGAAAATGCCAGGCATTGGAGAGACCAGAGCCATCTCAAGGCAAAAGGAAGAATGGCCTGGATGTGCAGTCAGTGGAGGGCAGGTGTTCCAAGCAAGGTGTGCACGTGAGAAAAGACCCCAAGGTAGGATGGAGGAATGTGTTCAGAGGGGCACAGAAGAACATCTGAATGACAGTAATCTGCAGAGTCCCCAGTTCCAACAGGTCTTTGGCTCAGATGCGACTTCTGAAATCCCATACTGGAGCAGGCCTGAGGCTGAAAGAGGAGGAGAGCTCTCTTCCCACATGGGCCCTGGAGCTCCTGCAAAATGAGGTCACTGCAGGGCCCAAAGGCAACACCTGTGGGAAAACAATATCCCATGTACAGCACCCTCCACCCACTCTTGAGCTCATTTCCTGACATGCTCTTATTTCATAGGCCCACCTCCTCTTAAGAACTTAGATTTCTAAAGTAGATTGGGCAGAGGCACCTGCCCTTTCTGTGACTGGATCTCCTGAAATGAGGCTTGCTCAGTGCAAAGATGTGGAAACAATCCAAGTGCCCATCAATACATGAGTGAATTAATAAAATGTGGTATACGTATACCGTGGAGTACTACTCAACTACAAAAAATGATGGTGATGTAGTACCTCTTATATTATCCTGGATAGAGATTGAGCCCATCCTTCGAAGTGAGGTATCACAAGGATGGAAAAACATGCACCACATGTACTCACCATCAAATGGGCACTGATTGATCAACACTAAGGTGCTCACATGGTAGTAATACTCACTGGGTGCCAGTCAGGTGGAGGGGTGGGGGATAGGGGGTAGAAGGAGTGGGGTGGGGTAAACCCACAGCTAATGGAGGCAGGGCACACTGTATGGGGGAAGGACACGCTTGTGGCCCTGGCTTAAGAGAGGCAAATGCATTTCATGTAACCAAGATGTTCGTATCCCCGTAATATCCTGAATTAAAAAAAAGAGAAAGAAATAAAAAAAGAAAAAAGAAAGGAATCTAAGTTCCTATTCTTGTTACTAGATATCCCATCAACCTCTAAACGCCCTGAGGACATGGAAAAAGTTACCAGATAAGACAGTGGTTCTCAACCAGGACAATTTTTCTCCCCAAGAGACATTTGCCAATGTCTGGAAACATGTTTAACTGTCACAGCTGGGGTGGGGGTGCTGCAAAGGCCAGGGATGCTGGTAAACATCCTACACGCACAGGACAGCCTCCCACAACCACGAATTATCTGCCCCAGATGAAACAGTGTCGAACTGGAGAAACCCAAGTTAGGACCACAGAGCTTAAAGTTGCTCACAGAATATTTAAAATAACCACTGAGTAAAACGCTGATTTTACTTAGCCTGATGACTTCCTTTAATTTCAAGGTTGAAATCTAAACTGTGCTTTGACTGGTATGTTTGTCCCTTGTACTTCCTCTCAAAATCTGATTCTGTAGTGATATATTTATTACTAAATGAAGTCTAGAATTAAAAACCCTTTTAAACAAATTTTACCTGTACTTCTAGGTCTAAGAGACTTTCCTATTTCCTCATACCAAAAAGGTCTCCTCCTCCGTAGTATGCCAGGTGCTGCCTTTTCTATAATTCGTGCCCTATTAGGTCTTAGGAGGTCACCGGGTGTGTGCAGGTCTCATTCTACGCAATTATAAGCACCAAAGTGGGTACAAACTGCATTGGACCAACCTCTGTATCACCTTGCTGGGCCTCAATAAATGTTTGGTAAAGAAATATTAAAATATTAAACATCAGAAGCAAATCTTTTACCAGCAAAGGCTCTAATATTGATTGATTTTTTCTAAATTATAACTTGGGTAAAAAACAACATCAGAGTGAAAATAACAACTTGATTTCAGTGGACACACTCAAACCAGGTAGTTACCTATTACACTAATTTTTCCCAGAGGCCCTTCACCATGGATGACTGGTACAATCTGGTCACACAGAGCTCTAGGTTATTTGCAGATCAGAGGTCCAGGAACTTATTTTTTAATATAACAACTCTGTAACCTCACAGGGTTTGAAAATTCATGATGTAGAAAATTACACTGAAGATAATTTCCACTACTGGAAAGATTGCCAGAAAGAACAAAACTCTACCCCAGGGAAGAGGAGGGGGACTTCAGGACCCTCAGCAAGTCCAGGTCCCTGCCTTCCTCTGCAAAGTGGGCATGACTGGCTTCCTCCAGGCAGGGGAACATGAGGGGAACGTGATGGGCCCCACACCCATGGCCCTGCTCAGCCTCAGTGAGTCCTGGGCAGGGGGTGTATTAAACATATCTTTTATTTCTGTAATCTGATGCTTTGAAAATATGGAGCCCTGCTGACTCTGCTGAGA
>NW_012148086.1:356318-357582 GCF_000956105.1 Propithecus coquereli
AATTAAAAAAAAATCAAGACCCAACTACACGTCATCTACAGGAAATATTCCTTCTATTCAAAGACACAAATTGTTTGAAAGTAAAGAGATATAAAAAATATACACCATACAAACACTAAGAAAAAGACAAAGACAGTGGTTATATAATCAGATAAAACAGACTTTAAGACGAAACATACTACTAGTGACACAGAGGGACATTTCATAATGATAAGAAGGTCAAAATATGAGGAGGATAACAAGTAAGAATGCATATTCACCTAACTACACAGGCTCAAAATACATGAAACAAAACCACACAATTTAAAGGAGGAAAAAAAAAATTAACAGTAATATTGGAAGATTTCAATATTTTATTTTCAATAATTGATAGAACATCCAGGCAAAAATCTACAAAAATATAGAATACTTAACACTCTCAACCTAACTTGCCACATACACAATGTTCTACCCAAGTAGTACAGAACACGTCACATACTCCTTTCTAGCACTCATGGACAATTCTCTAGGTTAAAGCACATGCTAACCAAGGAAAGAAAACTAGAGCCCATTGGCCAAATCCAGTCTGTCACCTCTTATTTGGAGGGGGGGATAAATAAAGTTTTGTTGGAATATAACCATACTTATTCATTTACCTAATGCCTATGGTCACTTTCATACTACAACAGCAGAGTTGAATAGTGCAGTAGAGACCATGTGACTTATGAAATCTGCATATATAGTCACAATTAAGATAATATTATATTGGTGAGAGGACAGACATATATATCAATGAATAATAATTGGGGATCTAGAAATAAATCCATACAATTATGTTCAACTGATTTCTACAATAGTGTCAAGACAATTCAATGAGGAAAGAACGTTTTCCAGAAACAGTGCTGAAACAACTGGATATCCACATGTATAAAAGTGAATTTAGACCATTTTCCCATATTATACACAAAACTTAGTTCAAAATGGATAAAAGACTTAAATATAAGAGCTAAAATTCCAAAATTTTTAGAAGAAAACATAGGAGAAAATCCTTATGACTTGATTTGAGTTCTTAGACATGATCCCAAAAGCACAAACCATATTTAAAAAATGACAAATTAGACCTAATCAAAATTTAAAATGTTTGTATTTCTAAAGACATCATTAATAAAATGGAAACATGGTCATAGAATGAAAGAAATATTTGCAAATCATATATTCAACAAGGGACTTGTATCCAGAATATAAGAAGATTAAGTATATAAAAAGAACTCTTATGATTCAAAAA
>NW_012148086.1:357632-359584 GCF_000956105.1 Propithecus coquereli
CAAGTCCAAATAACAACCAATACATACGAATTAAGGCCTCAGAATAAATGACTTGGTAGTTTCAACTGAATTGTCCAACAAATATGCTCCAAACATGTGGAGTATCACAAAATCTCAGCCTAGAGGGCAGAGACAGATATTTTGATGATCTTCTGCATCAAGAAAAATATACAAAGCTAGAAATTATGCAATGAAAGCAGTCATTGGCCATTTACTCAAAAACTGAAGGCCAAATTCCCTTTATGGGAGGTTAATGTGATTGGTACATAAATCTGGCTAGGTGACACAGACATTCAAGGACTTATGTTGGGATTCATGAATCAGTGTTGATGTGTGGGGAAGGACCAGTGTTAGTCATTCTTGTTAGGACTGATTTAAATTCCTCTTAGTAAGTAAAGCGGTACACAGGTTCTTACCCTCAGCTTCCTGCCCCATACTTTACCAAGATCCTCTGGGGTAAAGAACAGAAGAAGCAAGAGATTTGAACTCAAAGTTAAGAGGAAACTGTCCAATTGAGAGACTTCTTATCAACTAAATGCTGCCGTTTTAGAATCACAGAATTAATCATCAGCTGCCCTACTCTTCATTAACAATGAGTAATTTAAATCTTTGTATTGCATGAATATGGAAAGATTTATGCAAATGAATATATACCTTTAATGTGAAACCAATGAATAGTAAGATATAAAAGAGAAATTGCAGTGATATGTGGTCTTTCTGAGAACAGTCTGCAATAATTATATATTATGTGAGAAATAAAAGCAATTTTTATTGTGACATCGCTTTACCCAACCTTAGGAACTCTGCATGAACATGAAGACTCATGTCCTCACGACAGCAAACAAATGCCAACAAAATAAACACAGGAATGGAGAGACTTTCCAGAATTGGCAAAGCAAAATCATCATTTTAAGCAAAATCATATACACATTATGATAAAGTAGATTCATCAAATTTAATTCATTTCAATTTAAAATTATATTTCCTGAAGTGAAACAGAAGAAAGACAAAAAACTAAAAATAAAGGAATCAGGAGTAGAATTTCTGGCTATGGTCAAGTGAAGAAATTGGCAAATTCTTTCCCTCAAAAGCAACTATAAATCTGGAAAAAATTAACAAAAACAGCCATCTATGAATTCTGAGAATTAACCAAATGCATACAGCAATCTAAGAAGCACTTACAGCTAACAAACTGCTAAACTTAGGATAAGAAGAATGGCAATTTGTGGCCTTCCAGTCATGGGCTACTTACTCCTGTCACTCCCCAGCTTAACCAACACACAGTTACTAGCAAGACAAGGCAGGCATGAGCTCTGGCAGCTTCTCTGCCACAGCTGAAGGGGGTGCACCACTGGGCAAAGTCCAGGCCCAGTGACATTGTTAATATACATGACTATCTTGAAGCCAAGCAAATAGGAAAGGCCAACATTCCTGTATGTAGCCAGAGGTGGCTTCTTCTAGGCTGAAATTTTGTGGTCATGGCATATATATAGCCAACTGAGGCTGCATGTATGTGCAGTAGAGACTGGAGAAGGCCAGGGCAGCCACACATTCCTTGTCGGCCCAGAGGCTATCCACATGCACATAAGAGAGACACAAAAAGCCCGCAGTAAAATGGGGCCAACCTGAAAATGGCCTGAACTTTGAATGTTCTCCACTATCCACACACAGGTCCATCAGAAGACAAAAATCTTGTTGGCCTAAGGTGGTTGCACATAACCTCTGTCCAGTCGTTGGTGGCAACTAGCCTATGTAAAAACAGGGGCAACGTCTATGCAGCCAGGCTTAAAAACATGGAAACAAATTTTTAAAAACAAACTGAGCAGAGTAGCCAGAAAGACTTTTCATGGATTTATTCCAGGCAAACACAAAATGAACAAATAAACATTAAAAAAGAGAAACAATTATCTAATATGTCAAGTTTTCAATAAAAAATTTATAAGACATGCAAA
>NW_012148086.1:363199-366149 GCF_000956105.1 Propithecus coquereli
AAAATTTACACAGACTAAAAGAAGATCAATGTTTTCCTAGGACAGGGGTTTTTGAGTGGAGGCTTTACTGAAAACAGGCATGAGAAAATTTGGGGGATGATAGAAATGTTCTAAAGCTCACTTATGGTGACATTTGTACAAGTCTACACACTTACTAAAAAATCATAGAATTCTACATTTTGGTGGTTAAATTATATGGCAAGTAAATTATAATTCAAAAAAGTTATTTTAAAAAATCAATGTTTAGTCTGGCAGTGAAAATTTGGAAATGTTGAGCAATATAGGCAAACGTATTAGTGAGTGAGTATAAGAGGTAAAAAAGAAAAAGAGCTCAGAGATAGAAAATTAAGAAGGAAAGTCTACTTTGACATGAAGCAATGTATGATGTGTGTGAATGGCCACCTCCTTCACAATAGGTTGGCTTTACAGGCTTGGATCTCCGAGGTAGCTCCCAGCACATTATTAGAAATGTCTGTAAGTCATCAGCAGTCTCCTGAGATCCCCTAAGAGATCTCACATTTCACATGATAGGGCAACTTTTAGTTCACTTCTAGTAACAAGGGCTGGGTTACTAACTCAAGCACAGACTTAATGATTTACTAACTGTTGGGAGACTCTCTTTCATGAGTCCTTCATACTCCTACAAGTCTTGCCATGAATTTCCAGAACACAAGGCCCTGACTACACTTTACCTGGGCCATTTTTCAAAGTTGTGTTGTCAGTGAACAACCTTGGAGGAAGAAATGACATCTCTTCCCAAACCAAGAGCTGGCTTATTTACCAGTGCTATAAAGTGGAGGGTTCACTAGGTTTGGGGCTCCTCTCCTGGGTGTGAAGGAATCCATCTACACCCATCTGTGTTAATCTTATGGGAACTGGGGGTCAGGGAACCAATCACACCCTGCTGACACTCTGGCTACTGTTTTTGCTGTGAGTAATAAAGTCTTTCATCTCTGACCCAGAATTCTTGTGTCCTCTGTCAACATCCATGAAACTATGAAAAGCTAAATGTGTTAGCTTGCAAGGGCGATAAAATCTCAGGTCCTTGAAAGTTTTTGACATCGCATTCACAGTCTATTTTACTTAAGCATAGGGAAAGAACAAGTCTAAACTTGAAAGCCTGATCTCTATTACATCATCAGGATTTTTATTAGCCAAATCATATTACTCATTCTTCATAAACATTTTTGTGAAATCTATATTTGTATGGTTGTGTGGCCTATTCCAGTGTATTGTAAATTTAAAAAGAAGCCAATGGTTTTGAAATCTAATTACAAAATTAATTCTGTGATAAAGAAAATATTAGGCCAGATTCAGTAACCTGTTAAGCTTTTAGTTCAACTAATTCTACCTGCTTGGATAAGAGGCCTTGGGTAGAAAGGATCTGAAAGATCCTTTAGGAAGACTTGAGTGAGGAAGTCTGGCACTCACGCTTGAGCAGTAGCAATGCACTGGGCAAGGGTATGGCCTTTGGACACAGACTACCAGGTTCAAATGCCAGCTTTGCTACTTGCTTGCTGTGTAATTTTGTTTATGTTATTTGATCTCTCTTTGCTTCAGTCTTCCAATCTATACAATGGGGACTAACAACAAAATCACCACTATAGTGTTGTAAAGATGAAGGAATGTCTGTGTGTAAAACTGTGCCTAGCCCTGAATGCACTCCTTATCTTTTGATTGCTACTCCATCTTGCTGAGAAATTGGCCACAAGAGGCGGTTTAGCTCACCTGTGTGAGGTCAGCACTGCAGCACAGCCTTCCCGAACCTCCTTCACTATTGTTTGCCACAGGTACCGCTTAGAGCAGGGATCCATCCCAGAGCTTGGCTCATCCTGAAGGAAAGAAAACACACAGTAATGAACATTTGGAAAAAACATACGGGAATATATACAACGACATGTGAGGCCAAACCCTGGCTGAGAGAGAATCTCTGCTGTGCCTCTAATAGGCACTTTTCCATTGGCTTTGTTTCACACCCTGCAACAAAGTCAGTATGATGAGAGAAAGTAAGAGTTTAATGAGTTAGTGCCTGCACACCCACCCATGCAAGATGCTGCCCAAGGCCCACTTCTTTCTTATCTAATCCAGATTACTAAGGTGATCAACACAGCTGATTGGTTGGGAGAGGCTGGGAGCAGGGGAGAGAAGCTGTGGACTCTAGTAACCACCCTGAGAACTCCATCAGGAAGCCCACTCATGAGTAGACCCCTCACAACTGGCCCATAGGTGCTTCAAGCACTTGGCATGCCTCATCTTCCCTTCCCCCCAAGCAGGCATCCCAATAATACCCTCACATAGGTAAGTGCATGTGCCTCATTCAAACAACCAACACAACTTGGCGGGATTGAAAAAAGGCACACAAACTTGAGCATTTCAGGGCAACGTTCTAGGAAAGACAAATGGGGAGCTCTCAGCACGTGGCCTGGCTTTGTAGGATTTAGAAAAGATGTACAATTTTAAGAATTACCCTCCCCCCACCAAGAATGACCAAGAGGTGTGGAGTAGGCACACTTATAGAAAAGCGCTGAGAGAGCCTCATAATCTCTAACCTAGCTGACTGGGGAAGGCATTTCTTTCACAAAGACAGTCAGTAAAGACTGGAAGAGGTGACTGCTTCTTCAAATGAAAAGGCAACAGGTCAAGGCTTCAAGAAACATAAAAGTAAACAATTATATTCCAAAAGAAATGAAGATCTACAAATTGCCTGAGACAAAATTCAAAATAATTGTTTAAGGAAGCTTAGTGAGCTAAAAGTGAACAAAGACAATTCAATGAAAACAGAAATACAAAAACAAACAAACAAACAACAGAAAAACAATGCATGAACAAAAAGAGAAGGTCAAAAGAGAGATAGAAATAATTCTAAAAGAATCAGGCAGAAATACCAGAGCATAAAAATACAATAAATGAAATGAAAATTGCAATAGAGAGTGTCAAAAGCAGACTTGAT
>NW_012148086.1:370221-374397 GCF_000956105.1 Propithecus coquereli
ATATATAATAGAATATTATTCATCATTAAAAAGAAGGAAATCCTGTCATTTTCAACAATATGGATGAACCTGGAGGGCATTATGCTACGAAAGACAAGCCAGACACGGAAAGACAAATACTTTTTGATCTCCTATGTGAAGTCCAAAAAGTCAAACTCATAGAAAAAAAGTAGAAAGTTATTTACCAGTTGGCCAGGTGTGGTAAAATCGGGAGATGTTGGTCAAAGAGTACAAAATTTCAGTTGTTCAAGATGAATAAGTTCTGGAGACCTAATATACAGCATGGAGACTGCTATGGTTTGAATGTTTTGTCCCCTCCAAAATGCATGTTGAAATGTAATCCCCAGTTCAACAGGATTCAGAGGTATGGCCTTTGGGAGATGTTTGAGTCATGAGGGCTCCACTCTTGTGAATGGGATTCGGTGCCCTTGTAAAAGGGCCTGACAAAGGGAATTTGTCTCTTTTTGCCCTTCCGATTTCTGCCGCATAAGGACAAAGCATTCCTCCCCTCTGGAGGACACACAGTTTAAGGCATCATCTTGGAAGCAGAGACAGAACCCTGACCAGACACCTAAACCTGCCAGTGTCTTGATCTTGGACTTCCCAGACTCCAAAACTGTGAGAATAAATCTGTGATCTTTATAAACTACCCAGTCAGTGATACTCTGTTATAGCAGCACAACAGACTAAGAGAGGGACTATAGTTAACGATGCTGTATTATATATTTCAAATATCCTAAGAGGGTAGATATTAAGTGTTCTCACCACACACAGGAAGAAAATGGAAATTATGTGAGGTTATCAATACATTAATTAGCTTGTGCTAATCATTTCACAATGCATATGTATATCAAAACATATTGTATTTTAAAAATCTATATAATTTTTATCAGTTATACCTCAATAAAACTGGGGGAAAAAACATTGGGATGTATCAGGTTGGTTCCCCTTCATGATCTGGTTAGGTAAGCCGTCCTTGATGTTTTTAAAATGAATTTTCAACCTCCAAAAAATTTCAGAATGATATACCCTAGGAAGACATATGACAGCAAGAAAAGGCTTCATTTATTTAGTAACATCAAATAAATTGATATTTCTTGGAACCTGAAGCTTTCTCCTTCAATAAACAACAAAGCATTTCTTATTTGAACCACTTTTGAGAGAACTCTTGCCAAACTACATGATGTATTTCTGTGCTTTTTGCAGTCAGGGAGTACTAAACACACATTTCTTAAGAGCTTAGGGTCATAAGCTTCCCTAAGGAAAGAAACAGAAGGGAAATAACAGCAGGGTAGGGGAAGACACAGAACAGGAAAATAAACATCTAGTTCTTTCCTGCAAATCAAGTGATATATGTGCACTAGTTAAAAAAATAGGTAAATAAAAGGTGTGATCATGCATTGTTCAGTATGCGAGTTAGATGTGTAATTTTACATTTTCCTGATTCCTGCTTTGATATCTGCTCTGAGAGCCACTTCCAGTCTCTCTGTGAACCTCAAAGGACCTGCAAGGCATCTCTTTAACCTGATGCTCTGAACACTCACCATCATCACAGTCGCTAGTGGTTGTTGTGGTTTATCATGTGCAGGCCACAGGGCCATGTGCTTAATGTGGATCGATTTGTTTAATGCTTTCCTTTCAGTGGCTCCATGTGACAGACACTCTCATCAGGACCACTTTCAGACAAGCAGCAAGCAAGCACAGCACATGCACGGCTGCATTCTGGGAGGTGCAGAAGCAGAATCTGAAGCTGGTCAGTCAGAGTCCAGAGTACCCCTCTGACCACCATGCCCCAGTCCTGGGCATCCGAGAGGGGCTGAGAGCAAGGATGTATCATAGAAGAACAAGCGAGGGTTTGCAGCTAGCTGGGGCTGTGGCTCCAGAGCAGAGGCCCCTTCATCCGACGGAGGAGATGCCCTGTGAGTGGCCGGGCATAGGGAAATTCTGTAGAAGGTAATGAACGCCACATCTTATCAACTCTTCCACACAACCCTGCCTCGCTCACCTTGAAAGAAAAATGTACTTTGTAAAATGCACAATTGTGCAAATGGCAGTTTTTATCATCAGATTTCAGAATATGCAATATGCAATAGTCCATGATTTTGGACATGACAAAAGCAAACTAACAGCAAGTGAAAAGAATATTCAGCTGAGTCTCCGGGAGACAACCGGCAAATGATGGAGCCATGTTCCAACAAAGACCTTCTGAATCCCCGTTTGCTTCCCCACTGAAAGGCTGTTTTCATTTGATGAACACAGACAAAAAAAGAGGATCTGCTTTGTTTCCCATACTTTTTGATGCCTCTTAGGCTTTCTACCAGTGTGAAGCCCTGGGGTAGACTCTAGTGATTAGAATCCAGTCTATGTATGGCATGGAACAGTAGCCTTTAGTTATCGTTTGAATGGCATTACTTACAGTTACAGGTATTTTTGAAATGCAAAACAATTGGCTCTATTTCTTGACAACTGTCACCTCCAATCAATACTGTGATCCAACCAAACTGAGTTAGGTGCAGTTCCCAGGTAGATTACAAGCCGCCTTGTCTCAAAGCCACCCTCCTGCTGGAATCCCCTCTCTGCCCTCCATCCCATATCCATCCTCACCCCAACATCCATCCTCAGGATTCACCACGATCGGTGCCGCCACTGCTATGATAAACATACATCTGCAGACAGAAAGAGACTTGAAAGCAATATGCTAGAGGAAAAACATAATTTGTTTTCAGATTACAGGTGAATTCTAACATTCTTTTTATATAGTGTGTTTTAATGTTAAAATTTTATTGAATTTCCAACTTGACAAATATAAGTGAATCTATCAAAAATATGAATGTTTTATTTCTGTAAAATTCCAATGATATTTTACATTCTGTTTGGGAAATGTTGACTTAGGCAAAACAGTTCATTAGTTTATAGAACCAGCATTGTTAATTCTGAAGTCACTTCCTGAAAGAACTCTGATAGGTTAAAACAAGCTTAAAAATACACACACAAGGTGTATCTTATCCCAAGACACTGACATGTTACTGATATTCCCACCACTCACCAATAAAAGAATGTCAGGTTTCCCCACGAGGGCCAGCGCTGTGGAGAGTTTCCGCTTGGTTCCCCCACTGTAGGTGGCCACAGGCTTATTCGCGTGGGCTTCGAGGTGTAAGCGCCTCACGAGGTCTCCGGCAACCTGGAAGGGAGGAAGTGTCCGTGAGCACCACTCGGCAGAGTGCCCGCCAGACATGGGTCTCAGCCCTGACTCCTGCACCGTCCTCTCACTACCCCCGCCACCCCTCACACATACAGCAAGTGCATCTCCTGGGACATCCCTCTTTGCGATACGAGAAGTAAGTGAGAATGAGCAGGTGGGGTTTTTCTCTGTGCCTGGAGACGCCAAGTGAGGGTCAGAATGCTGGGCTCAGGGGGTCGGGGGAGTCCGGTGGGAGAAAGGAAGACTCCAGGCTGGACCCGCGTGAATATCCACGTTAAGGTGAGCGGAGGAGGGTGAACCAAAAAGGAGACTGAGAAGGAACTGAGCGGGAATGAAACCAATAGAGAGAAAGGACAAAGCTTCAAGGGAGGAAAGAATTGAAGGAAAGAGTTTTCAATATTAAAACAGGGAAAGAAATAGCCCCTTGATATTGAGGAGCCACGGTCAGAGTTTGCACACTCAGAGTTTCGTTTATAAACTAGTGGTGGGGGAGAGAATGGGGAAATGTTTCCTCCTCACAACTGTTGGAAAGCATTTTATGAAATCCCCGGGGATGGTGACTGCGTTCACCAAACCTCACCCTCTCGGCCACGGGAATTCTGACGCTTCCCAGGTGCCTGGCACTCACGGCCCCTTTATTCCTCCCAAGCTTTCAACCAGCCAGCTTTTCACACATCCTCAGAGGCTCAGCCTATTTCCACATCTCTCCTCATCAGAAATAATTGTCACCTCTTCTGTGTATTATATGTGTCTATGGAACATTTTTATTTAGCATTTCCCAGTGTAATTTGCACCACACTGTATTCTGTTTCCAGTTCTGTCTCCTGTGCTGGATTTGGTTCCTCTTGGGGCCCAAATTAAGCAACTTCTTTGTTTCCAACTCTGCATGATTTAAACATTTTTGCATTTTATTTCACTCTTGTGACCACAGAGGTATTTATGTCGGTTCATTTTTAAGAGACCATCATATAGCC
>NW_012148086.1:375292-376726 GCF_000956105.1 Propithecus coquereli
TTTTAACATAGGCTGGTTGTTAGAAACAAAAGTTAAGTTCCTAGGGCACATTTCTGGTCACAAAAATATCATCAAACTTCTGAATAAAGACCAAAACACTTTTAATATTAAACACTGAAATAAATGTGAATTATACATATATTGAAGAAAGATTAATAAAAACAAGATAATTATTTGTACAATTATTCCAGTTCAGGGTGATGGGTGGCCAGAGCCTATCCTGGCAGCTCAGGGCACAGGGGAGGAACCCACCCTGGACAGCACACCATCTCATCGCAGGGCACACTCACACACACACACACACACACACACACACACACACTCTCACTCAACCCGGACAATTTAAACATGCCAATGAACCAGTGTGCACAGCTTTGGGACAGGAGGAGGAAACTGAAGGACCGAGAGAAAACCCACACAGATCTGGGGAGAAAGTGCAAACTCCACACAGACAGTAGCCCTGGTGGGGAATCGGTCATCGTTATATTGAAACTTTGTTGAACTAAATGATATAATTCAAGGACCTGCTATACTAATAGCAGTGAAGCTGGTAAAAATGTCAAATTAGGAAAATGATATTTTTTGTTATTTTTGCATTCATAAAAAAATTACAGAAAAGAATGAAAATATGTGTGTATGCATGTGTATGTATTAGAAAGAAATTTTTATTTTACTCTCATTCATTTTATTCATAGATAAGCAATACATAAATGAAAGCTGACAGATAAATGATATAAAAAATAATAATATAAGCACCTGGTTCTATAGAAATATACCTCAGAATAAGAGAAGTTTTGAATAAATTTGCCAAACTATTATTGCATATTTTTTATGAAATCGGGAAACATATGTCATGTTTTCCCAATTTCACAAAAGCTTAAATGTTTCAGCTGGCAAATCCTGGGTTGGTTAACCATAGGAAAGATTCCAGAATATATAGGAACAAATGTATCAGTTTGATCCAATGCTTTCTGGATGTCATCTCGTCAGAAAATAACTGAAAGTAACATAATAACAAGTATTTCGTTGTAGTCTTTTCTGCACTCAGCACCACTATCAAAGTAATGGGAAACGCAATGGCTTTGCAATTGAGGCTGGCAAATGACTACCAAAACCCCAAAGTGTCATAAGTTAACAGAATCTCTAAGCAATTTGGTATTTTTCTCCCATAAACCTCTTGAAGCTATTTATTAGGTTGTCAGTGTCTGATCATTCTGTTTTTTGGCTATGAGCATTTATTGCTATTAGTTTTCCTCTCAGAAATGCTTTTGCTGTATCCCATAGGTTTTGATAGCTTGTTTCTCCGTTATCATTTAGTTCGAAGAAGTTCTTGATTTCCCTTTGTATTTCCTCCTTGACCCAGGAGTTAGTCAACAATAGATTGTTTAATTTCCATGACTTTGTGAGGTGGTGAGTATTTCTGTTGGAATTGAA
>NW_012148086.1:386501-390294 GCF_000956105.1 Propithecus coquereli
CCGAGGCTGTGCGGGAGGGAGGAGAAGAGGATGGGAAGCTGAGTGGAAAGGACCCTCCCAGCAAGCACAGGAGGGTCTTCCTGTAGAATCACAGAGGAGAAAAGGAAGGCCAATCAGTAAGAGGAACTCCGTGTTGGAGGAGTCACGTGGTAACCCCACAGAGTGTCCACTTCTTCAGCCACCTCAGGGGCACAAACCATAAGACTGAGCTATGAATGGCACCAGGAATTCCATCAGCAACCTGAATATGCTTAGTGTCAGAGCAGTGTCTGAATCAAGAACATGTACTTTGGAGCTTGTTTATCTGGTTTCAAAACAAAACCTTGCCACATACTGGCCATATGAACTTGGGTAAATTACCTAATTTCTATGTGCCTCAGTTTCCCCATGTGTAAAATGGGGAATAAGCATCTACTTGATATAGTTGCTGGAAAATACTTAGAACAGTGCCTGACAGGATGAATACTGAAAAATTAGCTAAAACAATTGTTTTCTGTTATTTTATAATAATCTCTTCTGGTAACCTTGTGGTAAGCACCTCGAAATAGATATGCCTGTTCTGCAGTTTAAATATTCCCAAAATGTATAGGAGAAGGAAATTTGCCAGAAAAGGAGCTAGCTCCTTAGGGAACAGATGGAAAAGTGTGCTGACATCTTAGAAACAAGAGCAAGTAGCAATACAGTCTGCAAAATCCGTTGCAGTTTTATAAAAGAAATGAAGCCAGTTCCTAATTGGCAGCCATTAAAATAACTTTTCTTGGTGGAGCAGTTCAGAAAAACAAGGCTGTGCGACAGCCGAGTGTCAGGAGGCAATTGCCCTTGACTGACAGGCAGCACCAAGCCTCACGCTATTAAGGAGAGCATTTTCATAGGCACGTTTCCCCCGCACAACAAAGGGGCCAGCTTAAAGCATTTGCCAAGCATCCGCCTCTTAATCAAAAACTAACACGGGGGAGCTGACAGGGTTGAACATCTATCTATTAAAAACTGAGCCAACAATTAGTCCCAGATTTCATTAACTGTTTAACTACAATGAGCAGGTCTCCCGTGGGGTGGTCAGTTATCTCTGCTTTATTAAGATGGGAGATGAATAAAGGGGCCAGAGTCTCTACGATGATGTGGAGAGATTCTGTTCTGGTTTCACTTAAAGTTACAGAGCATAACTAAGAAACGAAGGCTGAAGCATTACAAAAACAGCACAGGGAATGAATGTTCACGGACCAGTGAAGGCGATGGCTATTAGTTTTGTCTCCTGTGAGTCCGAGAATGTTCCATCGCTTGAAAAATCTAATTGCAAATGCATCACGTAAGCCACTTATTTCTACTCCTTGTTCAGAATCCAGAGATCCAAGGAGCCAGCACCCCAGACTCTCTGTGAGATGCAGGAAAGGTAAAAATGTGCCTTAAGCAACTGCCATCCCGGTGGTTCCTGGCATGACATCCTCTGAGCTGTCAGTCAAGGCTGTCTGCTCTGCTTGGCTGGCCACCGCCAGCAACAGGAGAAGTGGCAGCTGTCTCTTGTTCTCTCACTGTTCACCTGCCTCTCCCTCCTCTCACAGACAGTGATGGGGGTGGAGGTCCTGCAGTTTCTGCCGCTCCTTCCTTGTCCTAAGGCTGCTCAGAAAGGAACTCTCTGGCAGGAATTCTCAGCCCACTCACCGGGAAGTTATGCTTTCCAATTCCCCAAATTCCACAATTCCATACTTACTCTGTGTCCATTCCTCTGTAAGCCCTGGGGATACTGAGTTTATGATATTTGTTCCTGAATACAAATTCATAGTCCAGTAAGTGTAAAAGGCATTTAGAGAGGGGAGAAAAAAACAGCAAGAGATACAAAGTTATAAACGATGTTATCCATATGCTTTAACTCCTACCACATGACTTTCTCATACTGTTACATTTTAATATATAATATAAATAAGGCAAACATATTTTAGTATGTTTCCTTTCAGTATAATCGTATTGGAAAGTATTTTTCAGATTAGGTTTATCTGTTACTATGGTTCCTTCTCATAGGGTGAGAGCTGCCTTGGTGGTCACCAAGCATCCCTCAATGGGTCCCTTTTTCTGGAAAACCCCAGGGACGTTTACCTCAGGGATGTGCTGCTTTGGAATCCCACGTAGGCTGCAGTAATAATGAAGGTGTTCCCAACCGGTCAGAAGCTCGTCCAGAGCATCCTGCTGTGGACAGTAGCCAATGAGCACGCCCGCCGCGCCAGCAGAAGACAGGTCGACGTCAGCTCTGCACAGAGAAGCAGCGAGGTTGAGAACAGCAGTTTCCAAAACAAGCATCAACCATTTTTGACATTTGGCTCATCAATATGAAATCCACTGCAGTTGTCTAATGCAATTAATTCATTTCCCATGAATAGTTTTAATTAATGAAAAGTGAAGCATTTCAGAATATATCACCCCAAAATACACCTCTTTGGCAAATTGATTATTTTGAGCAATGAGCAGTTGAGAACCAGCAGACAAAGCAAAAGCTCTTTACTTCCCCCTAAATGGCTAAACATTGGATATAAATTTCTCCTTTTGAAAAGGAAATTCACATTCATAAAGGAAATTTTTATTTGTAAAGATGTCTCTATACTACGGACAGAGCTACTTCTCCAGACCACTCTGGTCTCCTAGACACTCATCTGTGTGATGACACAACCCTAATTCACAGCATATTTCCTCCCTCACCTGCCCATAAACTGCCTCCCCTGCCCAGAAGCCCCAAACCCACCCCCTTTTTGTTGTTGTTGTTTTTGTTTAGCCTAAGTGGGTGTATAAGCCTCAATCTTCAGGCCTGCTCATTGAGTTTTATTTTTCTGTGAAACTCCTGGGCATATACACATTCGTATTTAAACTGTTTTTTTTCTTTTTAATAAGTACTTCGTCAGTTTCATATCCAAGGCCCCAGCTGGAGAACCTAAGAAAGTAGAGGGAAAAAGTTCTCTTCCCTCCTACAGCAGGAACCCATGTGTCCAGCAGAACAATCTTGGCTCCAGAATCAGAGGCCTGGGTGTTAACTGGGGTAAGTCCACAACAGCTTTGGGTGCTAAAGAAAAACATGTATTTCACAAATAACATGTGCTCAATGAATGGCTGTCATATTTATTATTTCCCAACCAAAATGATTCATGTGAACAACAAATAAATCAACGACTTGTGAACTAAAATAGAATCTCAACCCCTTCGCCAACTGAATGGACCCACTCTTGGCCAATCTTAAAGCTGATGTATAGGCCTGAGAGGAAAGGAGGCCAGACATACCTTGCCATGCCCCTGCCTTCTGGAGTTACTCTTTGTAATGATAAGATGCAAAATCATTAAGAAGCCTAAAGCCATGTAAGATGTAAGGTTAAAGGACACCTGCAGGTCGTCAATTTACTTAACAGATCACTTGAGTCTGGTTATATGTCCTGTGCCTTGTCTCCGTTAACAGACTTCCTTATCTTAACTTAAAAAATTCTAATCCTTTAGAAAAAGCTTCATTTCTTTAACCAATTACAAATCAAAGAATCGTTAAACCCACCTATAACCCATAAGTGTGCCTCCCCACTCCCGCCTCCAAGACGTCCTGCCTTTTTAGGCCAAAGCAACGTACTCTCTCCACATATGATCTTACATGTAATTCCTGTCTCTGTGAATGCATAAAACCAAACCGTGACCCTACTACTGCAGGCACATTTTCTCAGGGCCTCTTGAGCTCCCAGCCAATCACACACATTCAGTTCAGAATAACCCTCTTTACATTATTTTACAGAGTTTGGGTGTTTTTCCGTTAACAAACTTAACTATCATT
>NW_012148086.1:391419-393650 GCF_000956105.1 Propithecus coquereli
GACACTGTTAGTCTTCATTCTGTCTCTATGATGTTCCCTATTTTAGATATTCCATATAAAAGAAGCCATATGATTCATTTTTATATTCCATGAGTAATGTATAATCATGTGGCTTTTTGCATCTGGCTTCTTTCACTTAGCATAATATTTTCAAGGTTAATTCATGCTGTAGCATGTGTCAGTATGTTACTACATTCTCTTTTAATAAGGAAATGCACACAGCAGTTATTTAAAGAAAATAATACCTTCATTTTGCAGATGATAAAACTAAGGTCCACATGACTCAGCTGGCCCTGAGTTAATGAGAACCCGTTCTAACACTCTAACCTTGCGCTTGCAAGTCCCCCATTTCTCATTCTGTGACGCTTATGTAGAAAGTTGAAGGAACCACATATAAAAGAGAGAAGATAATTTAAAAAAAAATGAATAGGCTTTAGTTTTTAGGTCAGTTTTAAGTTTACAAAAAACTGAACAGAAAGTACACAGAGTTTCCATACTCTTCCTCTCTCCACCCAGTTTTCTCTATTATTAACAACTTGGATTGGTGTGGTAAAATTGGTTACAATTGATGAACAATATTAATACATTATTATTAACTAAAGTTCATTATTTACATTAGAATTCACTCTTTGTATTGTACAGTTTTATGGGTTTTGACAAATGCATAATGCCATGTATGCATCATTGCAGTATCATATAGAATAGTTTCCACGGCCCTAAAAATCCTGTGAACTCATCCTACTCACCCCTCCCCACCTCCCCACAAACCCTGGCAACCACTTATCTTTTTTCTGTCTTGACAGTTCTTTTCAGAATGTCATAAAGTTGGAATAATACAATATGTAGCATTTTCATACCGGCTTCTTTCACTGAGCAATATGCACTTAAGGTTCCTCTGTGTCTTGTCATGGCTTGATAGTTCTTTTCTTTTTATTGCTGAATAATATTCCATTGTAATCATGAACCACAGTTTATTTATCCACCCACCTACTGAAGGGCATCTTGGTTGCCTCCAAGTTTCGGCAATTATGAATAACGTTGCTGTAAACATCCATGTGCAAATTTTTTTTATGTGCAGGAACATAAGTTTTCAACTCATTTGCGTAAATACCTAGGAGCACAATTGCTGAACTATGTGGAAAGACTGTGCTTAGCTTTATAAGAATCTGCCAAACTGCCTTCCCAAAGTAGTTGTGCCATTTTGCATTCCAATTAGCAGCAAATGAAACTGCCTATTACTCCACAATCTTGCCAGCATTTGGTGTTGTCAGTGTTTTGTATTTTATTTATTCCATTGTTTTAATTTGCAATTTCACCTATGGCATATAATGTTGAGTATCTTTTCCTATAGTTGTCATTTATCTGTTTTCTTTGGTGAGGTTCAGATATTTTGCCCACATTTTAACTGGGTTGTTCATTTCTCATTGTTGAGTTTTAAGAGTTCTTCGTGTATTTTGGATACAAGTCTTTTATCAGAAATGGGTCTGCAACATTTTTTTTCCGAGTCTGTGGATTGACTTTTCAATATCGCAACAGTGTCTTTTGCAGAGAAGAAGTTTGCTTTAATGAATTCAAACTTATCAACATTTTCTTTCATGGATCATGCCTTTGATGTATCTAAAAAGGCATTGCCAAATCCAAGGTCACCTAGATTTACTCTTATGTTATCTTCTAGAACTTTTATATTTTCATATTTAGGTCATTGATTCACATTGAATTAATTTTAGTGACAGGTTTAAGTTAAGTGCCCAGAGTGATTGTTTTGCTTGTGCATGTCCATTTGTTTGTGCACCATTTTGGTGAAAATGTGATCCTTTCTCCACTGGATTGCCTTTACTCCTTTGTCACAGATCAGGCAAC
Organism: Propithecus coquereli; assembly: GCF_000956105.1. NCBI lineage: Eukaryota > Metazoa > Chordata > Mammalia > Primates > Indriidae > Propithecus > Propithecus coquereli. The sequence continues at coordinate 393,280 of NW_012148086.1, forward strand.
TGCATTTGTGTGGGTCTATTTCTGGGATAGCTAATTGCTCTAACTTTATAGTGAACCTTGAAGTTGAGTAAGGTCAGCACTCAGACTTTGTTCTTCTTCCATACTCCGCTGCCAACACAGGTTTTTAGCTTTCCCACGGAAACTTGACAATCAGTTTGTCAACCTCCACAAAGTAACGTGCTGAGATTTTGATTGTGATTGTGTTGAATCTAAAACCAAAGTTGGGAATAACTAACATTTTGACAATATTGAGTCTTTCTATCAAAAAAAAGGGACTATCTATTTATTTGGAGATTTTTGGATTTCTTTTTTTAACATTTTGTAGTTTTCCTCATGTAGATCATATATACATACATACATATGCATATATA
>NW_012148086.1:394980-396299 GCF_000956105.1 Propithecus coquereli
AGGTCTTTCATATTTTCTGATATATATAGTCCATTTTCTAATATATGTATTCCATTGTGGTCTGATGGCATAGTTTTGATGATATCTATTCTTTAAATTTGTTGAGGTGTGTTTTATGGCACAGAATATGGTCTACCCTGGTGAATGTTTCAAATGAGCTTAAGAAGAATGTAATTTTTGTTGTCATTGGATGAAATATTCTTTAAATGTTAACTATATCCAATTGCCTTAGTCAGTTTGAGCTGCTATAACAAAACACCAAACACCAAGTGTCTTAATCACCAAACATTCATTTCTCATAGTTCTGGAAGCTGGTAGGTCCAAAGTCAAGGTGACAGTAGATTTGGTGTCTACTGAAAGCCTGCTTTCTGCTTTGCAGATATCTCCCTTCTTGCTGTATCCTTGTCTGGCAGAGACAGAGAGGGCACTGTCTCTGTTCCTGTTGTCAGAAGGACACTACTCCCATCATAGAAGCCCCTCCTGATTTCATCTAATCCTCATCACCTCCCACAGCCCGCACCTCCAAATAGCATCACAATGGGGATTAGGGTTTCACATATGGATTTTGGAGGAGGGGGGTCAGCATTCAGTCCATAGCACCACTTGATTGATAGTGGTGTTCAGCTATGGCCTTGCTGAAGTTTCGCCTGCTGGTTCTGCCTATTTCCGACAGAAGGCAATTGAAGTCCTTTACTGTAACAGTGGATTCATCTATTTCTCCTTAAAGTTCTATAAGTTTTTGCCTCATGCATTTTAATGCTCTGTCATTAAAGGTATACATGTTTAGCATTGTCATGTCTTTTTGGAGAATTGATCCCTGTATCATTATGTAGTGTCCCTCTTTATCACTGATAATTTTCTTTGCTCTGAAGTTTATTCTGTGTGAAATTAATCTAACTACTCCAGCTTTCTTTTGATTAATATTAGCATGATATATCTTTCTCCTTCCCTTTACTTTTAATCTGTGTCTTTATATATAAAGTGGGTTTCTTCTAGACAATAAATATTTGGGTTTTGACATTTTATGCACTTAGTTTGAGTCTTTTAATTAACATATTTAAACAATTCACATTTAAAGTGATTATTGATATAGTTGGATTGATATGTGCCATATTTGCACCTACTTTCTATTTGCAATTTTGTTCTTTGTTTCTATTTTTTAAATCTTCCACTCTTTTTAGGCTTTTTTATGTTTTAGTAGGGCATTTTATATGGTTCCATTTTTGTCCTGGACTTAGCATATTAATTTAACTTATTTTTTAGTGGTTGAAGAGTTTGCAATATCCACTTGCAACCAATCCAAATCCACTTTCAACTGA
>NW_012148086.1:396349-397496 GCF_000956105.1 Propithecus coquereli
CTAAGTATTTCATTTTGTGGGGTGTTAATCTAAATAGTGTTCTGTCTTTAATTTCAAATTCCAACTATTCATTGCAGTTATGTAGGGAAACATTCGACTTTTCTATATTAACCTTGTATCTTAAAACCTTGATATAATCACCTATTAGTTCTGGGAGTTTTTTGGGCAATTCTTCAGGAGTTTCTACACCCACACAATCATGTCATCAGCAAAAAATGACAGTTTTATTTATTTCTTCCAAATCTGTATGCTTTTTATTGCCTTTTCTTGTCTTATTACATTATGCAGGACTGCCAGGAGAGTGACGAATAGGAAGGGTAAGAGAGGGCATCTTTGTCATAGTCAATCATCACTAAGTATGATATTAGCTGTAGGCGTATTGTAGTTGTAGGTTTATTACAGATGTTCTTTATAAAGTTGAGGAACTTCTTTTCTATTCCCACTTTGCTGAGAGATAGTATTATGAATGGGTGTTGGATTCTGTCAGTTTTTTAAGTCTTATGCATGTTAATATGAACAATTTTTCCTCTTTATCCTATTGATGTGAGTGGATTTTTAAGTATATTTTCAAATATTGAACCAGGCTTGCATACCTGGAATAAATTCCTCTTGGTCATGGTGTATAATTCTTTTTATATATTGTTGAATTTAGCTTTATAATATTTTGTTGAGGATTTTTGCATGTATGTTCATGAGAGATACAAGTCAATATAAATAGTTTTCCCTTCTTGTAATGTCTTTGTCTGGTTTCTGTCTTATGGTAATGTTGACCCCATAGAATTAGTTAGGAAATGTTCCCTCTGTATCTATTTTTCTAGAAGATATTGTAGTGAATTGATATTTCTTTCTCAAACCATAGAATTCATCAGTGAAACCACTAAGGTCTATTGCTTTGCTTTTAAGGTTGTTAGTTATTGATTCAATTTCTTTCATTGATATCAACCTATTTGGATTGTCTATTTCTCTTTGTGTGCATTATGGTAAATCGTGTCTTTAGGGAATTGACCATTTTTAAATAAGTTATTAAATAAGTGAGCATAGATTTGTTCATAATATTTTCTTATTATTGTATTAATGTTCATGAGATCAGTAATGATGGTCCTCTTTAAGTTTTGATATTAGTAATTTGTGTCTTCTCTCTTTTTTT
>NW_012148086.1:401286-402612 GCF_000956105.1 Propithecus coquereli
ATATATGCTTTATTGTTTACTCATTCTTGCATAGGGAGCAAGATTGCCAGATAAAATACAAGATATATACTTTATTTTGTATTTTAGATAGACAAAGAATAAATGTTCAGTATGAGTATACACCATGGAATATTTGTGTGTATTATGTAAAAAAAAAAACTTGTTGGAAATTCAAGTTTCAAATATTTCCTATATGGGAGAATATTTCTGAAAGATAATGTATATATTATCTATGGCTCCAAACATATCATCCTTGTGCTATTTTAAATTCATTATCAAAATTGAAGCTCAACTGGGAGAGTAGTTTGGAATAGACCATAAAACAATGGAACAGCTGTATGAAATGCAAGAAAATCTATTTAAAGGCTAGGCATTAATGATTCATATCCCAAAGAAAAGAAAAACTCATTGAGATGAGACATATATTTTGATTTTTCTCTTGAAGCATTGACCACTCATATAGGATGAGGGAGAAGAGGTGATGATGCTGTGTAGAAAATGACTGCAGTGTAGAAGTGGTTTGCAGAGGGGCTAAGCAAAGCTGGTTTCATTCTTCTGAAGAGACAGAAACTGAGGTTTAGGGTACCCAAGGCAGATAAGACTTGAGGAACCCAGATCTCAAGAGAGAAGGAAGAGAGGAAAAAATCTATAGCTCTAAGGTGCCTTCACCCTTGGCATACTCATTAATTCTTGAGCAATGCAGACCTATAATTGAAGAAGAAAAGCATGACACAAGTCTGCTAAGCTAAAAATTAAGCAAAACTTTAAGGTTTATAATAAATGTGTGATGATGAAAACTGGAGTAAAGCAGACAGGTGTTAGGACTCTGGTAAATAACCATGGCTTTGAATCAGGATCACTAAAAGATAAAATTCTGGAAACATAAAAATTAGACAAGTCCTTAAAAATTTATTTCATAAGATCACCTAATTTTCTGAATTCATTAAAATGATTTTTCCTATTCTAATTACACATCAAAGCCAAAGAGAATTCTCTTTAGAGGAAAACAGAATCATCCAGAAGTGCTAATGTTTTCATTCAATCAAACTTTATCCAGTGTTAAGGGTTGACTTGTGTCCCACCAAAAACAAACAAACAGACAAAAAATGATAGAGTTCTAACTCCCAGCACCTCAGAATATGGCCTTATTTGGAAATAGAGTGTTGTAGAGAAAATCAAATTAAAATGAGGATATTCTGGTAGGCCCTAATCCAATATCGCCAGTGTCCTTACAAAAAGCAGGAATTTGAACATAGTGACATACACAGAGGGAAGACCGTACAAACATCCAGGGAAAAGATGGCCATTTACAAGCCAAGGAGAGAG
>NW_012148086.1:402662-404191 GCF_000956105.1 Propithecus coquereli
GAAAATTCTTAGCCATTACTATTTCAAATATTTCTTCTGCCTCCTTCTCTCTTTCTCCTCCTTCTTATGTTATAATTACTCATATGTTAAACATTTTGTCATTGTCCCACAGTTCTTTGATATTCAGTTTCATTCTTTTCAGTACTTTTCTCTTCCCCCTTCAGTTTTAGAAGTTTCTATTGACATATCTTCAAGTTCACTAATTTTTTTCTTAGCTGTGTCCAGTCTACTAACAAGCCCACCAAGGGAATTCTTCTTTTCTGTTAGAGTGTTTTTGTTTTCTAGCATTTCCTTTGGACTCTTAGCATTCCCTTCCCTCTGTTTATATTATATTTCTTGCATGTTATCAATTTTTTCCATTAGAGACTTTAGTATATTAATCATGGTTATTTTAAATTTGCAGTATGATACTTACAAAATTTCTGCCATATCAGAGTCTGGTTCTTAAGTTTGCTTTGTCTCTGTAGCCTGTTTTCTGTCATTTAGCAAGCCTTGTAATTTTTGTTAAAAACCAGACGAGGTGTATTAGGTAAAAGAATCACACAGGTAAATAGGCTTTTAGTGTGAGGTTTCATGTTTATCTGGCTAGGAGTTAGGTTGTGTTTATGGCTGCTGTAGCTGTGACATCAGATTTGACAATTTTTTCTAGAGTTCTTGTTTTCATCTCCACCTTTGTCTTTGGGTTTGCCTAGAGACTCCATCTTAAATAGAGTGTGAGGCTTGTACCTCTTATACAATAGTCATAGTCCTTTGTTATTATATAGAAGCTCCACTAATGTGGTGGTAAGGAGTTGGTGGAGGGGAAGAGTCCTATGATCAGGTCTCCATCATCCAGAGCCTGAGCTGGACATTTCCCTTCCCCAAGTTCATTAGGCTTTGGGAAAACCCCAGTCATATAGGCTCTGGTCAATACAGTCTCTCCTGAGGGCTGGCCTACCAAGGAGAACAGAGAGCTTGGGGCATATTTCCATATGCTCTGCTGGAAACATGACAGGATTTTTTTCTCCAGACTTCACAGTGAGAACCTGGTAGGATTCCTGAAGCTAATACTCAACAATGGGGAGCCTCTTAAGATTGAGTCCCCATGGTGTTTCTAACTCTCAAGTAAGTCCACATTGAGCCTACATCAATTTTTCAACTACAGTTGAAGTGTTCGTACTGATCTGGGTCCCTCGGGTGATTCTGCACCTAGGCCTCCTCATTCACAGTCCTAGGATCCTTCTAGTGCAGCCCTCCCTCAGTATACATGGGGTTTTGGTTCCAGAGTACCCCCTCACCCCACCCCACAGATACCAAAATCTCCCCACAAATGCTCAAGCCCCATATGTAAAATGGTGTAGTATTTGTTTATATAATTTACAAACATACTCCCACATGCTTTAAATCATCTCTAGATTACTTGTAATATCTATACAATATAAATGCTATTTAAATAGCTGTTACACAGTATCGTTTAGGGAACAATGACAAGGAATAAAGTCTGTACATGTTCAGTACAGATGCAATCATACACTTTTTTTTCTGAATAT
>NW_012148086.1:407991-409696 GCF_000956105.1 Propithecus coquereli
GGATGACATACATAAAATTCTGAAAGAAAAAAATTCAACCAAAGATTCTATATAAAACAAAGCCATCTTTCAAAATTGAATGAGAAATTAAGTCATTTACATATAAAGAAAACCTTAGAGAGTTTGTTGATAGTAGAGCTGCCTTAAAAAATACTAAAAGAAGTTCTTTAGGCAGAGATGTAAAGTACTAACAGTAACTTTGATTCACATAATGAGATTAAATGAAGAACACAGGTTCTTTATTTAGATAAATAAATATAAATGATGGGATACATGTACATGTTGCTTGTAATTTCTTTTTTCCTATGTTATTTAAATGCACCTCCATAATAGAATAATAAATCCATGCTGATGAGCACACAACCTCTAAAAATGTAATTTGTAATAATAACAGCATAAGCAGGGATGGAACTATATAGGAGTACAGTTTTATAAACTATTGAAATTAAGTTGGTATTAATCTAAATTAGAGGATTTTAACTCAAGATGTTAATTATAATCCTCAGGAAAACTGCTAAGAAAATAACTCAAAAATATATTGCAAAAGAAATAAGAAATTGAAGTCGTGTTATGGAAAATATATATTTAACACAAAAGAAGGCAATAATGGAAGAACGGGGAAACAGAAAAGATAGAAGACAGATAGAAAGCAAATAGCAAAATGGTATACATCAATCTGACCATCTTAGTAATTATATTAAATGTAAATGAGCTAAATACTCCAAACAAAAGTCAGAGATTGGCAAAATGGATTTTTAAAAAATGGTCTAACTATGTGCTGTCTATAAAGTACACAATTTAGAATCAAGTCGCAAATAGGTTGAAAGTAAAAGGATGAAAAAAGATATACATTTCAAGTAGTATCCAAAAGAGATATGGGATAGCTCTATTAATATCAAACAAAATATTATTAAAGCCAACATTGTTACTATAGACAAAGAAAAACATTTTAAAATGATAAAAGGGTTAATTCCTCAGGAAGACAGACTAATCATAAAAATACAGACACTGAAGAACAGAAACTCCACAACATACAAAGCAAAAGCTGAGCATCAAGGGAGAAAGAGACAATTCAACAATAATAGAAAGTTCAACATACCACATTCAATATTGCATAGAATAAATACACTAGAAGATCAACTAAAATACAGGAGACTTGAACAACATAACAAGTCAACCAGACCTAACAGACTATAGAAAGTTATAGAACTCTCCTCCCAACAAGAGCAGAATGCACATTCTTCTCAAATGCACATGGAATATTCTTCAAGATAGAATATGTGTTTGGTCATTAAAAAAAAAACTTCAATAAATTTAAGAGGACTGAAAGTATGTTCTCTAACTGCAATGGACTGAAATTAAAAATCAATATAGAAGTAAACTTTGAGAAATCCCAAATGTGTAGAAATTAAACAACATACTCCTACAAAACCAATGGGTCAAAGAAGAAATCAAAAGGAAAATTAGAAAATTCTTTGATATTAATGAAAACAAAACCAGAACTCACCAAAACTTATGGTATTCAGCTAAAAAGTGTTCATAAAGGGAAAGATATAGCTGTAACATTTATATTAAAAAAAGAAGATAGATCTCAGAAGAATAACCTAGCCATTATCTTAAGGAATTAGAAAAAGTAAGGTAAACTAAACCTAAAGCAAACAGAAAGAAGGGAATAATAATGATTCAAGCAGAAATAAATAAAATA
>NW_012148086.1:411436-413589 GCF_000956105.1 Propithecus coquereli
TTTAAAGATATAAAACATATATTTTAAACATTTTAAACCATTTGAATATACATTCAAAAATCCTTCATGTTGTTCAATGACTCCAGGAAATTTCCTGCTTCTGCACTGCCCGAGGCCCATATTTGTTCTTTCTAGTTGGTATCTTTGAACTTCAGAACAGGTAAATAACAGCAGTCTGCAAATACAGGGATTCAACAATGAAAAAGTTCTTCCCGCCTTCACAGCAACTCTTCATCTGGTGCAGTGATGGCTGTCTAATTTCTAACTATATAGGAGTAATATTTTTAAATTAAAGGTACAGTTTCATCATGTAATGAAATGAAGAGCCTTTACCGCAATTTCAGAGCAGAGCATCTTTGTTTGCGGTGCAATTAGTGTTTGCATTTGCTTTGCAGTTAGTGGAAATCACCTCCTCACTCAACTCCTACACATAGGATATCTATCAATTCTATAGGTTTTCGTAAGAATTTGTGTCTGTCATTGCAGACAATTTGCTAGAATATTTGCCTAGAGGATCCAGCATGTACTGTACCACAGTAGAGCTAGGTACTCAAATAGCATTACAGACATGTTAGGTCAAACCATACCTCGGTTTCCTTTGTTCTGTTTTATTAGCTCAAATACCTGATGCTTTGTGACTAGCCAGATTTCTTTATCTAAATTTTGGGGAAAATAAGGATCTAGGAAGAGCATCCTGACAACTCGAAATTTAAGGTTCAAAAACCTATTTTTCAATGGTGTTTTATTATAGTCCAGATTGAGACACTAAGTGGACATAGTGTTATGCAGATTTGCATATAAAAGGAGGGCATACAATAATGAAGCTGTGCAGTAAGCCAAGAGTTTAATACCAAACCAGAGTTCCTTCTAACTGACCTAGAAGATGAGCTCATCTATATAAATCTTCTCATCTCTCTGTGTGATGTTAACCAACACCTCCTTAATCAAAATCACTGTCAATCATATTGAAATTATTAGAAGATGCTCACATCCATTTTAAAGTTTCCATGCACTCGCCTTTCAGTTAACTCAACCTGACAGTGAAGGTCATAACATTCTGTGTGCTTTACGCTTCAGCACCACTTGGAAAGGCAAGACATGTTTCAGTCCCGGGTCTGACACAAAAGTGGACTTCAAGTGGCTTTTATCATGATGCATGCTGACTAGCTCCCCCCGCTTTATTTAATGACATAACGGATCAAGGAACGCTGGATAGTAAATAAAATGTTTAGAGCACTCTAAAGGGTCTTTGCCAAACCAAAAACCTTCTCCCTTCAGGCATTTAATTTACTTTATATTATTAGCAGTCGGTAAACTGCAAAAGTAGGTCCAATGAGAGTTAAGAAAGAACTGTTCAGTGGTCTTAATTTGATTGGCTTTCCAGCCAGTATTTTAAATCCATTTGTTTTCAGACTCCTTGATTTTTCTGCTGCCACTGTCCACATTTCATTGCAGGATTAACCCCCAGTTTACCACCCATCCCTATTATCAAGTGACTGGATCCTGAATGCCTGGATCATTTACGTGTATTCACGCGAACGCCACGACGCCCTCGCAGTTAGCCTCATTGGCTCTTAGACATGAGCCATGAATCAGGAGAAGTCTCTGAGCCCATGACCAAGACCAAAGAACTGAAATCCAATAACTGCTTCAGGGGGTGCACCCTCCATGGTAGTCTGACATTGTTTTAGAAAGAATATGATGCTGCCATGGTGCTTTGTTTCTTAAATATGGATCAGGAACATGTTTTTACTTCATTCTTTGAAAGATAGAATAAGTTCATTCCTCACGTTTAAACATACACACACACACACAGATGCAGACACTCACTCAAACACACACACACACACCACCTATTTAACCATCCAATAAAGGAGCATTCTTTAAATTGGTATTTAAACATAAGTATTTTTGCAAAATAAGAGAACATAGTTATTATTTTAGGTATTATTTAAGCAATGATTTTTATTCATTTCCTCCTTTGTAACTGACAAAGGGAGAAGCCAAAAATGTGATTAAATAATTTCTTTTCAAAATAGTAAAACTACACACAATTATATTTTCATGCTCTTCAGGTTTTTCCTTCTTGTCCACCAAGAAAATGTTGTGAGCTTCTGGCAACAAAATGGCTCATTAAATTACATGTATGCGTC
>NW_012148086.1:413639-414669 GCF_000956105.1 Propithecus coquereli
GAGAATATTTAAATAACTAAAATAGGACTGAAACATTTCTACTAATATCAAAGAAATAGAAAAGTATATAAAATAACAGTCTAAATATTCATATGCCAACAAATTAGGCAACTTAGATGAAGTGGACAAATCCTAGAAAGATACAAACTACTGAAAGTGACTAAATGAGAAACAGAAATGTAAACAAATCTGTAAAAGTAAAGAGATTGAATTAGTAATTAAAAAAAAATAAAAACAAAAGCCTTCTTACAAATAAAAGCATCGGACCAGATGGTTTCACTGGTAAGTTCTACAAAATATTTAAAGTTGAATTACCACCAATCCTTTACAAACTATTTCAAAAAAAGAAGAGGAAAGACTTCCAAACTAATTGTAAGAGGCCAGTATTACCCTGATAGCAATACAAAAGACATGACAAGAAAAAAAGCTATATAGCATTTCCTATAAATATATGTGCAAAAATCTTTAACAAAATACAAGTAAACCAAATCCAGCAGCATCTAAAGAGAATTAGACATCATGATTAAGTGGGATTACCCCAAGAATGCAAGGTTGGTTTAATATATAAAACTCAATCATTTGTTACAATATATACCACGTTAATAGAATAAAGGGCAAAACCCACACAGTATCTCAATAAACAGAAATAAAACATTTGACAAAATCCAACAGCTTTCATGATAAAACAATTAAATAACTAGGTATAGAAAGGATTTTATCATAAATGGTATGAAACCATTTATATGAAATTTCCAGAATAGTCAAATGCACAGAGATAGAAAGTATATTAATGGTTGTGAAAGATTGGGGGAGGGGTAGGCAACAGGGGCCGACTGCTAATTGGTATAGGGTTTCTTTTCAAGGTAATAAAAATATTCTGAAACTAGATAGTGGAAATCATTGCATGGCTTTATGAATACGTTAAAAACCACTGAGTTATTACACTTAAAATTGTAAGTTCTATGGTGTGGGAATTATATCTTAATCAAAAACACTATCAGTATTTACAAAAGCTGAACATACACATGCT
>NW_012148086.1:418564-421463 GCF_000956105.1 Propithecus coquereli
CTAGATTTATACCATGCTGATTTTCCAAAACAAAAACAAAAACAAATAAACAAAACCAATGCTAGTAGTAAAAAGATGAAAGATAAATATCTACTTAAAAAGAGAGAGAGGGATTAGAGATGCCTGGTGCTCATCCCCCCCATAGAAAGGGCCAAGGCTACGAATGAACAGCTAAGGTTTGACTGGAGACTTGGAGAGCGCTGAAGTGCCGTGGAGGAGTGCGCAGAGGCATCTGTGGTGACTGGAAGTCCAGGAGGGCAGTGTGGAAACACCCTGCTTCTGCAGCCCCATCGCCCCTCTGGATGGGATCTCATGAGCATTAGGAAAAGCTTTCCATTTGGGGGTAAAGGCAAGAAGAACCCCGGCAGTCACCATTGCCACAGCAAACAGCTACAGTCCTTATCACAGGAGAATCAAACAGTCCTTGCAAGCCCTGAGCCTAGTGTGGAGAGCTCCGGGAATTCACGCATCTGCATGACCGCAGATTAGGAGCACAAGGTTTGTACTCCCCACCATCCATTCACCCACTGTGAAACAAGATGCTGTAGCACAGCACCATTTTGAGACCAGAGGCACCTCAGGAGTGCACCCTGCTCTGGAGGCCAGTAGCCACTGTACCTTGACAGCACTGGGACTCCCACTTCATTCCACCAAACCCACATGGTGGCTGACTGCCACAATCCCAGCTTTGAAGAGCCTAGGCCCAGTATTGGCTGTGACTCTGGTCCTGCACAGCAGGGAAAACAACCCCCACCACTGCACATCCAAGCAGAGGAACAGTCTGGCAATTCCACCCACAGTGAACCTGCCCTTGAGTCAGCCAAACTGCTGCATGCCCAACCGGGAGTGGGACAGGGTCCTGAGCCTCTGATCAAGTCATACACCCCTTGGGCCAATGGAATGCCTATACACCTGTGCTCAGGACTGAGATACAGCCCTACAGAGTCTCTGCTCCCTGCATATATGTCTCCTGGCCTGCCCAATGACCCTCGCCCACCATGAGAGCCTAAGAAACAGTCTCACAGGCTGCCCCTGGTAGGCTCATCCCCAGGCTTGCAAGGAGCTATGTGCCCATATCCCAGGCACAAGACACAGTCCTGTGGGCTGCCTCTGGTGAGTACACCCTTAGGCCAGCCGAGCAGCCCTGTGCCTACATCCCAGGCCTATGAAACAGCCCAGTGTTCTACCTCTTGCAGAAACACTCTCAGGCCAACCAAGCATCCATGTTACAAACATGAGAACAGCCTTGTGAGTTGCCACCAAAAAATGTTTCCCCATCTCAGCAGAGCAGCTGTGCCTCTGAGTATCAGGCAGGAGAAACAGCCCCACTGGATGCCCATGGCAAGCATGCCCCCGAGCCATCTGAGTAACCTTCCACCCATGTCCCAAACCTGAAAATTAGTCCTACGGGCCACAACCAACAGACATATCCCTAGGCCAGCTGAGAAGCTGTGCGCCTGCCTCTAGGCCCTGAGAAACAGCCCGGTGGGCTACTCCTGGCAGCACATTCCCAGGCCAGTAGAGCAAATGTGAGCCTGTGATCCTAGCCAACATAACAGCCTTGTGGCCTCAACTGCAGTGAGCCAGACTCCAAGTTGTCTGACCCACCATATGTACATGTGTTCTGAGCCCCCACCCAGAGAAACAGCCTGGCAAGCCCAAATCTAGCAAAGCCACACCACTGCCAGGATAAACTCCCTCAGCCTAGGCCACTGAGATACTTGTGAATGTCACTAGTATGGATCGCAGATGAAGGAACTACATGGATACTACACTATTGCATCCACCTAGAACCAAGGCCAGTTCACCCCACCAAACAACACCCTGAGATCTATTCCTAGGAATAATTCTTTCCCTAGGAAATCCACTCCATAAAATTTGAAGAGGCAGCTTTTTGATCAGATGTGTAGAAATCAATGTAGCAATATATCAAATATGAAAAAACAAGGAAATGATCTCTCCAAAGGAACATAATAATTCTCCAGTAACAGACACCAATCATAAGAAAATATATGAAGTTCCAGAAAAAGAATTCAAAATAATAATCTTAAGGAAACTCAGTGACATATAACAGAATACAGACACACAATTCAATGAAATCAGGAAAACAATTCATGACTTGAATGACAAATTCAAAAAAGAGATAGATATCATAAAAAAGAACCAACCAGAAATTCTACAGCTGAAGAATTTAATAAGTGAAATAAAAATATAAGTGAGAGCTTCAATAGCAATGTAGACCAAGCAGAAGAAAGAATTTCTGAACTTGAAGACAGGTCTTTTGAAATAACATAGACAAAAAAAAAAAATAGAATAAAAAAGTATGAAGAAAACCTACAGGATTTATGGAACACCATTAACTCAACAAATATTTGTATTATGGGCATCCCAAAAAGAGAAGAAAAAAGGTGAGAAAAACATACTTAATGAAATAATAGATGAAAAATTCCAAGGTCTTGGGAGAGAGATGGACATTCAGGTCTAGGAAGCTCAAAAAAAATCACAAATGGATTTAACCCAAACAGGCCCTATCAAAGACACATTACAGTCAAATTGTCAAAAGTCAAAGACTAACAATTAGAATTTTAAATCAGCAAGAGAGAAGCATCAAGTTGTATGCAAGGGAATCTCCATTAGACTAACAAATGACTTTTCAGCAGAGATCTTATAGGCCAGGAGAAGATTGTGTGATATATTCAAAGTAATGGGGGAGATCGTATGACATATTCAAAGTACTGCCACTCAAGAATATTAGATCCAGCAAAGCTATACTTCAGAAATGAAGGAGAAAAGTAATCTTTCCCAGAGAAGCAAAAGCTAAGGGAATTCATCACCACCAGACCATCCTTACAAGAAATTCCTAAGGGATTCTTACAACTGGAAGTTAAAAGAAAAAAAA
>NW_012148086.1:424618-426232 GCF_000956105.1 Propithecus coquereli
ATGTCTCAGCTGCCTGAGTAGATGGGACTACAGTTGTGTGACACCATGTCTGGCTATTTTTTTATTTTTTATAGAGATGAGATCTTGCTATGTTACCCAGGCTGTTCTCAAATTCCTGGTCTCAAGCAATCCTCCTATCTTGGCCTCCCAAAGCACTGGGATTACAGGCATAAACCCCCATGCCCAGCCACTTAGGAATAAATTTAACCAAGGAGGTAAAAGACTTCCTGAAGGAAAACAACAAAACATTTATCAAAGAAATAGACAAGGATACAAACAAATGGAAAGACATCCCATACTCATGGATTGGAAGAATTAATACTACTTGTCTTAGTCCATTTAGTGTTGCTAAAAAGGAATACCTGAGGCAGGATAATTTATAAAGAAAAGAGGGTTATTTGGCTCATGGTTCTGCAGGCTGTACAAAAAACATGGAACGGCATCTGCTTCCCAGGAGGGCTGCAGGCAGCTTCCAAGTCATGGGGGAAGAGCAGAATCAGTGTGTGCAGAGATTACACAGTGAGAGAGGGAGAGCAAGAGAGAGGGGAGGGAGGTGCCAGGCTCTTTTTCACAACCATCTTTCTCAGGAACTAACAGAGAAAGAACTCATTACCACAATGACAAAACCAAGTCATTCATGAGCAATCGGGCCCCATGATCCAAACACCTCCCAGTAGGCTCCATCTCTGTCATTGGGGATCAAATTTCAACATGAGGTTTGGAGACATCAAATATCCAAACCATAGCACTACCCAAAGTAATCTACAGATTCAGTGCAGTTCCCTATGAAAATACTAATGTCATTCTTCACAGATACAAAAAAAATTTCCTAAAATTTGTATGGAACCACAGACGACCTGAATAGCCAAACTAATCCTGAGCAAAAAGAGCAAAGCTGGATGTATCACACTACCAGACTTCAAAATATATTACAAAGCTGTAGTAACCAAAATAGAATTGTGCTGGCATAAAAATAGACACATAGACCCATGGAACACAATAGAAAACCCAGAAAGTAATCCGTGTATCTAGAACCAACAGATTTTTGACAAAGGTGACAAGAAAACTCCTTGGAGAAAGGACAATCTCTTCAATAAACGGTGCCGGGAAAACTAGATATCCACAAGCAGAAGAATAAAACTCGACCCCCACCTCTTATCCTATACACAAATCAACTCTAAATGTATCAAAGACCTAAATATAAGACCCAAACCTATAAAACTACTAGAAGAAAACATAAGGAAAATATTTTAGGACATTGGTCTAAGAAAAGATTTTTTGAATAAGAGTTCAAAAGTCTAGACAATAAAAGCAAAACTAAATGAAATCAAACTAAAAAACTTCTGCATAGCAAAAGAAACTATCAGCAGAGTGAAAAGACAACCTACTAAATGGTTGAAAATATTTCCAAACTATTCATTTGGCAAGGGATTAATATCCAGACTATATAAGGAACTGAAACATCTCAACAGCAAAAAACAATCTGATTTAAAAATGGAAAAATGATCTGAAAAGACGTTTCTCAAAAGAAAATATACATACAACCAACAAATATATGAAAAAATGCTCAACATCAATATTCATCAGGGAAATACAAACAAAAACCACAATGAG
>NW_012148086.1:427549-428645 GCF_000956105.1 Propithecus coquereli
AGGATTTATCTGACAGTTTCATGGGAGCGTTGCCCTCCCTCTACCAGACTTGGTGCACTGAAGAATCTGAAGGGAGTCACAGTCGAGGTCTCAGGTTTCTCTGGTCAGTCGTGCTTTTACACATGTGGGCACTCCTAGCCCACCTTCATCCCTAGTTCTCTTTTCTGAGATCTTCATCAGCAGGCTTCCTCCATCACCTCTGCTGAGACATTCTTATGCAGGAAAGAGGAAAACCTCAAAGAGGCATTTCCTCACTCTGACTCAGTACTCAACACTTTTCCACTCCTAGGCCTCTACTCTCTCCTTCCCCTGGGCTTCCAGGTCCATAAAACGACAAGAACCTTTTTTTCAGGGCTCATCAACGCGAGACAATCCTCACGTGTGCACAGACCTACCTGACTACCATTCCATGGCAGATAATGGAACAGAGGGAGTCGGCATTATCTCCAGTTTAGACTCTTGCTTATACCATTGAAACATGTGACTAAAGGCTTAATTCTTTCATTTTTCATCTGTCATTTTAATTGGCTATTTTGACACCTAACAGCTCAGCTCTCTTCCAGCTCAGCTGAGCTCCCAACAACATTTATGTATATACACACACACATATAACAAGAGTAGAAAGCACAACATAAAATGAGATGACACCACTAAGGGTAAAAGAACTTGTCTGGCAATAAATAAAAATAGGTAAACTCAACTATTGCAGCAAAAGACTCAGATTGAATCAAAAGGCAAAAATCTAGCATTGTTGTCTTAAACAGATACACTTCAAGTGACTCAGAAAAGCAGACAAAACAGGGGTAAGCAAAGATTAGGAAAAGGGAAGCAAAAAGAAAGATGATGTCACAGCATTAATTTCAAATACAGTTTCATTCAAGTCCAAGCATTAAATGAGCCAATATATTAAAACTGACTATATAGTAACATTAGAAGGAAAAGTATCTAAAAAGGACATGAAAACTTCCTATTACAAAGAAATAAACCAATAGAAATCAAAACATCATACCATTTTTGAATTTCAAAATAAAATTTTTTTCCAAAAAGAAAAAAAATGAAATGATATTGCAGAATATCTGGGATTTATAAAAATGAA
>NW_012148086.1:429495-434694 GCF_000956105.1 Propithecus coquereli
TATGTCGAGGAAGAAAAAAGAAAACAGCATGAGTCACGATGCATTTATCCCTTTAAAAGAAAGGTATTTATTTCAGGAAAAATAAAATTGAATGTGTAAAAATACCAAAAAATGAATAATAATATCTAAAAGGAAAGGCAGCATCTTATCCCCCAGTGGTCTTTTTCATGTTCTCTGTAGCTGATTAACCTTTCACTCCTCAAAAAATCCTGACTCAAACTTCTCAACCTCAAATTATATTTGATTCTACTTTTTCACTGCCCCTGTTCAAGATTTATAGTTCTATGGAACCAAAGCTATGTTTGCATATTTCATTTCTACTTCTTTCACTTCTCAAGTCTTCTCCTCTGTTTCAGTTCCTCTTTGTCCCTTACCTAGATATCTGAGAAAAAACTCAAGGAGTCATTGCCCATGGTAATCTACGATTTACCTTGTCAAGTTACTATCCAAAAACAGAGCTCTAATGTTCAGCTCAGAATGACACCTCTAACATTTCCCATAGAACGAAACGAAAACAAACCACACGGAAAAGCAAGGTAATGATAACTAAAGGGTGTCAATTGTTATAAGACAGAACTAAGGAGTGTAACTAAAACAAACAAAAACAAACTATCACAACTTCAGTTAGGGTCATCATATGGATTTAAATCATGAAAGAGAGAATATGTGGGTAACAAAAGGTAGGTAAACATCATATCCACACTGGTGCCCTCGCCACACATACAGGTACATGTACCATCTGAGCTCTGGCTTGGAGGGGTGGGCAGTATGCCGACCAGCAGACAGGGCAGTTTGCTCCTCAAACATTGGGCGCTGCTCAGGACACAGAGCCTGTCCTCATGCTCTACACGTGTTCAGAAAAGGCGAAGGCAGCATGCAAAAGAACAAAATTTGACCCCTATTTTATATCGCATAAAAAATCAATTCAAAATGGATTAAAGACTTAAACGTAAGACTTGAAGCAATAAAACTACTAGAAGAAAACACAGAGGAAAAAACTACATGACATTGGTCTCGGCAATGATTTTTTAGATCTGACCTTAAAAGCACAGGCAACTAAAACAAAGACAAATGACGTTATATCAAAATAAAAATCTTCTACACATCAAAGGAAACAATTAACAGTGAAGAGACAACCTAAGAATTGGGAGAAAATATTTGCAAGCCATATATCTGATAAGATATTAATATCCAAAAAATATAAGGAATTTAAGCAAACTTTCAACAGAAAAAAGTCTGATTAAGAAATGGGCAAGAAACCTGAATAGACAGTTCCCAAAAGGAGACACGCAAACTGCTAACAGATACATGAAGCTTAATTTGAAAAGATGCTCAGCGTCAGCAATCATTAGGGAGATGCAATAAAAACCATAATGAGATAGCACCTCACACCTGTTAAACGCCTATTATCGAAAAGAGAAAAGATAGTAAGGTGGCGAGGATGTAGAGGAAAGGAAACTCTTGTACACTGTTAACAAGAATGTGAATTATTACAACCATTATGAAAAAGAGTATAGTGTTTTCTCAAAAAACAGAATCACCATTTATCCAGCAATTCCACTTCTAGGTATTTACCCAAAAGATTTGAAATTGAATCAAAGAGATTCACCCTCATGTTCACTGCAGTACTATTCATAACAGCCAGGTTATGGAATCAACCTACGTGTCCATCAAGGGATGAATGGATAAAGAAAAGGTAGTATAGGAAAACTATTTGGCCTTCAAAAAGAAATAAAATCTGTTATTTTTGACAATATGGGTGGAATTACAGAACATTATACTATAAATAAACCAAACACAGAGATAAAAATACTACATATTCTCAACTTATATGTAGCATCTCCAACAGCCGAACTCACAGAAGCAGAGAGTAGAATGGTGGATACGAGAGACCTGGAGGAGAGAATGGGGAGATTAAAGTCAAAGGGTTCAAAGCCTCAGTTAGACAGTGGGAATAAGTCTGATTTTATTTTGAGATCAATTGTACAGAATGCTAAATATAGCTAATAATTGAGTGCTGTACATTTCAATATCACCAACAGAGTAAATTTCCAATGTTCTTATCACAAAAAAATATTAAGTATTTGAAGTGATGGCTATGTCAATTAGCTTAATTTAATTATTTTGCATTCTATTCAAAAATCATAACATCACTTTGTACCCTATAAATATATAAAACTATAGTTTATCAATACCTAATAAAATTTGTTTTAAAAGGCAGCAAAATGCTATCTCAATACAAAGGAGGTACAAAATAAAAACCTGCTAGAAACCAAGATTGAACTGGGAGCTCTGCATCTCCACCAGACCTACGGCGATAGGTCTAAATTCAGTATGCAGCCATCGCCAAAGTAAACACAGAGATTTCTATTCTCCGTTGCTGTTCATAAACATCAATTTAATAAAAATTTCACATTTTCTGAGATGAGTAAAACAACATCTCCTAAAAATAATGTTGCATAGTGGAAAGGGAGCAACATCTAGAAGATTCAGCAAGAATATGTACGTGGGTGCATATTCACATGAATATGAATATTTAGGAAACACACAGATATATCCAATAGAATTCAAGATGAAGCAGCCTCAATGAAATAGAAATACAAAATGCAAGGAGAGACATGACAGATAAAATTGCAACAAAATAAAATAAAAGGTCTCCTAGGGGGAGAACAGCAGGTAATAGGGCAAAATAAGGAAGGACTGCAAGGAAACCAAAATTATTTTCTTTAACTTAAGGGGGAAAAAGACCCCTATGAATGAAGACCGAAAATAAAAAAATAATTGAAAATACTACTAAGCCTTGATGCTTCCTGACAAAGAGTTTAATGGGACTTGTTTTCTTGCTTGTTTTTGCTTACCTTCTCAGCAAATCATAAAACATTAAATATCAGAACACAAATCACAGTGAGGCTGACTCTGACTTTCCAGTCGCACGCAGGCTGTCAGAAGAAAGTAGGACAAGGTTCAGAGACTTGAAAGAAAATGTTGTCATGTGAGGTTACGTTTTGTTTCAGAAAGGAAGGCAAAAGGAGGGAGACAGAAACTTACTCTCTGATATTCAGGAAATCAGGACATAAGTCTCTCACCCCAGTTAGCTTTTGTTAAAAAAATTTAAAAACAACTAAAATTAATTTTATCAAATTGAGAATTCAGCATTATTAAATGGAATGAAAAAGCTAGTCGTCAGTACTGAAACAAATTAAAACAGACATATATCTAAATGAATGATGTATGCAATGCACGGGCATCTCTTTCTTTGAAAAGAGAGAAAGAATGATGTATAACAATAATCTAACAACATCTTAAATCCAAAATCCAAGAGCATATTTCCAAGTCTGAAGAGAAAAAAGACAGATCTAACAATTCTTAGATTTAAGTGTCTGGAACTCAAAAAATGTTTCACTATTGATTCTAGATTCAAGCTTTTGAAAAGTTCAAAAGAATACAACATGATCATATGGGATTATAGTGGCGACGCAAAAGTGGTTTTAGTAAGTAAATCTCGACATCTAATTAAAGATGGAGATTAAATATACATTTTACCTTTACTGCCTCACCAAATTATATCAAAATGATGACTCCTCCTACAGGGAAGCCAGTCAATAAGCCCTGGCCATATACCAAACGTTTTCGTTAAAGATTTTAATGCTAAAAATTAAGTACGAGTGGATAACCACAGAGTATTAGTTATTTGTAGGAAACATGTAACATGAGCAACATGAAGAAATACACAAAAAAAGAAAACAGAAACTTGAGGCAGCAGAAGCAATGCAAAGAGACTATTTTAAAAGCATATCAATATTTAAAGAGATAAGAGGTAATTTTGCATTTATGAAAAAATAGGATGCCATGTTTTTAAAAAAGATAATTGGAGAGAGAAAAAATAGTTAAGATACTTAAAATATTTAAAATAAAATGCTTAGTAAATAGTTGGAAGGTAAAGTTGAGAAAGTCTAGTAGAAAGTTAGAACCAAAAGATAAAGAGAGTTCAAAGGATTAAAAAAAATGATATTCATTATTTAGAATTAGCAAATAAAATCAGCATTTATTCCTGACTAAAAAAATTCAGAAACAGAGAGTACTTAGTTAAAGATACTTATTACAAGTGCAATTTTTAAGCATAATTCTGGAAGTTCTAGTAAAGTTAATTACATAAAATAATTTTATATATACAAATATTAGAAATTAGAAAGCAATACCATAATTTTTGTCTGTCAAGAAAAATGAAGATACTAAACTAAGAAAAGATTAAATCAAATAAATAAATTCAATAAAGTCATTTGTAACAACTTTAAAAAACATTAAACAGTCTTCTTATATATCAACACCAGTCAATTAAAAACACAATAGAAGAAAAATTTCAGTCACAGCAGCATCAAACTACATAAAATATGGATGAGTAACCATAAAAAAGCAATACACTTTAAAATTTGGTGAAGTACATAATAAAAAACTCCTGAATGAGGATGCTCAACATTATAAATCTTTCAATCATACTAAAATTGTTTATACTTACATATATTCCACAATAGAAAAATTCTGATCACTAATGATGAACAGAATTGTCTTGATATTCAAATGCATTATAAAACATAGTTTTAAAAATGAGGTAGCCAGGCATAATGTTATGTACCTGTAGTTCCAACTACTTAAGAGGCTGAGGTGGGAGGATCGTTTGAGCCCAAGAGGGCACACTTTCTTTGCTACATAGCGAGACCTCATCTCTTTTAAAAAATGTAGAAATAAATGAAAATATATTTAAAATGCAGTAGACCCATTGCCAGAAAATGCAAAGTCAAAATTAAAGGCACATAAACACATTCAAGTATATATAAACACACTTAATAATTTATTATATGATAAATGAGTATTTCAAATCAATAAAGAAAATACAGATATCCCATAAATGATATTGTGGAAAAAATATATCTCCCTCTTTATCTCTGAATAAGATGCAGATCTATTAAGAATTTCAGCATAAACAAACAAACCAGCAAAATACTAGAATTTTCTTCTGGGGTAAACATCCCTATGGAAATGAGGATGGCATTCTTAAGCATTACCACAGAGTTGTGGGTAAATTACTCAAAGCAGACATCGGCCTAGGTAAGGAATTCTTGAAGAAGACCCCCAAAGCAATCGCCGCAGCAACAAAAATAAATAAGTGGGATCTAATCAAATTAAAAAGCTTCTGCACTG
>NW_012148086.1:435529-443468 GCF_000956105.1 Propithecus coquereli
CGGTGGGGGGGGAACAAAGGGCAACACACCTAACCTAATCATCTGTACCACGGGAAGGGCGGCGGGAGGAGGGGGGAGGAGGGAGGAGGGGACAGGTATTTGTATACACAAGGAGTGCAATGCGCACTACCCGAAGGATGGACATATTTGAAACACGGACTTCAGTAGGGGGGGGAACCAAGGGCAACACACGTAACCTAAACATATGTACACCCATAATTTGCTGAAATAAAAAAAAAAAAAAATTACTCAAAGCAGAGATAAAATCATTTGAGTAACTGGAGATGAAAAACTGAAGTCATCTCATCCTTAATCATAAATGGATATCTTAGAATTTAGATTGTCAATAACATTAATTGTTCCTATGTGATGTTAGACAAAAAAGTGGTATGTGTTTTGTTTGTTTTTACCGGTTCTTCAAAAGTATTCATTTTTATAATATTTTGAGAATGTATTTTCCCTGTATCAGTTCAGAGTGGCTGGTGCAGAGGATGGGATGGGCAAATGATATCTGTGGGCACACTGTCCGAGAAGTGTGTTTGCCTCTGCTGGGGCAGCCTGTAGCACTTTTACCAGAAAACAGCCCACAGACTAGTCTGTCTGTCTGTCCTCCACTGTTGCACTGGGAGAGGTTTATAGGTTCCCAAGTTGATTCATCCATGTTTGATGTAGAGGAAAGCTGGAATGTGTATCAAAGTTACCTGCACCAAAGCGACAATAGGAAAGATGGTGTAAGTATAGCAGAGTGTAGAAAGAGTGGAAGGGCAATGCCTTTCCCACATACCGGTGGATAAGGATTTCTACGTGGTGTATGCTCAAGCGTCTTTGTAACTGCTTTGTAAAAGGATGAAGAGAAGAAAAGAGGAAGGAAGAGCAGAATAGAGAAAAAAGAAGGAAGAGAAGGGAAAAAGGGAAGAACGGTATTTTTCAACTGGCTGTATTAATTCCGTTGCTGATATGATTGAAAACAGCCCCCGGGATGCCAGTTAGCAAACACTGGTAGAGGTGACACAGCAAGGATGATTTGTGCCGAGGAAGGCAGGTACAGAGATAGAGAGAAAGATAGATTGATAAATGGATACGTTCACAGTGAAATGCAGCCTGTGGCCTCACCCACTACAAAAAGAAAAGTTAACAACACACACATAAATTTTAAGGAATTTGCTTAAGGAATTTGTTATTCAAAGATAAAAAAGAAAACAGAGAAACTGCAAAGAGTTTGGTTCAGAAGAAAGTACATGAAAAGCTGAATTTTCTATGAACATGATCAGCTATTTCGTGGTGAGCATGGTACAGAAATGTGAGTTATGCCCCATCCGACTGTGAACTTGAGAAGTGGAGAGAGAGCAAACGTCTCCTGGTGAAACAGGGCATTATAAAGCCCACCAGGTCATGATCTGCTCCTTGTTTCCTAGACATTTCGAGAACAAAACTTCAAAGTAGGCAACAACCACAAAAATTTATTAAGCACCCATTATGTGCCTGGCGTCAATTATCTAATAAACCCTCACATCAACCTTTGAGGTAAGTTCTATCATTATCTCAATTTAAGAATTAGTAAACTAACGTTTACAAAGATAAACAACTTAACCCAAGTTTACATAGCCAGACAGTGGCAAAAATCAAGGTTTAGACCAAGAGTCTTGCTCCAGAACTCAAGTTCTTAAACTCCCATGAACATTCCTTGAAGGTTGCGACCATGGTTCACATGTGGAAGACATAAAACCACTAGAATGAATGTCTGCTTTACACAGTAAAGATACAATGGCAATACATTGGATAGCTAAAGCACTACAGATACCTTCATTTGTTATTTTTATAAATCTCAATGGTTCCTATTTGATCTCTCCCATAAGACTAGTTAAATATTCAGTTGATAAAAAAGCCACGTGAGTTGTGCCCACGCACATGGGTTGTGTCCAGATGGATTATACTTTTGATTCATGAACGGGAAATATAATGACTAATTTTTCTTTTAAGTCAACAAAAAAAAATTTTTGTTATTTTTCCCTCACCACTTTAGATTTAATTACATTGTTTTGGTTGGAATATTTGCAAATAAATCTTATACGTGCCATATATGACACCATTGTAGATAACATGCATATTTATGTTTCATGAGAGGAGCCAAATGTCTTCAGAATCGGCGTGTGAGACAAACAATGACTCCTATATAGGTCAGGGTTGTTTGGCCATCAGTATACCAGGCAAACAACCACCCATCCCTGTTTTAATAGAAATATGGTCAAGTTCAATCTTAGGACACAGTTGGGATAATCCTATCTTCCTGTGCGAATCGGTAGACTCCGTTGTGCTTGGCACTGATGGATGATTAGGGGCTCCCCAGGGAAAGGCACATGGGGAAGATAGAAGCTGTGCCAAGCAAGAAATGCAGAAAGCATCATGGCATGAGAGAACCTGCACACTGTTCGGGAAGGCTTAATTTCTGTGTGGTGAGAGCAGCTGGAACAGAGAGAAGGGCTCACAGGGACGACTTCCCATGAAGTGCCAGGGAGCTGAAACAATATATTAACTCTAATTCAAACATTAGAAGTCAACATGTGAACTCTCCCACCGTTCGATAACATATAAGGCATCAGTTTGAGATTGCTTTTGATGTTTAAAAATCTTTAGACAAAGAGAAAGTGTCTCCTGTTGGTGTTTTTATCCTCTTTCACCCCCAGCAGCCTATTCTATTAATTAAAGAAAATATGGTTTTATGCTAGAATAGCCTTAGAAAAAAACAGATTCTAGATTTACAAAGACCTCAACTTGGCTTTTGTATTTAAATGTCTGAGAAATAAAGCAATTGCTTCCAACATTCCTCTTCAGTGAACATTATCCCTTAATTAACAAAATGCTTAGGGACATTTCTCTGCCAGGGGACTTTTGGAGTTTTTCTAATACCACTACGTAATGAAACAAATATGGTACCCAAGATAATTTAATTATACCAGCACATCGGTATGGGAGTATAGGAAGATATTTATTCGTATAGGAAAAATAATATTTGCCAATGAAAAATAACAAATTAAACTACACACTATATATGAGAAGTTGCCAGTTTGTTACATATAGAAGATATTTTCCATTAAAAAAACTCACGTTCTCTGTTCTAGTTGTGTGTTTACACTGAAAAGATATGGAAGATACCCTGAGTGACAGAAACCACACCTGAGGCAGTGTGTTAGCAGACATGAGGTAAGCATGGACAAGCAGCGTATGGAGATGCTCCTTGACTTACGAGTGGGTTACGTCCTGATGAAGCCATCATAAGTTGAAAATATCGCAAACTGAAAATGCATTTACTACACCTAACCTACCAAACATCATAGCTTAGCCTAGTCTACCTTAAACATGCTCAGAACACTTACATTAGCCTACAGTTGGGCAAAATCATCTAACACAAAACCTGTTTTATAATAAAGTGTGACTATCTCATGTAATTTATTGAATACTGTACTGAAAGTGAAAAAAAGAATGTATGGGTACCCCAAGTACAGTGTCTACTGAATGCACATCTCTTTCGCAACATTACAAGGTTGAAAAATTATAAGTCGAGCCATCAGGGACCGTCTGTACACAGAACTGAGAATCTTCAGTCTGGAATTAAGAACACCTCTTCAAATACTATGTTCTGGGTGTGCCACATGGAAGCCCGAGGCAGCATGCAGCAAGGGAAACACCATTAATGCATAGTGATGACCTACATTGTGTCCCCCGAAGTCAATGCTATGGCTAAAGACAGTTGCCTGCTGCTGTTAATAGTTTGTACTCTCTGCCATGTCTTAGCCATACCATAGAATAGGCACCATGTTCTTTCATAGAATAAGACTTTTTTCAGCTAGGAGATATTTTGTTCCAGGAAAGGAAAATTCAAGTGAGACTGTAACTGCGTAACGTCAGTACATGCTGACATAGAAACCCAGTGGAATATAGGGCAGGCATTTACATGAAGACTGTGCAGCCGTACTGAAAACATTCTGATATGGTGTAAAATGAAAAACTGGGTGAAATGAATGAAAAATTATAATATTGCTGCAATTATATGAGCATTTATGTAAGTATGCATGCAAATGTGTATGTGCAGATAGATGATTGATACACACATACATACATAGTTAGAATTTTTTTCAAATCTGAGGACTACAAGAATAAAATCACTTTGATGTATGATTGTAGAGGATTTTCCTTCATTGATTTCCTAACTTTATGTTAGTGTTTCTAAATTGCCATTTAATTTAAAATGGGAGAAAAACAAATTGTCAATAGTTGCTAGTTGGTGAGCAACTATAATTTAAACTACTCTAATTTGTGATTCATGTTAGTCTAAAGAAAGATAAAGCCTTTATAAGCAATAAATGAGTTCTATGTCTTTTTTAATACTGGTACTGCATTGGTTTATATGAAGCAGAGTAATTAGTACATAAATTCCTAAGTGTTATACCCATAATACTTAGCATTTTGATGGTGTTACAGCACTTAATAGTTACTGCTCACATGAATTCTATGATAGGGTCATTTAGAAAAGGAGAAAACCAAAGCAAAAAAAGAGGCCTATCCCAGTTTCATACATTAAAATAGAACAAGATCAAAAAATGCTAATTTGAAATGTGAAGAGAAAGGCTTGTGTCTTAAAAGAGTTTATGTCTTGCTTATTATTTAATTGCTTGATCATCTAATACAAGATCATGGTGTAAAATATGGAAAGTGCATGAAGAAATAAGGAAAAAATAAAAATTAGCTATAATTCTCTATCTAGACATAACAACTATTGACCTATCAATGCATTTCTATTCATCACGTTCTTCCATTGTACTGTATTCTGTTTATATTGTCGCCGCCAAGAAGTTGGTCTTTTGTCTAATTCAGCACTGTCAAATTGAACTTTCTGCAACAATGGAAATGTTCTGTATCTGTGCTGTCTGAAGCAGAAGAAACTACTGAGCTCTTGAAATGTTGCTAGTGCTGCCGAGAAACTAAATTTGTGACTTGATTAGATTTCCGTGTATTTCAATTCAATTTTAAACACCACAAGTGGCTAGTGACTACTCTTTTGAACAGGCACAGGTCTGCTTTTTACTTCTTTATGGTGATCTGTCAATTCTCCTTTCTTTTAAGAGTTTGTCTTTGTATTTGGAATTCTGTCTCATCACAAAGTACCTAGGAATGAATATCTTATTGATTATGCTAAATAAGTGTAATGTTTCTTCAGTCTAAGGAATCATCTGTTTTATCAATACTGAAAAATTCTCCCTATATTTCAAATGGTTTCTCTTCTCCGTTGTCTCTATTTTCTTGTTCAGAAATCTCATCAGCTATGTTAAATCTTCTCTTTCTAGCCTTCATTTTCATATAATTTCACTTTTATATTTTTTTATAAGCTATGTATCATTTGTTTTTAACCCAACCATTATGTTTCTCTTTTTAATGTCAGTGACCAAATTTTTCAGTCCTAGTACTTTTCCAAATCTATTCTCTTTCAAAATCCCGTGGTGCTTCTTACATTCTCCCTGTGACTAGAATTCTATTACGTCACATTCTTGGTGCTCCAGTTCTGTTTTGTTTTGTTTTTTCAGCCATTAATTTATATCTCTAGCAGATAGTTGTTTTCTGTGTTTTGTCATGTTTGATTAGAAACCCCATTTTAATGGGGATCTTTAAAAAAAAATTAAATCCCTTGATGTATGGTTTGTGAGAGCATCCTTGCCAAGAGATTTGTGTTCTCTTCTTGTAGTTACCCATGGATACCATCAACATGGAGCCAATTTTTACATTATATTCTCAGGTGGAGGGTGTTGCAGTTCTTGGACCACAACTAGTTGAATTTAAAAGCCATATATGATATAAACTCAGCATTTCAAAATTCCAGGCGAGATCTTTTCTTTTAAACTCTCGGCCTACACAGAAATCAATAACTTTTCTTATCACCTTTCTATGCCAGTGTGGGGATTTTGCAAAAGCCTTCTCTTCAGTTAAAATGCAGGCCTTCAATGATCTTGGCTTTAGAAAGGGTTTCAGTTCAATGTTTCCCCTGATGCAGAGCTGCAGGCGTAGCTCCTCCACCCTCAGGGACGTTAAAACTCACTCCTCCAATTCACAAATTCAGGTCTGCTCTGCCCTTTCTTAGGCAGCCACAGCATCAGCCCAAAAAGTTGAAAAACTCGAACCATTTTTCCTTTGCTTTCACACCACAACAATCAACACAGAAGACTTCTGTGACCAAATGTGTGGGGATTTCTCCCCACCAACAAGCAAGCAACCAATTCTACGGTGGATACCAGCTGAGTGTCCTCAAATTCAGTTCTATTCTGATACTATAAGATAGTGTCAGATCCCACAAGTTGAGGTCTCAGTCCCCAGAATTACCCCTCTCCCCCATTCAGATGCCAATCACAAGCTCCAGGTTGTTTTACCTGTGCTTCTGATCTACTGGTTATAACTTGGAAATCTCATGAACCCCTCCTTGGATTCAATTAATTTTTTAGAGCGGCTCACAGAACTTAGGGAAATGCATTTACCAGTTTATTATTAAGGATATTACCAAAGATATAGATGAAAAAATGCATAAGGCAAGGCATGGGGGAGGGACACGAAGGTTCCATGTCCTCTCAGGTGTACCCCCTCTCCAGGAACCTCCATATGTTCAGCTATATAGAAGCTCCTGGAACCCAGTCCTTTGGGGTATTTATGGAAACCTCATTACATAGGCATGACTGATTAAATCATTGGCCAGTGGTGATCAATGGTTGGGAGGGATAGAAAGTTTCAACCCTCTAATCCTGCCTTGGTTTTCCAGGTGCCTTATCCCCATCCTGAAGCTACCCAGGAGCTGCCAGCCATCAGTCAATCTTTGGCATAGAAAAAGACATCACACTACTTTGGAGATTTTATGGATTTTGGGAGTTGTATGCCTGGAAACCGGGTCAAAGACCAAATATATATTTCACAGTATCATAGCTGGTTTGTTGGTTGCTTTTTTAATGTCATCTGGAAATTCTCTTTCTTTCTTGCGGCCCTATAACAGAGGAAAAGTCAGGAAACCAGCAAGGAAATGTTTTACAAGTTGTCTCTCTAAAGCCTCATCCTTTTTTGGGAATTAAAATCTGCAATCCTACCCCCAGACCAGTAATCAAAGGCGCAGAAAAATGTTGTTTGCTGTTTGTTTTCTAGTATCTTAAACCACTGGAGATGGCTCAACGAAATTGTCTGGACAAGGTCACAAGATCATCACCGGAGATAAGGTCAACTGAAACCACCAACTATAGTTAAACAACAATAGCTCGAAGCCACAACATGGGATGGTCACGTAGACCTGAGCCAACCATAGAAAACCCCCCTTTTGAAAAGCTCCACATTTCTGCTTAAAGTTAGTACGGCAGTCTTTGAGACACTAGTCCACTGTCCTCCTCATTTGCCAGAGAATTAATGAACTTCTCTTTCCTTCTCCTCAAACCACTTGTCCTCATTCTTCATTCTCATTGATTTGGCCTCAGGGACAAGTATGGAACTTACAGTAACAGCCTCAGATAAGCACTTATAAAATAATTTTGGTTAATTCTTACAGAAGAACAAGGACAAATGGTTTGAGAAGAAGGAAAGAGAAGTTTATTAATTTGCTGGCAAATGAGGAGGTTAGCAGACTCCTGACTTAAGGTACCAACATCCAGCTTCTGAGCAGAAGTACAGAGCTTTTAAAGGGGATGGTTATGATTAATTCCATCTTCAGCCAAGACAATCTCATGACCTCTGCTGGGACAATTTCCTTGAGCCATTTGCTGCGGCACAAAGAACAAAGGACACTCTCCTGCCCCTCCCAACCACTGGCCTGAGGCAGGGATGTAGGTTTTAGTTCTCAAAAAGGGTAAAGGGGTTTTGAAGAAACAGAAAACATTTTTTACCCTTTTTTAAGCCATTTTCTCTGTTACAATAATTGGAG
>NW_012148086.1:444312-449306 GCF_000956105.1 Propithecus coquereli
AATTGAAATAACTCTCAGGGCAGTTAGCCATTGTTTACCTATTCTTTTTCAAAAATGGCATGATTAGACTTACCTATTTATTCTTCTATTTAAACTTCAGAATTTCTTTGTTAAGCCTCTTCCTACCTTCTGCAATATCAATTAGAATTACATTAAATCTATAAAACTTGGTGAAAAAGAATAATAGTAAGACTATTCAGTGTTTCCATCCATCAACATAGTATGTATCTTACTACTTATTCATTCTTACTATTCTAAGAAACAAGTTATGTAGATTTTAACATACAGGTTGATCATATTTCTTTCTAAGGTTATTGTAAAGGAAAGTAAAATTCTCTGGACCACCCTCCCCAACTCCTCATGCAAAAGGGAAGGTCAAGACTGGGGACTGAGTCATGCTGCATCCCACATACCCTTCCAAATGCATAGCTGTTACTAACGTTATGCACCAGCCAGATCTCCAGAAAGGCAAAGTCCTCAGGCATCTATAAGAACTGCTTCCACAAATCATTCATGAAGAAATTCCTTGCTGTCCTCCCAAAAGCAAGGACATGCATATTGTAACTTTGGGTCTGCAATCTAAGTCTGGCTCCTGAAGTCTGTTCAACTCCACACTCACAATGAATTACAAGTTTATCTTCCCAGCTGCAGAACAGAGATAAAATCAAACATTCTTCCACCTACCCAGGGACATCTACATAATTGATGCTCCCTTCATTCCCTTTTTCTCTTCTAACAATCACCTTACCTTATATAAAATGTTGATTTCCTGGGCCTCACAAGAATGTAACCATTTTGCCTGGCTGCCCACCTCCTTGCTCCTTTTTCTCTTTGTAGACCCTTTCCCCCTTAAATACTGAAGTTCCAAAATTTCCCCTCAGAAAAACAGTCACAGATGCTTCTGTGGTTTGTGTCTTTCCCAGGAGTGTCCTCAACTTTGGCTTAATAAACCTCTGTTCATTGAGATCATCGCCTCAGTCACTTATGTTGTGTCGCCACACTTTAAGTGTGTTTTTTATTTTCTTTTTCCTTTTCTTAATTTTTTTTTTATTTGAGCATATTACGGGGGTATAAATGTTTAGGTTATGTGTATTGCCTTTGCCCCACCTGAGTCAGAGCTTCAAGCGCGTCCATTCTCCAGACAGTGTGCTTTTTTCCATTGTAATTACATGTTTTCTTTATTCTATATCCTTTCATATATTCATTTTTTTTTATCCGGCCACCTCAGTTGAAATTATTTCTTACTTGATTTTGGGGGAGTATTTTAAGTAGACGACACAAAAGATGATGTTAGTAGTACAAGTGCTCGTACTATTTCTTAACTATGTGTTACAGCAGGAACTTAAATTCCAGAATAATGTTAAATAATAATGCTGATTGTGTTATTTCTTGTTCCTTGTTTTAATGGGAATTACTCTAGTACTTCAGAAATAAATATAAGAAGTTTTATTTATAATCTTTGTATCAAATACAGTCTTCTTATCTGTGTTTATAATATTAAATATATTCTCAATATATAGCATAGTTCTTTAACTATTAGGTAATTAGAGGAAAGAGTTAAGGTCTCTTCATTCAAATATCCTCTCACTCTCTTTCTGGTTTTCCAACAGAGTCTGTTTTGCGCACTTTCATGCTATGTCTTTCACATATAGAATTTCTTAACTGCATATAGGAGAGTACATTTTATTAAGTAAAGTGTTTTTGCCTCAAATATGCCTTTTTCTTGAATTATATTTAAAAATGTTTATATATTTATATACTTTTGTTTGTATTTGCCTAATGGCCATTATTTTTATGTTTAAATTCACTGTAATGTATTTTATGTCTGATAAAAAATATACTTTTTAATCCAGTTTCTGAGTGTTTGATTTTTTAAAGAAAGATAATCCCAATAATATTTATTACAGAAATATATGCCTGTTCTGGTATCTGTCAACTTGCCTTAAATTATTTTTATATATATATAATTATATATATATATATTTGCTTCTCTTTTTATATTTTATGTTCTGTTTCTTACAGATTATGGTTTTTGGGGGTTCTTTAGTAATCTGGGGTGGGTGGGAGGTACATGTGATTTAGGGTTGAAAAAACTTAGATTCAAATCCTCTACCACCTTCCAGAAGTTGACTTCCGGTAAGTCACTTAATTTTTTTGAATCTTAGATTCTTGCCAGTAAAATTAAGACAAGAACCTCTTCACGAGGTCATTATAATTATCAGAAAATACCAAGAATGCGGGCTGGGCATGGTGGCTCACACCTGTAATCCTATCACTCTGAGAAGCCCAGGCAGGAGGATCATTTGAACTCAGGCATTGGAGACCAGCCTGAGCAAGAGTGAGATCCCATCTCTACTAAAAACAGAAAAATTAGCTGGGTATCGTGGCACGTACCTGTTGTCCCAGCTACTCAGGAGGCTGAGGTAAGAGAATTGCTTGAGCTCAGAAGTTGAGGTTGCAGTGAGCTACGAGGATGCCACTGCACTCTAGCCAGGGTGAGAGAGCAAAACTTTGTCTCCAAAAAAAGAATTTGAAGCCTCAGCCCGGCATGGTGGCTCATGCTTTTAATCCCCAAATCCCAGCACTTTGGGAGGCCGAGGCAGGAGGATAGCTTGAGGCCAGGAGTTCATGATCAGCCTGGGCAACATACTGAGACTCATTTCTACAAAAAAATTAAGAATTTAAGAAAGAATGTAAAGCCCCTAACTTAATGCTTGGAGATTAAGAGAGTCACAGTAAATTATGATGAGTGCAGAGGCCACAAACTCCAATAATTTCAAGAATTAACAGTCAAAGTAAATGTCTGATGGCACCCACCAATAAGGCAATAGGGAGTGGTGGCAACTGTGACAAACTGGGCATTATATATCCTGACCAGCAGCAATCCAAATCCACAATTCAATGCTGTGCTTGCCAAATAAAAAAGTATGTAATTTTTGGCCTGTAGTCTGCCAATTTGTGACGATCGTCATTATATCAGACACTCATTATATGCTTTGACCCAAATTATAATGGCCAGTTTAGAAATGAGTTCTTCAAACATTCATTATCGTCAAGTTTGAGGATATGCATTCTTGGAAAGTAGTAAATTAAACATGAAAGAAAGAAAGCACTTTTTTGGATAATATAATCTCAAATAAGTGACGAAATAAACCTTAATATAATGAATGAGTAGATGTGTTTCAATTAGGTAGCAATAAGTTATGAGCTTCATGCACAGGAAGGCGTATTTCAATTCTCTAAGTAGTTAAAAATTCCATTGTGCTTCTAATTACCTATTCAATTTCTTGAATATCAAAGTGAAATTAACATTACAAATAATCAAGGTTAAAATATAATTAATGCAAGTGTGATTTAGTTATAATTAAACTAATTACACAGATATGTAGTATAATAAGGGACTTGCAGACCATTATTTGGATGTAAATTTATTCTTCCTTTCAAGAACAGTTATTTGAATTTCATTTTCCAATTATTTTACAAATGATGAAATGGAATTATAAAGGAGAGAGTCAGTCTTCCAGGGATGAAAAAAATAAACGTTATTTTTTTATTCCTTTTTAAGTTCTGATTCTTTTGTTCATATGTACTTACAAACAGAGAAGTTAGAGAGAAAAAAGTTTTTAAAAAAATCCACCACAATCAAAATATCTTACTTCTTACTTCTATGATTGTAGGGAAAAAATCAACAAAACAATGCTTGAGAAAAAATCCAATTCCATACGGCATGATTTTCTTTTAGAATAAGCAGTGTATACAACTCTTCACATGTATAAGCCTCAAACACTTGTTCAACTAATGAATTAGTTCTATTTTCTGTTCTCAAATATAATTCATTTCTACTGTTGAGTTTCATCTATTGACATAGATTAGCCAAAGAATAATTGCATTTTCTGCCCACAGACTGCAATAGATACAGCATGCAGCTTTGGGAGCAAGATGGATATGCCTTCAGGTCTACAGCTTTCCTCATATAAGTTAGGAAAAGAAAATATTTCTTACATGACACTTGCGCACCTACTTCTGGACATGGTAGATTTTATGTGGAATATCACTGAACCTTCATTTAAATACCTGAGTTATTATTATTTCTAGTGTATTGATGAGGAAATAAATAGAGAAGAATGGGAAGAGGAAAGAAAAGGGAAATATTAAAAGGTAAAAGGGATAACTGAGCACAAAATAACATTTGTGATATATTCTAATTCTAACAGAATTACATCTGAATGATATAAAAAAACAAAGAGAACCTAATTTGTCACTTTCTGATGATGGCTGGAAACCAATTGATTATCATGACAATTGGGTAAATAAAAAGAAAAGAATTAAGCATTTTATCTCTCCTTTCCAGTATGA
The DNA here is from genome assembly GCF_000956105.1 of Propithecus coquereli. NCBI lineage: Eukaryota > Metazoa > Chordata > Mammalia > Primates > Indriidae > Propithecus > Propithecus coquereli. The sequence continues at coordinate 448,669 of NW_012148086.1, forward strand.
ACTGTACCTCTGGGTAAACAAAAGATAGTAAAAGCATCTCCTTATAAAATTATTCCAGCTAGTAAATGAAACAAAAAGATAATAGTTAACATATCACCAGTTCGTAATGGATTAATGCACCTAAGCATTAAACATCAAAACTGCTAACATCAAAAAAAAAAAAAAGAAAGAAAGAAAAAGAAAACAGTAAAGACCAGATTATGATGCACCTCTCGATGAAAGAAAACAACATCATCTCTTGCTTAGTCTGCCAAAGGACTGAACCTGAGCATGATTAAACCTCTGGATCCAGATGAAATTGCAAGAAATAAAAAGGACAGAGAAATATGGTAAACTTCATCATTAATGTGCAGTCCCCAAAGTCTGTAGGCAACTCTCCAAGTCCAAAGGCCCAGGTTCTTCAATAAAGAGGTTAGAAAGAAATGAAAAGGATGGAGGGGCCTGAAGATTGAGAAGCCGAAAGGTCATATCAAGTTTTTACAGGTGAGCAAGATTAAACTATGATGTCTAGGAATACATTCCTGAGTCACAGAACCATGAAGAATCATTTGGCTGGAAGGAGTTGTGGTTGGGATGGAACACATAGAAGGGTTTACAGGTCAGCTGTCAAAGTTCTATTTCTTGTCCTTAGTTTAGTT
>NW_012148086.1:450660-455816 GCF_000956105.1 Propithecus coquereli
ATCCAGTATTTTTACTATACTTTTTCTATGTTTAGAAGAATTAGAGATATTACTATAGAGAAAAATAAAATATTTTATTAATTATTGATAAGAGCATTCTGTTCTAACAGGATAAAGATCATTTAAAATACTTTAAAAATAAATTCTATTTATATCAGTAAGTGAAAGATTTGCAAAGTTTGTACAAGTGAAAGACAGTATTGTAAAAATGTTAGTTATTTTCCAAATTAATCTCTAAATGCAACATAAAGTCAATTAAAATTCCAATGGAGAATTGTAGCAACAATGCTTTCAATTATTTCCTCTACATCCCAAAAAAATGATTAATGGATTTTTATGTGCTTTATTCATTGCTACAAAACTAGTGTCTAGAACAGATAACCACCCTTAAAAATAAACATCTCTGTAGATCATAAACCGCACAGCAAGCTAGAGGTCGGGTTAAACCCAGTAGCTCCAGGGTGCTGGGTTTGAATTACATAAGGGCAGCTTTGGCTTTGGCTATCCACCAGCTTACAACGAGTTTGCTGTAGTAGGAAAAAAGAAAGATAGATGCCTAAGGCCTTCTAACACAGTACTACTGAAAACAGAATGGGACGTGGGGACATCCATGTTACGAGGCACAGGAGTGCCTTGTGGTGGAGGAGTGGCTAGAAGAGAGCTGTCACAATAAAACTGTAGGATTTTAGTTTGTGACATTGAGCCCAGTTTACTGTTAGGCAAACGTGGTAGAACAAGAATCGAGGAGCAAATCCAGCTGAGAGAGATGTAGAGCAGGGAAGCTCTTCTTTGTAGAAGAGAGAAAAATCACTGACATTGTCCTGATCGGAGCAGGCGAAGGAGAAGGCACGCTACCACAGTCGCGCAGAAACCGGCACGAAGGCCCCACGCCCCAGAAGAACTGTTCCCAATCAAGCACGCGGTTTTGAAAAGAGCTCCCAATTCGGGTGCCCTGCGAAATGAGAGAAAGCGCCTGGAGGAGAGTGAGCTGCAACAACAGCACCCTGCCTGTGCGCGGCCCACAGAGCGGGCAGCCGCCCAGTGTGCAGGGTGCCCAGCGACCTCCTCTGCATGCGGAGCAAAGGGAACACACGCCTTCCCCATCCCCTCAGATACCACCTTCTGGGTTTTTAATGAGTTTCCTGCCCCAGCCTGAAGCAGTCAGGAGTACCTGAAAGAAGAACTCTGGGTGGCAAAAAGAGGAAAACCACAGGCCCCTTCTGGCTACTTTAACTGCTGGGAACACCTGAAGCTTTAAATAAGAATCAAGAAAAACCAGCCCCTGGCCATTTCCTGCTTCCCCAGTCACCTGGGCAGAGAGAAGCTCAACACCTCAGACCCCTCCCCAGGTCTGGGAGAGGTCTGCCCCCAACTGCTCGTGACAGGACCCCCTCTGCCCTTCTCTGGCTTCCTCATACTTGGAATCTCTTTTTCCCCTTCACAGAATAGGTAATTGGAAGGTAAATTTGGAGGAAAATTATGTTTTTAAACTTTATTCCACAAGACCGAGGGGGTCCTGGGGGGTCTCTGGACTTGACCATTGTCTCCTTTGGCAGCAAGAACGATGAAATCGGGATCTTACCCCGTGGGCGTCCTGACCACAGCATGTCCTGACGTCGCTGGCACTTCCCCATTCAGCATTTTGAAGGTCGTGCTCTTCCCGGCTCCGTTCACCCCGAGAAGCCCAAAGCACTAAGTGGAAACAAAGTTAAATAAAACCAAAATTATATCACAAGCATTTGCTTTTACCAGATTTTGAGTTGACGTTGGGTTTTGATATCTGCAGATTTTTAAATCACACTATTGTGTAAAGCACTTTATATTAATAGATTACAAAGTCTTTTCAGAATCATCATGATATTTGAGTGGTATAAAAATTTCAGCATTAATTTACGGACAAGTAAATTGATATCTGCAGATTTTTAAATCACACTATTGTGTAAAGCACTTTATATTAATAGATTACAAAGTCTTTTCAGAATCATCATGATATTTGAGTGGTATAAAAATTTCAGCATTAATTTATGGACAAGTAAATTAATGCACAAAAAATTCAAGAGCATGACAAGTAAATGCCAACTACCCTAAGTTATGCAGAGATAATATAATATTCTTTGGAAGTCACATCATCATAATAATTATTATCCTCCTGATTTCATTTCCATATATTTTAAAGTACTTTCTAAAACTACTCCATCTTCCATTCTTCCCACACTCCACTCTGTGTGTGTGTGTGTGTGTGTGTGTGTGTATGTCACTCACAGCTTTCTTGTATACCATCATTTTTTCCATTTAAGAGGCTGTAAATTCACCCCTAAGTCAGACTCTAGTCTAATCTTGATATTAATAAAAAGATGACCTCTAGTTCTATACTCTGACACTCAGCATCATGTCAACATATTTTTTTGCCCAATTCTGCCTTACAGTTCATGTGAAAAATAGCTTTCTTGCTCACTTTTCTAAACTTTGTCTCTATATTATACCTCAGTGGATACTTTGCCTGGGACTCCACCTTGCAGACTCTCTCTCTGATTCTTGGCAATCCCCTTCCAAGACAGCTGTTTTCTGATGGCTGAGTGCTGCTACTTACTGGCTTCCTGGCTCCTTAAACCTTGGAAAATGACTGGTTCTGGATTTTCTGTCACCACGCCTTACCTACCGCATAACTCTTTGTACCTCTGGATTTCACTGCTTCCGTGAATTGCCACCTACTTCAATTGCCACATTTCTCCCAATTCCCCCGGATCTCTCCCACCATCTGAAATATGCGCCCATCTTGGTCCAGGCCTGCCCTGTCCCACATCACTGCTGACAGACAGACCACAGCTGAGCTGGGTGTCCCAGGGTGTACCGCCAACAGCCTGTCCAGACTATGTCTATGCTTTAAGGCTTAGATATACACCCAGCTTATTAATACAGCTCTCCCCGCATGCCCTGTCATTCCACTCCTCTTCCCTCCCTGCCCAGTCACCCTCTCTGGACTTACGGCACTGAAGACAATACTACTCATGTGCCTTTTAGTGTTGTCCTGCCTTGGGACAATGCTCATGTTGTCATGTGACACTGTATATGCTTATGATATTTTGTTTCCTACCCAATTAATTCCTACAGGGAGAGGGATACACAGTCATGCATCACATAATGACACTTGACAATGATAGATTGCATATGTGATGGTCGTCCATAAGATTATGATCCAGTATTTTTACTATACTTTTTCTATGTTTAGATACATAAATATTGACCATTGTGTTATGGCTGTCTACAGTATTCAGTACAATAACATGCTGTACAGGTTTGGCCCCCAGGAACAATAGGCTATACCAGATAGCCCAGGTATAGCTATACCTATATCACCTGGGATTGTGAACTATATGATGTTCGCACAATGAAGAAATAGCCCAGCGATGCATTTCTCAGAACTATCCTCATCGTTAATCGACTCGGGACTGTATCTTAGGCATCTCTGTATTTTCCACAGGCTCTTGCATAGCACTTTCCATCTACGTAATAAACTGTGATACTAGTAAAAGCTTATAGAGTAAGACCCAGGTTTAAATGGCACCACGGATCATTTCAGAGACCTGGAGCATCATTCTTTTAAAGTTTTCCAAGTTTTGCTCTTATGCCTGTTGACACTTAGAAATGATACTCCAAAAATCGTCTCAGAAGCAGCCTCTAAAGCAGAAGCTTCCCTCTGACGTCCTACTCTCCCGTCTCTCCGTCCCATTCTCTCCTGAGTCTAGTCTTAGAAACTGGAATCCCTCTTCCCCACGGTGGGTCAAAGAAATCAGAACCCCCTTTCCCAGCCATAAAACCTAAAAATACTATTCTTAAGTCCCACACCTCACTGACCCTTCTGTGTAAAAACTGCCCATAACAAAATTATCTGACCTACCTTGTTTGACTGAAGGACATAGCATCCCCATTCCAGAGCAGGCCCTGCCCCACACGCAGAAGGAAGGAATGCTGTTCAGAGAGGCCAAGAAGCATCTAGACAGACAGGCCTTGCTGGGTTTCCCCACTCAGTCTACCAGGATTAGATCATACTCTTTTTATCCAGTCATATTTCTACATGGCTGCCCATACCTTGCTGAACCTAAGCATAAAAATTGAGTTTCCCCTGTATCTTTGGGTCTATATTCTAAAGGCTCCCATGTCATGTGAAACTATGATCAAATAGATTGTACACCTTCTTCCTATGAATCTGCCTTTTGGCAGTGACTTGCAGCGAACCTGCAGAAGGCAAAGGAGCAGTTGGCCCTTAGCACCTACATCCCCCCTTTGCATAAAACTACCATGGAGAGGTAGTGGCAAAACTAATATGGATTCTTAAAGCAAGGGTAAAAACAGTTCAATATGATGGGTAAGATTGCATAGCCAGTCTTAGAGCAGCAGCAAACAACAACTGCACAAAAATCCTCCCTTAACATTTTGTTCTATTCTACCAGAAACTGTAGCCCAGGGAGTAAGGATACTCCTGCGTTACTTCAGTTTGGTCTCTTGGCTTCTCTTTAGCTCAGAATGCTCATATCTGAAACTCCTGCTCTCAGCTCACAAGTGGAACATGAATACCAATCAGATGACAATATAACCTACTTTGAATTTCTCAGGAGCTTGGAACAATATGAATGCAAGTATCCTTTATTTTTAACAGTTAATTAAAGGTAATCATTTCCAGAACTGATTTCCCTTTATGCATTGAACACAAATCAGGAACAATTTATATGGCTTCTGTCAGTTCTGATTGAACATTGTTACTAGATTTCATGCCATATCCATGAAAAAAAAAAAAAATCTCTGAGCTATTGCTATATCGTATGGGTGTTTTTTACCTTTCCAGAGCAGCATTTCATCAGATTGATTTAACTGGACATTTAAAGAGTACTGAAGGCCAGGTAAGAGATGAAAGTGGCTTCCTTAATTAATTAGATTCATAAAATATTTGCCATCAATAAAAAGTCATCTCATAGCCCAACCAATAATTAAAATTCCTTAATCACATGAAGTTTTAAAAATTATGAAACAAAATAAACTCTATCAATCAATCAGCAAAGTTTTCACTGTGGAAAGAGCCACAGACCCTCTATTAAGGTTCTGCTTCTATATATTTTGTAGAAATTCCTGAAAGTTGGAGACTGTTTTGGCTCCAATTT
>NW_012148086.1:456816-458835 GCF_000956105.1 Propithecus coquereli
CTGGGTGAAAGGTATATAGGAATTTTTTTGTACTAATTTTGCAACTTCTTGTGATTCTTAAACTATTACAAAATGAAAATGGTATTAAAAATAAAATATCCACTGCCAGCCCCCAGTATCTCCAGCAACCTTCCCTGTATCATTTTTGTACATCTGAAATCACCATTTGACAGACATAATTTATTCCATGCAGAACATATAGCCAGACTCAGGAGCTGTGCTACATGACATCATTTATATGACACTCAAAAGCATAAAAAACAAATCGATGGAGACAAAAAGAACTGCAGTTACCTTAGAGGTGGTTACTCACTGGCAGAGGGTCCCCGGGGCCAGCCGAGGTGTTGGTAGCATTCGATTTGTTAATGACAGGGGTTACACGAATGTGTTCAGTTTGTTAAAATTCATTGAATCTTACACTTTTCTGCACTAATGTCATTTCCCTTTCCCAGATGAGGGTGTGGTTCTTGACCGTCCTTTATTCCCACCTGTCTCCCAGATCCATCCCCACAGCTCCCCAGGCCCCTGTCCTTATCCTCTCCCCATGAGAACTGCCTGGCGAGCTTTATAAATAGCTACCTGGTCTCACCCCCAGAGCTTATTGAAGGGTTCTGGGGAGGGGCCAGGTGTGCGCATTCATCTCAATCTCCTCGAGTCATTCTAGCGTGAGTGGGACAACTGACCAAGGCTACTGCTGGTCCGTCCCCTCACGACAATCCAGTGTCCTAATACATTCATCTCACTCTGTCCAGAAATGTGCCACTGAGTCATTTTCCAAATGATAATCACAAAATAATGATGTCTGTGCTAAAGAATCGGATGGGCCCTAGGTTGTAGCAGAGTTCTCCCGATAGCCAGCATGTCTGTATCTGCACCGCGGGGCTATTCCAACACAACCAGCATTCTGGGTACAGAGAGCAAAGTTGAGCTCTAGACAGGAGACAGAATAGGCAAGAACTAGAGCTCAGGTGCTAACGGAGACTTGGCTTCTTAGCAGAAAGCCAATGCCAGCAGTAGGACCGCAGGACTGCAGGACAGGAGCCAGCGCAGGCTGGTGAAGGACAGCAATGGAGTGGGCTCACTAGCACTTGGCACTGGTCTTGCAGCAGATGCCAGTGACAGGCCCTGCTCAGGAAGGGGAGGCAGCATCTCTCCATCCCCAGACACAGAGGGCAGGGTCTTCCTACTCTCTTCCAAGATTCAACCATGGCAAGTGTAATTTTCCTGCATGAAGGAACTTATAGTCAAGCAGAGATGATTAGCATAAATAAATATTATAAAACACTATGAATGTGCCCTAATAAAGAAAGAGGATGTAATGGAAACACTGAGACTCCATCAGATCATCCCAGGAGGCAGGGTGGGGACAGGAGGAGGTGATGGATGTTGAGAAGTCAGTGGAACGGAAGTGACCACAGGCAAATGTCTCTGCAGGGCTGGGAGAAGGACCACAAACAGCTCCACTGAGAAGGAGGCACCAGACTTTTGGGAAGCCTTGGTAACAAACTTGGACTTGACCTTTTAAGCAATGATTAGTGACTTGGTTAGATCTGTGTTTAAAAAGTAAATTAACTAGGTCACACAGTCATTATGACAGTGGTCCATAAAAGAGTAGAAGGCAACCAGTGTCTAAATTAGCTTCAATTTCTGTGCTCTGTAACCTTCACATAGACCAAAAAAAAATTAACTCTTTACTATGGATAACAAAGACATTATTCTAAAATATGGTTCAACTTACACTCTACAAAATAAAGGTAATACAGAAAGTCTTCTCTTTAAAGAATTGTCTTTTGATACTATGGGAGAATGGAGCACCCTAAAATCTGCCAGAAGAAATTCTACATTATAGGTTTTAAAATAGATTGCATTAGTAAGAGACATCAGAGAACCAATTATGTTTGAAAGACACTCAGAATTCGGCTCCAAATTGGGTCAGCTATTGGAAATCTGCAGATTCCAAAATGACTGTAGTCCATTCAAAAGAGCATTTGGATTTGTATTGAAAATGATTCTCCACTT
>NW_012148086.1:461625-463957 GCF_000956105.1 Propithecus coquereli
TATTTTATTATGAGATTAAAATTATGTTAATCAGTTGTCTATTAGATGCTTATTGTATGCTTCTAGCTTCGCTACACTTTATCACATTTCATTCTCTCAATAATGTACAAGGCACCGAGGCAGAAATGAGGTCACCAATGAGAAAGCTTGCTCAGGGGGTCAACCGAGCCACACTGTCCAAGCCACACTGTGGTAGGGCTGGGACATCATCCTGACCTTTCTAGTACAAAGGACAAGATCTTTTAACCAAGGAGTGTAGTCTTTGGAGAAAATTTACCGAAATGCTGGTCTGTTGAGCTGACTTTTATATTCAATATAGCAACTTTAAAGTATTTAACACAGAAAGGCCACTTAACTACAGCTATGACACAAAGCTGTGGAAATATAATGGAGAATTAGATTTCTATTTCATAGTCTTTCTCTCCTTGTGTTCAAACTCAATAATTGATTTAAATATAAGCAATAATATTTTATAAGGGAGAGAAATCATCATACTGTGTATATGTAATATACAATAGTGTATGGATCCTATCATAAACACTAAAGGAAAAACTTACAGAATTGCTAATTGCATATTCCATACTATATAAAGTCCAGATTTCCCTTATGATGCAAACTTATAACTTGAGTAGGATAAATGTAGTCTTAAATAATGTGGTTTTGGGAAAATAGAAGATTCAATGACAACTTTTAAGGGCATTTATTGTTATATTATGGTTATTGTCATTTGCATACAAACATGGGAAAAGAACAAAAGCTTCATTTAATTTTCTCCTTGTTTTTTCTTGACTGACTGCCACTAGTTATAAATTTCAAACAGTCCTAAAAGAGCTAATTAATCCCACTTTTCATAAAGCTGTGTCCCTGGATCAATTATCGTACTACACGAGAAGATTTTCTATTACTAGTGATAGTATAGAAACAGCAGAATATTGCAGCTTTTAACTCAGAAGCTGCTAATTAAGGAAATGGCATACTAACGGTGATGATTTAGATCCAATTTTAAGGAATTCACAATGGTCTTTACAAGAGCCAGTGCTATTCAAGGAGGAGCCCTTCAGAACACACCTTGACCACTGCAGAAGATCCCAGTGCAGCAGAATCCTCAAAAGGAGAAGAACTGTGCCCTGCAAGGCCAATTCTACGAAGATCCAACCCAGGAACTTCATCTCAAAGGGACTCACATAGGAATCAATGCCGAAGTTGTGTGTCAGGTCGTATTTGATCTGATTATAACAGAGTTCTATCAGTCCTTGGCCCAGGCAGAATTGAGGAAAAATAGTAAACGCCCACTTGAGGACACCATAGATGTTCTGTAAATTCTGTACAGCAAAAGAAAGAAAAAAAAATCAAAATTAAAAGCTATTTCACCTTTTATAACATATACCAATAACTTCTTTTTCTCCTCGGTTAGGAGAAAAAGGTTAGGACCTGTGTTCCATGTCTTCCCTGCCCCAACTATTCAATGACAGCTATCAAACCAAAGAGGATTATTCTTGAGATTTTAGATATAATGGTATTTGCCTTGCCAGGTTTTACTTGTTTGGGACCTGTTACCCCTTTATTTTCCTTCCGATTTCTTTTTTTTTTTGGAATGTGAATGTCTATCTGATGCCTGTCCCACCATTATATTTTGGAAGCACATATTTGATTTCACAGTTCATAGCTGAAGAGAAATTTGCCTCTGGATAAAATATGCCTTTGAGTCTCACCCACATCTGATTATGATGTTATTTAGATGACACTTTTAACTTTTGACTTTAGAGCTGATGCTGCAATGAATTAAGGCCTTTGGGCTATTGGGATGGAATGAATTCATTTTGCATGTAAGAAGGACATGAATCTTGCAGACTCCAGAACTAAATGTTATGGATTGAATATTTGTGTCCCCCCCAAATTCATATGTGGAGCCCTTAACCCCCAGTAGGATGGTATTAGGAGGCGGGGCCTTGGAGAGGTAGTTAGGTGTACATGAGATCATGAGGGTGGGGCACCCATGATGACACGATGAAATTAGTGCCTTTGCTAGAAAAGGAAGAGACACCAGAGCTCTCTCTCTTTCCACCATGTAAGGACACACTGAAAAGGCAGCTGTCTATAAGCGAGTAACAGAGCTCTCACTAATAACCAAATCTGAAATCACCTTGATCTTGGACTTCCCAGCCTCCGGAACTGTGGGGAATAAATGTCTGCTGTTTAATCCACCTAGTCTATGGCATTTTGTTATAGCAGCCTGAGAAGATTAAGGCGCATGGGTAGCATTAATAGTCACAAGGTGACGTATTTCAATGAGTCGATAACATTAGGAGCTGTGATTGTGAGCATTTAAATA
>NW_012148086.1:465687-499994 GCF_000956105.1 Propithecus coquereli
CGATGGTTAATACTGGTTACACTAGCTTTTAAGATTGATCTGAGAATTCAGTCGTCTTTCTTGGTTTCTTTCATTAATTCTATCAGATATTGCTCCATAACTTACAAATGAATATTTGAAACCATTTGAAATAAATATTTGAATAATGTTGAGTTTCTTAAGCAAACAATATACAAATAAAGAGCAAAGGAAAATAAAGACCTAAATAAAAGTAATAAAATGCTTTTTATTTGTTATCAATTGATTTAGATCCATTTTTCTGCAAACAACCGTCTGTTGATCTTTTTTTTTTGAGACAGAGTCTCACTCTGTTGCCCAGGTGCTGGAGTGCTGTAGTGTCAGCCCAGCTCACAGCAACCTCAAACTCCTGGGCTCAAGCTATCCTCCTGCCTCAGCCTCCCAAGTAGCTGGAACTACAGGTGTGTGCCACCATGCCTGGCTAATTTTTCTATTTTTAGTAGAGATGGGGTCTCGCTCCTGCTCAGGCTGGTCTCCAATGCCTGAGCTCAAGCAGTCCTCCTGCATCCTGCCAGAGTGCTAATATTACAGGCATGAGCCACCGCACTCAGCCTGCCTGTTGATTTTCTTTTTCAAGTAAGCAATGCTGCTGTTTATAACTGAAGGTAACAATGCCTTTCCACCTACCACACTGTTAGCATCTCAAGGATGGAAAGGTTTCTGGTGAGTTTCCTCTCTGGATCAGAACAATTCTTCTTGCTTTTTCTTTTGGAGCTAAACACCCCCTTTGGTGACCCCATCTCCGAGGAAGGCCTCTGTTTCTAAGTTTCTCACCATTAGGATTATCCACCAGAGTCTGTTTCCGGTTCACTGTACTCATGACTGACATCCTGATGGTCCATATCATATTAGAGATCTGATGGGGGAGGAGGGAAATTGTATACTCTGCCTCTGCTGATTTCATTTTTCTCCTCAAGTAAAGCCAATTAATTGTTCTGCAAGTTTTCTACTTAAAGGCTAGACATATTAATACAGAGTAGTGTCAGATATTAAATCTGTAAAAATCACCAAAATAGGTTATTACCTTCATTAAATGCATAATAGGTGTTTACACACTTCACTGCTTCTATCCAAACATGAGGCACAATAATAAAAATTAATATTAGCCACCACTAGGCAGTCTACTAAGTCCCTGAAAGTCCAGCCATGAGGAGGTGGACGTGTCCCAAACGAGCAGATGTCAGTCTCTGTCATCTGAAATGAGCCCAGCAGCACATCCTTCAGGGCTGGGAGCTCTGCACCTTCTCCAGGTGATTCTCTCAGCCCCGGGGTCAGCCGAACACCTGGGAACTACCGAGGAATCAGAGTCCACGCAAACAGCAGAGAGTCAAGAGAGAACAGTGCGGTCAGAACTTAGAAAAGACAGGAATGAAAAGGATTGGATATGGGGGAAGAGAAAAGGGGAAAATCTGAAGTCCACACCTCCAGGTAGCACAGGGATGCCGAGGGGCTGCAAGTCGGGTTCCAGCACCGGCCAAGACCCAGGCAACCCTCACTAGGGAGGAGACAGGGGTAGAAGGAGCATGGTGGGGACAAACAGGATGTGTCAGCACAAACAGATTCAGCCTAGACACCTGCTGGGGATGATACCCAAAAATGACTCGCCAATGGGAATGGCCTGTGGAGAGAGGCATTCTTTGGGCGAGGCATCTCCCTCACAGGGAGAGATGCTTCCAGACCACGGAGCTCATGCTCAGGACCACCCTTTGCTCTGACACTTGGAAAGCAGCAAAACTGAATTTGTTCCAGAGATCACAGAGGGCAGACCCCCCGCCACCATACTGGTCATCCTTCAGACATGTGATAGCCCAAAAGTGTGGTCAAGAGCTGTGGCCCACCCTACCTTGCAGTGTCTGACCCTGACTATGGTGACACTTTGACAAACAAGACACGTTTCACTGAATTCCTTTTTCTACCATTAAACAGCAATGCATCAACAAAATAGTCTCAATGAAGACACTAGGGATGTGGCGGTGAATGTTTTCATGGCTCTGTCCTCACTAATACAGAGGCAGAGACTGCATATCTTTTCGTCAATTGTTGCCAACCTGGCAAGGCTTTTATAATGGCACAGCTGGTTTTTGTTAACTAGAATCAACTTTTCTTTCTGGAATTTAAAGACAGCAGAGGCCGGGCGCGGTGGCTCACGCCTGTAATCCTAGCACTCTGGGAGGCCGACGTGGGTGGATTGTTTGAGCTCAGGAGTTCGAAACCAGCCTGAGCAAGAGCGAGACCCCATCTCTACTAAAAATACAAAAAAATTAATTGGACAACTAAAAATATATAGGAAAAAAAAATTAGCCGGGCATGGTGGCACATGCCTGTAGTCCCAGCTACTCGGGAGGCTGAGGCAGGAGGATCGCTTGAGCCCAGGAGTTTGAGGTTGCTGTGAGCTAGGCTGATGCCATGGCACTCACTCTAGCCCGGACAACACAGTGAGACTCTGTCTCAAAAAAAAAAAAGACAGCAAATACTTGTGCATTTCTATGGAATTCCAATTGGAAAAGCAACAAAATAGACATGAGTCAACATTGTCTTCTTTCTAGTGCATTGTACAGGTGACGCTGCAAAGCTACTGACCTTAGCTTTGGAGATGATGGCCAGTAGCCGGGGCATGGTGGTCATGAGCATGGTGCAGAGGCCAAAGATGAAGTTTAATGAGACATAGGAGATGAAAGCCACGTCTGAGCTGGAGAAGATTCTGGACATCAGATACATCCACGGAAGAGTTGCATATCTGAAAAGTGAAGTGAAAAGTCACATTTAGTTTACTGTAACATTTATAGGAGTCCCTTCTTATCCATGGGGATACGTTCCAAGACCCCAAGAGGATGCCTGCACAGGGGAACCAGAGATCCCCTCCAATGCCTCTTTAGCTCTTAGTGGGCTCCTCAGCTGGATCTAGAAACCAAATTAACACCAGGCAGCTTAACAAAAGAAAAACACACAAACTTTATTAGTTTTACATGTACGTGGGGATCCTCTTAAGAGGACAAAGTCTTAAGAAGTATCAAAGCAAGATACTTTTAAACTTTTTAGAGAAAGAATGATAAATTTGAAAAGAAATAACATGATTAAAGGGATCTGGCTAGGAGCACTAAAATTCTAGGGGAGTCACTAGGAGATATATGGGGAGATGTAAAACTAGTGGAAGATAAGAGTTACTCTGGAAAGTATATTTATTCGGGTCCATTGCAGCCCCCAATTCCCAGTCTCAGAGCAAAGAAGTGCCCCTCTCGGGAAAGAGACAGTGGGAGCCCAGGCCCACGCAGGCCCCGTGTGTTACGCCCCATCCAGGGTGCTTTCACCATGGCAGAGCCTGCGGGGGCCCCAGGACGGGGGCTTTGTCTGGGGCTCCAGAGGGATGTATTATGTCAAGTGGTTTCTGTTCACCGAGTGAGGAAAAATTGGCAGGCAATAAAACTGCATCTATAATTCAGTCATTATACAAGTACACTGGTCCCCTCACCTGCAGTTTTGCTTTCTGACGGTTCAGTTACCTGTGGTCAACGGAAGTCTCAAAATATTAAATGGAAAATTCCAGAAATAAACAATTCCTAAGTTTTAAATAGTGCACCCTTTGGAGTGGCGTGTCCTGCTCCATCCTGCCAGGACATGAATCCTTCCTTTGTGCACTGCATCTGTGCTGTCTACGCTCGGTGCCTGCTGGTCACTTAGGCACCCTCTCGGTTATCAGACTGATGGTCTGGCATTGCAGTGCTTGTGTTCATCACCCTTATTTTACTTGATGGCCCCAAAGCACAACAGTGTTGATGCTGGCATATTGTTATAATTGCTCTGTTTTATTGTTGTTAATCTCTCACTGTGCCCAATTTATAAATTAAACTTTATCATAGTTATACATGTACAAGAAGAAACATAGTGTACACAAGGTTCAGTTTTATCTGCAGTTTCAGGTGAAGGAGTGAAGGACTTGCCATCCCCAAATATGCCAAACTGGTACCTTGATTGCTCTGAGTTGAAAACACTGGAGAGATTGCGGTTTCAGAAAGGCCTAGCTAACCTGTCTCTTCCTTCACACAGCAAGCCATAAACATTCCTCTGGGAGGGGTACCCTCCCCACACAGGGCAAGAAAAGTAAAGCAGGAGTATTACCATCAGTAAAGCAGGAGTAATCCCTATTCGTTATACTGAGAATTTAAAAATATCAAGAATATGAAAAGCTGCAGAGCTCTATCTAAAAAGTAAGGCATAAAAATCAAAGCTGAAAGTTTCCTTTGCAGTGTCCACTGCATATTGGGCACTGTGCTGTGTCCCCCACATGGCCTGACCCCCCTCACATGCTCCAACAACCCACTATGGCCACTGTGATCCTCACCTTACAGGTAGAGCAACTGGGATTAACAGACTTGCCACACCTTGATGGAGGTTCCACAGCTGATAAGAAGAGCAAGATGAACATGGGATTCCTTTCCGTGTGGACCCAAAGCTGGGCAGTAAGAGACATTACCAAGTATTGAACCCTAGAAGCTGTCCCCACCTGTATTAGACAATATGGGGATTTAAGATATCACCCAATGTCCCTAAAATGAAAACATCTCACTTTCTTCTTTCTGTCTCCCTAATTCTAGAGCCAGGTTTCGCTCATGGCCAACTTCCTTAATCTCCTTTCTGTCACAATACCACTGTACCCCATTAAAGGAGACTGGCACTTTGAATGATGATTTCCAATATCAGCAGAGAAGTCACTGACTTTTAAAGCACAACCTTCACATGAGACTCTCATGCATCCAGAGCCTCCATGTGTTCTCTGCACGCTCGAAGTAAACATGTCCCTGGTTTCTTGCAGCGAGTAATTGATTTAACCTGAAATATTTCAGTGCCTTCTAAATGTCTGAGGTTTTCTTAATATGTTAACAAGTTCTGAAAATTATGAGACTTCAAAATGGTGTAAGAGACACTAGGCCCTCAAAATAGCTATTATTTTAATATATTTCCCTTTTCATATGAGAATCTATGATATTGGAATACTTCCCTGGGTTAAGAGATACATTCTCATAGTTCAGAAAATATCATACATGTAACAAGACATATAAAATCATGCAGTGTTTCAAAGCTTCACTCAATAGCAGTCTCATAATTTGGGCATGAAGAAAATGATTTCAGAGCACACTACGGAGGCAAGAGCTGTAAAACAATTACTCTAAAACAGTTGCTGCTTAAAATAATCAAACTAATTAAATCAAAATAATTACCACAGAGGTAAGGCATGACTTCTTGGTGTTTTACAGTGTCAACACCTCTGTCGGAAATAAAGTACCGCAGAGCAGATTCAAACCCTGTACACGCTCACACCCACCACCCCGCCCTCCTGGTGCTGCGGGCACAAAGATCAAGTGCTACCCTCCATCACGTGGCCGCTTTGAGAAACAAATGAAATCACAGCATTGAACGTATTTTTGCAACTGAAATATAAGCAGTAATAGAAGTGTATGAACCAAAGTTTGGGGCAGCTATAATAGCTATAAAATTCATTCTGAGAGTGAACAAAAAAAATCTCTCCAGTTTGTAACTACTGATTGAAACTCTATATTCTGGAACAACTTGTGATAAGTAGCTTTTCTTTCCCATGTGACAGCCCTTTAAACAGCAGAAGATAACCATGTTAGTCTGCTTGAACCTCTTCTACAAAAGACCTTCTACAAAAGTCTTTCTTTGTTCCTTATACAGCATGGTACTCAACCAGCTCTCTCTGTTAAATTTTGCAATTTGGGGGTCAGGGGAGTGTGGGTAGCAGCACCTCAGAGAGCGTATGATGTGGTCATCCTGGCATAAGGCACTTAGCAAGCTTATTACCTGCTTTGATCAGCATCTGCACACCCAGTAATGCCATCTAAGAGTGCAGCAGCCCCCCTGTCCCGCTGTCAGGCCCAGATACCCCGATCTGTACTCGAGGGACTCATTACCACCTCAACATTAGTCTCTGCTTCCTTTGAGATTGTTCAGAGTCTGTACTTGGTTACTTGTTACGTAAGGTTTCCACTGGATTATGTCATTTAAATATCTGACAGGTAGATCAAAGCACTACTTAAGAAAAGAAAAAGAATCAGAGACATAGTTCTAAATGATGCCACTGAGAGTTCCTATTGCTGCATTAATGAACAGTCTTTCAGCAAGGTTTTCGACTGGCTGTGATTCTATCACTTTTTTTTTTTACTACATTTTCATTAGTTAGTTTCAAATATTTGGCTCAAATTAATATATTAGCAGCTCTAGTCTCCCTTTTTTAAAAATTTTTTAAAGAAAAAACAAATAAATTGGCTTATAGAGCATAATTTTGGGGGGAAACTTACAGTGGCTTTTAATATTCTCCACTATTTTATTAAAACACAATAAAATATGTTAGTGATTTTAGAATTTGCTGGAGATTGATGTACTGTTCACAATATTTGGGATTTATGAAGGGGTGGTTTCCTTCCTTGAAAATTGGCTACTTCCGCATGTTTTGTGAATTTCCCAAGGCACCGGAACAGGATCCTGTGATCTCATCTCCACAATCTTGTGGCACCAAATATACACTAAATATGTACTTAAGCTTTCAATTTTTTACATAAGCTAGACTCAGTTTTCTTTCAGACATTTTTAGGTGTTACTTCCCTTTTTTGATGCCGATTCTCCCCTCAACCCCTTTACAGTTTAAATAACAAATTTTCCTTGATAGAGAGAAAGAAAAAAAAACAAAATTGTTACTGGGCATGTTTGTTTTGTTATCTCTTATGAGAATCTGTTCATTTATCCAATCCCTTATTTCTTCAGATTCCAAACCATTAAGCGGCCCTGTTTCATGCCTGAACATGTTCTTAGGTTTCAGCTCATTCTGGGATTCTGCCTCCCTGAGACTTGTTCTTGGGCCCCCTGTATCTACAGGTCCTTGTGGAGACAAGAGTGAGCCCACTCTGCCACCCTCGCCCGGAGAGCCCCTGCAGGAGACCACAGCTGCCCAGACTGGGGTTCTCATTGCCCCTCAGCTGTGTGCCAATGAAGAACTACCTTTCAATCTGCTTTCATCCGGAATACCCCAGGATCCCCCCTGTGACCCTCTTCTATCTCCCTCAGGTTCTTCTTCTTCACTAGAATTGGCCCTGATCACAAACACCATCTGAGTTACCACTTCACACCTCCTTGATCCCTCTAACGTAAGAATTCTTAACCAGAAGTGTGTAACCCCCATTGGCCTGTGATTGTGCTTCAACAGATCTGTGAATCCCCAGAAATTCTTTGAAAAAGTGTTGTAGTTGTGTATGTGGAGAAAATTCTTAGCTGATGTCAGATTCTTAATGGGGTTCACAATCAAAACAATGTTGATAAAAATTTCTAAAAACATGGTTCTTAGGAGCTTCTAACCATTTCATCGTAAGCCTTATCTCAATTTTGGAAATCTATTCTCCTAAAATTCAAAAATAATTTTATAGCAAAGTCTATTTTACTCAAACTATAAGGTGATATGACGACACTATCCATTCAATTGGATCAATAAACTGAAATCAGAGTATGTTCTTAGAGCTAGGTAAACATATATAGAGATCTTTATACACAGGCTCATAAATTTCCAGTTGACTATAACAAATGTGTCTACCATAAGCATGTATTATAGCTTAGGATATGATATCCTCTAAAGAGTAAAATAATTCTAAGGATAACAATAATAGTTAAAATTAATCTAATGGGAACTCTGTGCCAGTCATTGTCCACAGTATTTATATAAACTACCCAATTTAATCGTTATAGCAACAGAAATGGAGTTTTACAGGGAAGAAAATGAGCTTTAGAGAGAATAATAAATATTTCCAAGGCCACAGAATTGGTGAGTGGTAATATCAATACTTCCCAAAAGATCGTCTTTCTGTCTTGTCTCTTTCTCTCTTCCTCTCTCTCTCTCTCCCCCATCCCTCCATCCATTCATCCACCCACCCATCTATGCATTCATCTAGTAATGATGTATATTTGTTTAAGTCAAACTTTGCTCTGAATTAGATGTTTTGAATAATTCCTGGTCATTGATATAACTACAAACTGTGTAAAAATCATTTTATTTGTAATCTTTCGCTTAAATAAAAGCTGGATGTTTTGTTTTAAAAAAAAAAATGCCTTGAAGCAGGGCATGGGGGCTCATGCCTGTAATCCCAGCACTTTGGGAGGCTGAAGCAGGAAGATCACTTGAGGCTAGGAGTTCAAGACCATCCCAGGCAACATCACGAGAACCTGTCTCTACAAAAACTTAAAAAAAAAAATTAGTTGGGAAAGGTGGCCTGCACCTATAGTCCCAGCTACTCAGGAGGCTGAGGTGGGAAGGATTTCTTGAGCCCAGTTGTTTGAGGTTGCAGTGAGCTATGATTTTCCACTGCACTCTAACCTGGGCAACAGAGTGAGACACTGTCTCAAAAAATAAATAAATAAATAAATAAATAAATAAATAAAAGCCTTGGATTATAATAAATTAGCACGTCAATTATTTTCCCTGCTATTAGCAAGTATGTCTCATATATTTAGTCTATATATAAACATGTATGCATGATGTAAGAAGACACATATATTCCTGATACCAGATAGGTATAACTTGAGACCTGTAGCAATGATCTCGATTCGTGTGCATAAATGAGAAATTTGTAAAATGATTTTTCTGTTTTTGCAATTTTTCCTTTGAGAAAAAAAGTCCTAGAAGTTAGACAAAATATTTCCAAACTACTAGTATCATAGGAGAGGGGAGAATGTGCCATGTGCCAGACAGAGCTTCCTGAGAGAATCTCCACAAGCGCAGTCTCTGAGCTAACTGGATTATGGATTTGAGCAGCTGATTAAAGTCAGCATGAGAACAACAGAGGATCCGTCTCCAACCACACACGTTTGTCAGACAGCTTGAGGACCTGTCTGAGACAGGGCAATGCCATCTTCATCACGACCGTGTCAGCCCTTCCTTCTCCCACGGGGCATTCATCACCCTGCTCGAGCTTGTTTGCTCAGCGCCCCTTGTAGAAGCAACATAATTGCTTCAAAAGAGAGGAAATCATGAAGCCGACAGCAGGTTAAAGCCATCCTGAGGGTTTTCTCTTTCAGAAAACAAACCATAATTCTGCAGCAGCATTTCTCATCACATACCCGAAAAGTCCCAGCAGGAGGGCTGTGGCTGCCAAGTTCTCACGGAAAGTAAAAGCTGTTAACTGGAAGGCGGCAATAACGGCGACACACAGGCAGACGGAAACCAAGTAAAAGAGCTGAGGAAATAAAAGGAAATACGGGAGAGCTGTTACATCAGATGATCGTATTTATTATCATCTACTTACCCCGAAGTTTCCTTTCAACCTCCAGTGAAATACATATCCTATTTTGCACATTGGGAGTTTTGTAGCTGTGGAATTAGTCCTGGATGGTCACTGTTATGGTCTCAGCTGTGTCGCCCCAAAATGTTTAAATCGAACCCCCAGTGTGTCTGAATGTGGTTGTATTTGGAGAAAGGGCCTTGAAAACAAACATTAAGATAAAAGGAGGTCATTGGGGTAAGCCCTCATGCAACTTGAGTGGTGTCCTTATTAAAGAGGAGATTAGGACACAGACACACGGACGATGACCATGTGAGGACTCAAGGGAAAACGGTTGTCTACAAGCCAAGGAGAGGAGCCTCAGAGGAAACCAACCCTGACTGTACTTTGATCTCGACTTCCAGCCCCAGGATTGTGACAGAATAAATTTCTGTGGTTAAGCTGCCCAGTCTGTGGCCTTTTGTTACAGCCACTTGAGCTGACCAATACAGAGACCCCTACCCATCTCCTTCCAGAAGAGTCAAGGAATCCAAACACCTTCCATGAAACATGGCCGCCCCCCAACACGGAGAATGAGGACAGGCCCCTTGCCTTGACCCTCAACCTAGCCTTACCTTGGAGTGTTCCCACAGGCCAGGAACAACCACAGCCTTCCCTGGGGGGGCTCACACACCCAGCTCCCTTTTCTCTTGGAGCTCTGGCTCAGAGCTCTTTCTCAGTGTCAGCCATTTGGATGGCTCCTTCTCACTTCTCAGATCTCAACTTAACTTTCACTTCCATCTTTGACCACCCCATGTAAGTCACCTCCATCCCATGGTTGTGTTTCATTCTCTCAGTGGATCCAGTCATGAGCCAACTGTATCTTGTGTGTTTATTTATTTGTTTACTCACATGTTTCTTGCTTCCTCTCATAAGAACACAAGATCTATGAAGGGAAAGAGCTTCTCTGTGTTATTCATGGCTTTATGCCAACATCTCTGTCCACTTCAGCGGCTATAATAGAATAACATGGACCGGGTAGCTGACAAACAACAGAACTTGATTTCTCACAGTTCTGGAGGCTGGGAAGTCCAAGATCAAGGTGGTGACAAATTCCGTGCCTGGTGAGGACTGACTATCTGGTTTAGAGACTGTGCCTTCCCACTATGTCTTCACAGAGAGCTCTCTGGGGCCTCTTTTAAAAGGGCACTAATCCCACTCATTAGGGCTCCACCCTCATGACCTAATTATCTCCCAAAGCCCCACCTCCAACTCCCTTCACATGGGGGATTAGGTTTCAACATATGAATTTTGGGGGGAGGAACACAAACATTCAGTCTATAACAATCTTGGACACACCTTGACCCATAGCAGATCCTCAAAAATATTCCTTAAATGAATGATTGAATAAGCAGGGAATGATTGCAGGAAAGTGAAAAAACAGTCAACCAAGAAGACAATAACCCTTCCTGATCTTAAACCCCAAGGCCAAACATCACAGAATAAGGAAGAGACACATTTAGGGGGAGGGATAAGGAGATAGTAAACTAAGGATACAGGAGAGAGGGGAGACCCTGTAGTTTTGGGAGCTCTGGTGCTCTATGGTGTCTTGGAAATGTGGACCCACTTCGCTTGTATGTTCTTATTCTCTTTTGATGAATCCTTATTCCATTTTCTACAGGAAATTTGTGGCCATTAGACAAAGCCAAATAGCAGGCAGGAGAGAGTGAAGTGACCACTCGCGGTCTGCAGCACCAGGAACAAAACTGATGTAGGAGGCAGAGGCGGGTGCTGAAATGCCACCTCTGCACCAACTAGACATAAGATCTTAAGTCACTTCCTCTCTCCTACCCTAAAGTGTCCCTTGGTAAAGATGAAGAGTTTTGAGGACCAGCATTTTTTAATCTTGGCTGAGATTCACAAATCACCTTGGGTACTTACTAAAACATGTCCTGCCCAGGCCTACTGAAAAGAATCTTGAAGGACAGGCTCCAGGGGACCTTACTGTTAGTCAATGTCCCAGGTGATTACAATCACTGGGCAGGCTGAGGGAAAACCCTGAGTAAACTAAATGAACTCCTGAAATGTTGAGGTCACTTAGGTGTGACCCATACGAATTGAACTTTCAAAAACAAAATACAGGTTACATGATCAAATGGAAGTAAATTAGCTAAATTCTAAGCCAGCTCAAAGGAACAAACATTGCATGAGAGCAACGTGTTAATATGCCAGATTCTGTGCAAAATATGACACAGTGAGCATAGCACCTGGTGTGCAGTGGATGCTCAGTAAATGTTGGGCCCTCTGGCCTTCCACTGACTTAAGCAAGATTTCCTATATCACAGGAGAAATCATATTTACGATGGCAAAGATTCCACTTTCCTCCACAAGGACAACTCTGCTACAGAACAATGAAAGTAGACGTTGACCACTGAAGGGCAATCTATCATATAAGATGCATTTTTTGACTCAAGATAAATGTCCTGAACAACAGGGCACAACTGGTCAATGCATCTGGCATTGTCCTCCTAAGGACTGGACACAGTGACCTGGAGGGTGTCTACTGGGGAGCTGAATGTACATGGAAATGCCAGTGATACCTGCTATACACATTAGGGACCAAGGCACAGGTTGGACTAGAGGGACTTTTACGGATGAAGATGACAGACTGTTTCTAATGATTTTTGTCACCTCACCTTCTACTTCCTTGAAAAGAGCATATTAAAGGCGATTGCTTTCTCATCTCCCCAGTAAGAAACTTTGCATTTCTTTCCCTGCAGGTCCCTAATTTCCCAGATCTCCAGCCTGAGGCCCGTCAGTCTTAGACTTAAACCTGAAATGCTCTTACCAGTAAGAAAATCCCTTCTTTTACAGACAGTCCAAGCAGCCTGTCCTCCCCACCCCACTTCACACACACAGTCAACTGATCACTAGCAAGGAGGCACATGGAGCCTCCTTCCCGAATCCTACCATGTCATAGAGGAAGTGAGTGAACCAGTACGTCCTGTGGCCAAGGCCACTTATGTGCTGCAGCCTTTTGGCTCCGGTCACCCTGTCCCTCACCACGGAGCTACCGATCGCTGCAGACAGGATGGAGAATCCCAGCACAATGCAGAGGGCGACACCACACTGGCGGATGCTCTCCAGGCTGTAGGCAGAACAGAACAGACCGTCAGGGGTTACACAGAGAACACGAGTCTTCTTTCTGTCATTAACAATCAGTGATGATGACAGCAGTAAAAACCACTAATTAAATACACATGATCAACCAGGCGTGCTGGCTGAGGGTGTGGCTCTCCTCATTAAATTCCCTCAATCACCTTTGAGACAGGGCTATTGTTCTCAGTTTATAGAAGACATAACTAAGCTGCGCAAGTTGAGGAGCATTTAAGAGTTTGCTGTTGTCAAAGTCTGCTCTTGACCGTGAAGCCGCCTCCAAGGTAAGATGAGGGACATCCCCAAAGTGGCAACCACGGTCAGCTGTGACCTTTACCCACGCTGGGACTGCTTTGCTCAACAGGAACACCTGCGAGGGAGTGGCCTTCAGATCCTCACTTCACTGGACCATTTCTAAATTTAGTCACCTGAAATACCAAAAAGCTTTTGCAATAGGGTGTTTTTGTAATAACATATACTGTACGCCTTCTGGTTATTTTTTAATTTGGAGCACCACCTCTAATATCCTTCCCTCAAGTTAATTGCTGCCTCCTCTCTGCTCACTCTTTAGGAACAGTCAGGCCACACGTGGTCTTACAGAAGTTGACATGATGAAACCTCTCACCACAAACCACCCACCGAGCCGTGACTTCGTTCAACCAGAACTCGTTTTGTAACAGACGTCGACTTGCCTACTCCAGGCATCCTGGGCAGGTATCAGAGACCATTCAAGCCAGAGGTCCTAAATCAGTACGTGAATGTGAGGACAAGCTGCAACACGCCTCCCGCTGGCTTAGCTACTTGAGGGGAGAATGCCCATTAAGCAGATTTGCATTCTCCAGCTCATTTCGGTAGGTCATAAAAAGCACATATATAATGCTTACTTTTATTATCAACTTTTAATTAAAAGTTTGCCAACCATATAATAGAGAAGGGAGATGAGTGAAAAAACAGAAGACAAGCAGAAGCATGCTCCCCTTATTAAGACAACGAGAACCAGCACGTAACTCCCTGCGGGAGAGCACTGGCTTTATCACTACCGTGACTCCCTCTGGACAATAAGAAAAAGGTTGCATGAGAAATGTTCAAGGAGGCATTACTATGTTTACCTATATGTATGCTATGTTTATGATTTTAACCCAAAAAAGAGATCTGAAAGATGTGCGGTTCCATAGGATTCTGGAAAATCCTTCCCTTAGGACAATTTTTGCTTAGAAGTACAGCTTATCTTTTTTAAGCTCGGTCAACACACTTCCTCTTTTAATACTCATTTTTCTCACACTTTGTAAAGAAATGCCCAAGCCCTGTGCCACTAACTATATATGCCAACGTCTCTTGGGGCAAATGTCAAAGAGAGATCAAAATCACCCCTGAGATAACTCAAAGATTTTCTTCCATAGTTGGGGTCACCACCCCCCGCCCTCAGCACCCCATCAACTCACATCTTGTCCTCGTTCAGCAAGGCCCCTCCGTACGGATGGCTATAGAGTGTTATTCCTGTGAACAACAAGTTGAAAGGTGAGCCGCAAGCCTGCTCCTGCATGATGAATCACAGCCCAGCTCCATGCCACACAGACCCCCTGTGTCCAAAAGATACCTCCTGTTTGCTCTGCCCAGTCCTGGTCCATGAGCAGCAAAAAATGGTAAATTTCATCAGCAATTCAGCAAGTGGGTGCTGGGATTTTTGTCATTGCTACTGTTGTCAAACAACCAGCATGTATTGTCCATGCCTTATATGACAAGCACTGTGCTTATGGGTTATCACATTTTATTGTCTACTCCTGAAATGTATCCCAGTGGTCTGAGTAATATATTATCCATATGTTTGCAGTGAGGAAACAGATTCAGGCTAAGTATTAGAATATGGAAAGGAGATCATTTGATAGAAACCATGTCAATATTTAAGAATTCACCTGTAGATCAAGCCAGGTTTGGACACATAGAAAACAGGACCATTTCATTGAACCAATTTTGGTTTTGGAGTTATTTGTTTTGTTTTGCTTTGTTTTTTTTTCTTGGCTTGTGCATTAATGTAATGTCAGCAGCCAATATGGAGAAAGTGCCACCAAATTATCAATTAAGAGGG
The DNA here is from genome assembly GCF_000956105.1 of Propithecus coquereli. Lineage (NCBI taxonomy): Eukaryota > Metazoa > Chordata > Mammalia > Primates > Indriidae > Propithecus > Propithecus coquereli. The sequence continues at coordinate 480,205 of NW_012148086.1, forward strand.
TTTTATTATGAAGGCTGTTCATCACATCACACAGTGTGACATCCCTTCCCCAGAAAGTTCTAGTCAATGTTTCATCAAGAAGAACTCTATAAATGAAACTGGTTTGTGTTTCATCCTAAAGACATTATGGACTGTGAGAGTGATCAGTTTTCCTCTTTTCATTTGGTTGTTTGAAATGTGTGGAGCCCAGCATGTGGCTTGTGTGTGGAGCCACCACGGAAGGCACAATGTCCTGTCCGTTTCACGTTTCCACTCCTAGGTTGTTCTTCTTCTTTTGGGTCTCTTGTAATTTATCCTGTCACCTGTATTTTGCATTCCCCTATGAGAGCACATTAAAGACTTAGTCAAACGCCACGGGGTATAACTAAGCATAAATAAGTTAAAAGGCACAGAACTGAAAAAGATGACAGTATTTCAAAATCCCAACAGTGTTGTCACCTGGCATCGGGACTTCTGTCCCTTTGCCACCTCTTCTCCTCTCCAGCTGTGTCAGCCTCAGCCATGCCCTGAGGTAAGTTCTGGCTCGTAGCATATAGAACAGTGGGAGATATTTGTTCAGAAAGTCCTCTATATAGTTTTCTAGAACAATTTCTTTAACTATAGATCAATATTGTCCTGATATTCTGGTCTAGGCTCTCACCATGTAGGCCGGTTGCCTGCTGTGTCATTTCCTAGGTCCTGGACTTACGCATTCATCATGAACTGAATTGTGTGGTCTTGACCCCCTGCCTGTCTGGACCAACAGCACCTATCAGTCTTTCACCTACCTTTCTTTCTCTTGCTGAGCTCAACATCCAGCCCCAGTCTTCCTAGTGTCTGCCAGACCCCATCCTTCCTAGGTTTTGACTTGCAGGCAATGTGTTTCACTGGAGGAGCAGCTCAATATTAACCAACTCTATCAGGTGGGTGTGCAAAAGCTAACTGAAATTAGACTGCGCAAGTACGAGATCCTGCCAAAGTGTGGCAAGTGCCCCACTGGGTGCTGTAGATGGTGGGAGTATAGTTGCAATGTTGTGGTGCAACTACGAGCAATAAGTTCTTCCAGGCTCTACATATAAATTAGAACAATCTAGATATTATATCATTTGAGGAACACAAGAGAATATTGGAATCGTTTAATCTGAATACACACACATCCCCCCTGGGGTGACAGGGAGTATGAAAATGTCTTTAGATAGATAGAGAATTGTCTATTATAGACCAAGGAAATGACTTGGTCTATAATATTTGAGAAGGAATAGTTGGTCCAAGCAGCCAGCTTCTAAAACTATAATAAAGCATATGCTTACAGGGCTGGACCTTTGGGTCAGGCCAACCTCTGGTGGGGGAGAGAGGGCTGGAGATTGAGTTTGATCATGTGGTAAATGATTCACACAGTCATGCTTATTAATCAAACCCCAATAAAAACTCAAGAAACTGAGGCTCAGTGGACCTTTTAGTCAATGAACACACAGATATGCTGGGAGGCTGATGTGCCCGGATTCCACAAGAAGAGGGGATAGAAGCTCTACAATATTCCTCAATGTCACTTTCTGTGTCTTTTCATGTGGCTGGTCCTATTGATTTGCATCCTTTATAATAAAATGTTAATTGTAAACATAGTGCTTTCCTGAATTCTACAAGTCATTCTAGCAAATTGCCAACCCTAATGGAGACATAGCTGGTGTCCGAAATATAGACAATCTTGTTGGGGACCGTGCCCTTTGACAGCCAGTGCCAGAATTGAGCTGCTGCACACCAAGTTGGGGGCAAAATGGAACACGCTCCGCAGCTGAATTCCCCCCACGCAGCAGTGTGTAGCAACGCAGGCATGTCCAGAAGTCTCCCTGCAGCTCTCTTCTCCCCACATCCTCAAATTCCCCTGGGGTCTTCTCAGGCGTCCTTTAACTATCACAGATATAGCCTACATATCTCCCCCCCATGATTTGTGTTAAATCCAAGAAAAAGATCCCATCATCAGCCTACAGATGTTCTCCTTCAGCTTTCCCACCGTGGATGCCCCATCATCCTCCCAGCCACTCAGACTCAAAAACCAAGTCCTCCTATCTCCCTGCTCTTCTTCACCCACACATCCAAGAAACTTCACCTCATCTCCCTCCCCACAGTGCCAGGTCTCACTCACGAACACCTGCACCCATGCCTGGATTCTCCTAACTTGTATCCCCTCTCGGCTTGCTTCCCCTCAAGCTCATCAATCCCCCCCAGAAGCCCTAAATAACTTCCAGAAAGAAAAAGAAAAATATAGAGTCCATATTCTTTACCTAGACACAGCTTCCCATTAAAATGAAGTCCAAAACTCTCATAGTATCTTCATATTATCCTATTCTGTTCTCATGTGGAAAACTGGATTGCTATCATTTCCCCAGACCCTATAACTGCAGGCATGTTTCACCGCTTCCTTGTACTGCCTTGCCCAGCCCCACTCACACCCCGCTCCCATCTCACATCCATCCAATGAATTAAATTTCCTTTTTCTAAATTATTATGCTCTTGCTTTGTTTTGTTCTGTTTTCAGCTTAATTGAGGTATAATTGGCAAATAAACATCGTATATATTTGAAGTATAAAATATGATGTTTTGAAAAATGTATACATTGTGAAATGATTACCACAATCAAGCTAATTAGCATATCCATCACCTCTTATACACTGCTGGTGGGAGTATAAATGGTACGGCCATGACGGAAAACACTATAAAGGTGCCTCGAAAAATTAAAAATAGACCCACTATATGCTCCAGCAATCCCACTTCCTGGTATATATCCAAAGGAAATAAAATTAATATCTGGAAGAGATATCTGCATTCCCGTGTTCATTGCAGCATTATTCACAATCACCAAGATATGGAAACAACCTCATTTTCCATTGATAAATAAATGGATGCAGAAAATGTGGGATATACAGATAGATAGATGATAGATATACACACACAGTGGGATATTATTCAGCTCTTTAAAAAAGAAGAAAACCCTGTCTTTGCAACAAGGCTGAACCTGCAGGACATCGTGTTGGGACAATAAGCCAGACACAGAAAGACACACTGCATGGTCTCTCTTGCATGTGGAATCTACAAAAAATCAAACTCATAGAAACAGAGTGGAGGGTGGCTACCGGGGCCAGGTGAAGGAGGTAGTGAGGTAATGCTGGTCAGAGGTACAAACCATGAGGTATAAGGTGAATAAGTTCTGGAAACTTAATGGACAGTACGGCAGTGATAGTTAACAATTATATTTTGTACACTTGAAATGTGCTAAGAGATTAGATCTTAAGTATCCTCCCTGTGCACAGAAAAAGATGAATTAAATGTGCAGTAGACCGGAGGTGGGTAAAGAGGAGGAGAGGTAGATCTCAGACTGAGTCCTTACATACCTGCGAGCAGAGAGGAGGGTCTAGTATCTGAAAGTACACAAGAATCAGCCTGTGGCTGTGTGCTGCATGCCATCTAGAACACTAGGCTGTTTGTGTAAGTGCTGATTGAAAACTCAGCCACATCTGTGTGATGGTGCCCACCTACAGGAGCAGCACCTGAAGCGCAGGCGTTTCAGAAACCTTCCCAGAGCCCGACACGCGTGACACAGCTGAGAGTCAGACCTCGGGCTGCAGCCGCCATGGCCGTTTCCCCACCCGCACACCACACAGCTCCCTTCAGCACACGCAGCTGGGTGCCCAAAGACGACAGCCACACAGTGGGAAGGAGACAGGGCTGGAGGCTGAAGGCCCCTGCTCTGCTCATTCTGCAATACAAGGCTGCAAAAAAAGCTGCTATGTCTATGGAGAGTTCAATAATAAAATTTTAAACTACCAAGGTTGGATCTTTATTTGATCAGGTTGCATAAATATCTTTTCTTACTTTAAACCATGACAGTCATTGCTGAAAGATTAAAAACAGTGCTCTCATATTTGCTTTTGGTGCCCGCATTCATCTGGTATGAATTTATTGCCCTTCATTTTAGCATATTTCCTGGATTTGTGTCATTCTGTTAGGGTTTTAATCTAGGAGGCAAGAGTACATCTGGTCTCCCATCTCACTGGTGAAATGATTGACTGCTTCTGTGGTTAGTAATTCCCCGACGTGCCAGACCCTATTCTGGATGTTTTCATAATACATTTTCTCATTCAGTAATCTGATGATAAAATTCCGTGTTAAAGAAACCAGTATACTGTGCATGTATTTCTTTGTAAATCAGCTTTCAGCATTTTAGAATTGCAGATTCTTACAGGAAAAAGGAACCCCATGAAGTGGTCTAATGTGGACACACCCTTGTGTTCCAGAAGCAGAAACAGCAGCAGAGGAATGTGCTGATTTTCCTGGAGCATGTGAAACCCGCTGTGAACACAGGCAGAACCCACGTGTCTGGAGCCCCAGGTCTGAGCCTGTCTTATCAAATCACCTATTGACATGCAGGACACCGAAAGTCTCGCCTCTGTGCTAAGAGCCACAAGGTGTGCCAACAACATGTATAACATATAAATGAAACCTCAACAATTGCAGGAAAGAGCTGCTGACATAGTTTATGTATTTCTGTAATAAGCTTTAGGAGAGAGCCGGCAACGGCAGCCAAACTGCCCTCTCTTCCCGTCCTTTTGTGCTTAAGTGTTATCTTCCCTGGGGTCTGCCTCCACCTCTTAGAAGTATGAGGCCACAAGTGCAGATACCTGAACCCCACAAACCACAGTGGCTGTCCCTCCCTTCCTGGGGCCCTCACTCATAAATAATTCGGAGGGGCCACAGCTTTTCATTTGGCACTGCCTTCAGAGCCCTATAATTTACATATTTTTCACAGAGTAAATATTTAAATACAATATATTGAAGAACATGCATACATGCTCTGTGGTTCCTCTCCCAGCGCCCTCCAGAGGATCATCGTGGCCCTGGAACGCACCCTTCCTGCTCGGCACTCAGTGCTCCAGGAAGATTCCTAAGCACTTTTAAAGGCCACCACTGAACTAACTCTCACTGCACAGCCATTCCCACATTTTCACCATGAAATTAAGAAATTCTCTCCCAAAGTTAAGACAGAGAGAAAAAGAGCACCTTAGACCACAGTGTTTAGGAAGGAAAGGCCATCACATAAGTAGGGCAAACCCCGGGCTTGCTGTCAGAATTGCATTCAATCTCATCCCCCTCCATGGGGCATTTACCTCCAGCTTTTGTAAGACAACAGCTTCTCCCTGTCAGATCAGAAGTTGAACAACATCTTGACTTTGTTCTAATTTTGATGGCAGAAATCTGGGCACTGAACATTAATCGAGTTTCATCAAGGGTCAAATAGAGATTTGATACCTTTCTTCACAGGCCTGAGAATTCATTCACAAGCATCTCTTCCATGCCCACTGTGTAGCCACACGCTATTTCAGAGGGACAAGCAGGCCCTCTCTTGAGAAGTTCACCATCCAGGGGGGCTAGAGCCCACTCATGGGACTAGGTACCCTGCGAGGTACCCAGGAGGGTTATGTGGAACAGGGTGCAGAGGAAGTCGAGAGCTTTACAGGGGAAGGGGCAAATCCAGTGATGCACATGAAACCCTAGCGGGCATGCAAGGAGGCACGATCTTGCAGGGCTGCCCTCAAACTGCAGAGGCAAGGTTGACAAGAGCATGGTCACCTGGGACTGCAGGTAGTAAGCGCACACAGGTGGCCCCCCATACAGTTTTTCTGGTTTGCAAACACTGGGTGAGCTTTACATTTTTATGTTGCAATTTAGCTTATACATTAGATGTTTTCAGAATCATAGTTATTCTTTAGAAGCAGCTCTGAAAACCTAAACATCTGTAAATGGCAAGCTAATATCTCTTGAAATTGATGCTGAGAAGATTTTATTTGCATTTTGCAAAAAGGGGGAGGGACTTGAAGTTATTTAAATAAATAATGTGTGAGTATTTTCTGAAAAATAGAAGAGCTAATGAATGGAGAATGAAAGAAGACACAGGTGGAAGCTCATTCTTTCCCCCAAGAATCTCTGGGTTCCCTGATACTCCTGAGCAAGAAGCAGCAGGTAGGAGAAATTACACCCACATGGGCCCACTCTCACTCTCACAGCAGCCCCTTGTTCTTGAAAATAGAACAACTTTGGAAACCAGAGCTCCTTTTACAGATCCACGGGGAGAGAGGAGAGCTTATGAGCTGTTTCACAGAGAGGAATCTTGTCAGATGTGCAGCCAAGGGACTGAGGGGTGCAGGGAAGGAAATCAAGGCAGAGGGACATTCCAGTGACTTATCTGAGGTCCAGCGTAATTGGTAGCAGAGTGAGAACTACAACCCTGATTTTCGGGATTCTGGTTTAATCCATTTCCTGTGAGACTAAGAAAATCATTTATAGTCTTTGATATCCTCGCTGTAAAAACCCACATTATTGCAATGGACAATCTCTGTAATTGCATTGTTATTGCCATTGTATTATATGCACTCAGCACTCTATTTAGGTAACAATCATATTGTGATAGAATCTTGAAGTTGATAAGATGTCCAAACTCTTAAAGAGAGGGGCCATGGTTTCAACACCACAATTGAGTAGAAGAAGGAGCTCACCCAATTCTTTCTGGCATCACTTCACAGGTTTTCAGAAATGATGTTTCAAAATGTACATTTTGAATACATTTGAATAATTTTCTTTGATTATTCTTATCATTTATATTCTGGCTTTTCTTTCGAAGAATTGGCCCACAGCAATGTATAAAATGTTTAAAATTAGTTTTCTCATTCAGTATTCTCATTATGGCTACATCTGTTATGGTTTCCAGACTCTGTATATCTGCCATTTGTAAAAATGCACATCTGTGCTTTTGTCCAATATCCATTATGATAGCAAGACACTTAGCATGTCTCCAATTCAAGTAGTCGCTTTCGGGTTCATTACTCCTATAAAATGTATATCTTTGGAAGTATTAATGTCCAGATGTCTATAAGTATCTACATCAAAAGAGTTGTCTTAACGTCAGTATATGAGGAAAAGTTTGTATTCTTTTAATTAATTCACTATGAGATGCAGTGATATATGGACAAGTAAAAAAAATTAATTCAATCTGACAGTATTAAAAGAACTATATGAACTATTCCGATTAAAATGCATTTTGACGGCTCTCTCTCTCTCCTCTTCCTCTTAATCTCTCTCCAAAATAATAGAATTTACACAACCTAAATAACATAAAAAAATAAATTTAAAAAAAAAAGTTATTCAGGAATGGGACCTGTGAGAAAATAACAAAAAAAAAATAAAGTCTTATTACCAGATCTTAGAAGATGAAAAGAGAGAAAGTGAATGAGACCAAAAAAGTATTCAAAGATATAATGGCTGAAACCTTCTAAAATTTGGTAAAAGGCATAAACCTAAAAATCCAAGAGCTAAGTGAATCCCAAATAGGATAAAACCAAAGAAATTAACACCAAGACATATCACAATTAAATTTCTGAAAATTAAAGGAGACCAAAAAAAAAAAAAAATCGTGAAAGCAATCATAGAGAAGGGAACACCAACTGGAATAGCAATGGATTTCTCATTTGAAACCATGCAGGCCAGAAGGAAGTAACACATTTTTCAAGGGCTGAACTTTTCTCTAACTGTCAACCACTAATTCTATACTCAGTGAAACTATCCTTAAAGAATCAAGGGGAAATGAAGACATTATCAGTTGAAAACAAATAAGTACATTTGTCATTAGCAAGCCTACTCCTAAAGAATAGCAATAGCAAGTTCTGTAAACAGAAAGGAAATAACAAAAGAAGGCTTAGAACTTCCAAAAGGAAAGAACATCAGAATGTGTTAAAAATAAGAGTAAATATAATAGACTATCCTTCATATCATGAATTTTATCCCTTCATCTCACAAAATTTTTAAGCGATTTAAGTGAGGATTAGAACACCATCTTATGTGGTGCTCAACTTACAAGGAAATACTAAAGACACTAGTATTTTAAAAGTGGAGAAGATAAAAGGACATAAATTGAAGTATGGTTTCCATACTTCACTCAAAGTCATAAATGACAGTATCAGTAAACTGTGATAAATTGCACATGTATATTGTAATACTAAACAACCACTAAGAAAACTATATGAAGGGATATACTCAAAACACTATAAAGAAATCAAGATGGAATCCTAAAATAATATGGGCAAGTAATTCATAGAAAGGCAAGAAAAGAGACACAGAGGAAACAGAAAACAAAGAATAGAGTGTCATACTTAAATCCCAACATATTAATAATTATCTTAAATGTAAATGGACTCAGTACACCAATTAAAATGTAGAGATTGGTAGTGGATTAAAAAATATGACCCAATAATATGCTGTCTACATAAAACTCACTTCAAACAGAATAAGATAGATCCAAAGTTAAAGGATGGAAAAAGTATGCCATGTGAACATTAACTAAAACAAAGTATGAGAGACTACATTAGTATTTGATAAAGCAGAATTTACAACTAACATTGCTGGTGACAAGGAGGAATATTACATAATGATAAAAGAATCAATCAACCAGGAATACATGGCTATGGCAAATGTATACACACATTTGATGTGTACATCAGAGCTTCAAAATACATGAAGCAAAAACTGATAAAACATAAAGGAGAAATAGAAAAATCCACAGTTTGGAGACTTCACTACCCACCCCTAAACAAATGACAGAACCACTAGATAGAAAATCAGTGAAGATACAGAAGAACTGAACCACACAATCAACCAACAGGATCTAATTGACACATATGGAACACTCCCACCAAGATCAGAATATATTTTTTTGGTCACCCATAGAAGCTTAACCAAAACAGTATCCTGGTGCATAAAATAAACCTCAACTGATTTAAAATAATGGAAATCATGCATAGTATGGTCACTGACCACAATTAATCAAATTAGAAATCAGTAACAGGAAAATCTTAAAAACCTAGAATTTAAACATCGCACCTCTAAATAATCTCTGGGTCAAAAACAAGGTCTTAAAGGAAACTAAAAAAATTCAGAGGCCAGTCTTATTTGTATTCCCTTGAAAGTAATGTGTTTTGACTCATAGCTTTGTAAAAAAAGTTCTTTATCCTTGAACTTTAGAAAACTCAGCAAATTCAGTGTATCAGTCATTGCTATTTTTACAAAATCCAATTCAGAAATTTGGCTTGAATCATGGCAAACTATTCCAATCCATTGACCTAGAAGTTGTTTTGTTTTGTGTTTGATACAAGTTTTCTTCTTACATCATTCCTTGTTACTTTAATTATTATTCATCCACCTTCTTTCTCTACCTAATTCCTTTAGCTCTTCCCCTCTGGTCAGCTTTATTGTTTGTAACAGTTTTCCTCTGTGTTCTTAGAGAATTATTTCATGTTTTTTCCCCTCTAAATCAATAATTCTGAGTGAAGGAGAGAGGTTTGCAATCAATAATGTTACTCCATGCATCCAACGAAAATTCATATTCTACCTGCATTTTAGCTAGCTCCCTTTGTGTCTCACTCTGCAACTCCACCTGGCATTTTCTTCTCACCGTTTACTTCTGTTTCACAGAGTTTGCACATTTTCCTGTATTTATGTGGATATAAACTCGCCGTGAGGTGCTTCCCATGAAAACACCCTCTCCACACAGGTGACCTTCTCCTCTCTGAGGTTGGGACATTAGTCTCTGTTCCATGCTGGGTTTGACAGTGGCTTTGTTATTCTTTTGTTTCTTGTTTCTCCTTGGTTCCAGCAAGAGCAAGCTAGTCCTAATGGTTTTTGATGCTCAGTGTCCTCTCATATTAGGCTCCCCTTTACCTTCACTTGGGGGCTGCTGGGTCTCCTCTCTCAAAACCTATCCAAAGCTCTCAAGGGCATATTTAAGGTCATGGATGCCAGCTGATTTCCAATATCCAAAGGCTATTTGTTCATTCAGTAGCTCTATTATACAGATCAGAGATTATCTCCTGTTCTCATGTTCATGCTCTCTCATTATAGTTTGGGGATTTAGTCCTAGAAAGTTCTGTATTTCAGCAAAAGTAAAACAGGAAAAACGACGATGCATGCCATTTCTTGCTCCAGGGTTCATTTTATTTCTGCCCTATTATCCTAGCATGCAGCCTGCACAGAGCTCCTTTTTCCTCCCTGGCACTTGTAGCTTCCTAAGGAGTTGTAGCTTTCCAGGGCACTCAGAAAGAGAAGTACTAATGAGGAGAAAGGAAAAGAGAGAAGGAAGAGCACTTTCTGGTTCCTGGTTCTGGTCCTAGAATGGTCCTCCGTTGGCCCCTAGCAGCCAGATGTCTGTCAGGTTCCTAACAGTGAGAAGGTGAGTGTGGACATCTCTACCCTGACTCCTAATACACACTTTTGTCTGTTTTTCTCCTTCAGTGATCAAAGTATGAATCAGCTGTGTTTCTCAGTTTAACCCAGTCTGTCTTAAACTTGGCTGCAATTAGAATCATCTGAGGACAATAAAAACTCCTGCCATTTAAAACTTACCCCAAACCAATTAAATCAGAATCTCTTTGGGTTGACAACAGAACTCTCAGGTGACTTCAACGTGCACATGGTTCGAGGACGCTGGATCTAGCCTGATCATGACACTGCTGAGGTTAATTCTTCTCACATGGTGGCATTTCATTGCTAGTATTCTGAGGTTTAGACGCGATTTGGATGAGGAGCTGAAGTTTATCTCCGAACATTTCCAGATGCTACTACTACCCTCAATAAAATAGAATAGAATAAAATAATAAAATAGAATAGAATAAAATAAAATGTCCTATCCTCTTTTATTCTTACTCTTTCTCCTTAGAGGAAGATAACCTACTTACCTACTTAGGCACTATTCTGTTGACTCTGTTTTCACTTATTCCCTTAGTCCTATTAAAACAAATTTCCTCTTAGGTTCATTCTTTTATATTTCTATTTAATATTTCAATTTAATAGCATTATGCCAACTTACAAAGTGAAAGCAGCAAGTATTTATTTTACTGCATATTTATCTTTATTATAGAATATAATTATAGTAATGAAACATACTATAGTAACCCTATAATAATGATGCAAAAGTTCATTCATTTAAATAACACATTTATTGAATACCTCCTATGGATAAAGACTTTAGAAAACACAAATACCAGTAGTGCAAACACCTTTCATGAAGTGTTTACATTCTTATTACCAAAGACAGAGATGTAAAAAAAATAATGATATGCAAAGTATTAACTGATTTAATGACTATCTGAGTTTGTTTGCTGTTGCCAAAACAGAATACCTGAGACTGGGTAATTAATAAAGAAAAGAAATTTATTTCTAGCAGTTCTGGAGTCTGGGAAGTCCACGGTTCCAGCAATAACTAACCCACTCCTGAGATAACAGCATTCATTCACTCATGAGGGTGGAGCCCCCACAACACAATCACCTCCCGAGGGCCCCACTTCCCAACATTGTTACACTGGGGACCAACTTTCCAATACATAAACTTCTAAGGGACACGTTCAAACCATAGCAATGACCTAATATAGTGTCTAGGAAATATCTGTCATAAAATGAATGTTTGCTAAAAATAAATAGATGGATGAATTTTAGAAGCTAATGTCTGTGGGAAGAGAGAAAAGAAGCCACTAACTCATCCTGCAAAGATGACAAGGATTCCAACGGAGGTGATATCTGAGCTGGGCCTTGAAAGTTCTGCAGGGTGAGGTGGGCAGTCTGGATCAAGGCACTGTGGCTATGAGGGCCCACAGGGACGGCAGGCAGGCAGACCAGCAATGTAAAGGCTGGTCACACCTCAGGGAAAGGCAAGGGAGCATAAAGAGAGTGAGGCTGAAAAGTTAGGTGAGTAGCATCTCATGCATGGCAACTTACAAGCGTGGACTTCATTATGAACATATATGTGAGACATTAGAAGTCCTGACTGTTGGGCAAGAAGGACAATTTTAACATTTTAGAAACACTTTTCCCAGAGAAATGGCAACACCTTGATTGTCTCTTTATTGCTGAATCAATGTAAGTGGAGTCTTGACAAACATGCTTTCAGAAGAGAGCAACCAGAATGGAAAGCTGCTCAGACACGCAGTCTATGATCAAAGGGTTATGTCAGGTGATCTGTGATGGGCACACATGATTGGATTTGTTTTTTGGTTCTATTTTTGTTTTTCCATTATTTCACCCCAAAGGTATGACAAACAGTTGGACATTGCTAGGAGAACCTAAAGGAAATTCAGTGAGCAAGCCATGTATTAATAAATATGAGGAGGAGAAAATTCCAGGCAATGGGAACTGTGATTTGAGGCGGGAGAACACATAACACATTTGGGAGTCGACACGGAGTCTGGTGTGGCTGGAATCGAACTTTCGGCAGGGTGGCAGGGGAGTCCTTTGAGGTGAGGCTGGAGAGGCTGCTGGGCGCAGACCAGGGAGAGCCCATGGGTCACAGGTAGGAATTTTATTTTATTATAAGAGATATGAGATGCTGTAGAGGGTGCCATGAACTGACGGACACATTCCGTGGGTGACCACGGACACTTGTGGAGAGATGAGACTGTCAGGGCAGGGAGTTAGGGTGGCCACAGGGAGCCACAAAACAAGCTGGTGCAGAAGTCCTGGTAAGAGTGGGTGGCACCTTGGGCCAGACGAGAGTAGTAGAGTACTGAAGTAGTAAAGCACATTCGAGATTCCAAGGGCAGAAGGGATAGGATTTGCTGAGTGACCATGGGAGGTGCAGGAGAAAGCACAGTCCATATTTGGAGTTTGGCCTCAACTGACTTTTAAGTTCCCTTGAGTTTCTGAAAAATATTATGTGACATTGCATGTGACTAAGTTGCTGACATGAGCATAAAGGAGGCAATAAAGCCTCTGATATAAAAATATATTCCGTGTTTCACTAGTCATACTCCCAAATCCATGCCTTTCCCCCAGGCTCTAGGCTGCACCTGCAAGAATCTTGTTCCCATCACCCAAGGAAGTCTTGGCTCCTTTCGCACTCACTGAGCAGGACACCCCAATCTCACCCACACTCACTCAGAAGGAAACAATCCACCTTGGAGAAGTCACTTGGTAAACCACGTCTATTTGGTTTATGCCAGGGCCAGCCTTCCAATATTTCAGAAACTGACTCCATTTGAATGGGTTATAATATTCAAATTTACATTCAGTTTTATGCTTGAAATTAAGGGCTCTGACAAGCTGCAAGTTCGCTGGGCCAAGCAAAGGGGCCAGCTGGGTTCTAGTGAGCCAGCTCCTTATCAAGAGACCTGCATCAGGGTTCCTTTTCCTCTAAGATGGGAATGTCTACATCTGCCAAGACCCCATCACAAGACCACTGTGATGAGAATCACGCTATGTGTCTGTGTAATGCAGTAATTCATGCATCCGGCTACTGATTGGGTGGCCCCTGAGCCCGGTGCTTTGGGTGCTAGGGAGGGACATAAATGGAGCCAAATTTAAGTCTTTTATGTTTAATCAAAGTTTATATGAATTAAAATATATTTTAGGAGTAGCATCAGTCTGTCATCTAGAAGAGACAATTCCAGTTATGTGATTAATAGTTTTCATTCCATCAGGCCATATGCTTGTGCCTCATGTATTTCCAATTCTTCTTCATCCTTCTCAAATCTAAAGTATAAACCCAGCCATGCCAGTGCCCTCTTTAGAACACTTCATAACTCCCTGCCTTTATGATGAAGTCTCCATCTCTGTGGCCGAGGATGAGCTTCTGCCCACCCCTCTAGCCTCATTTCACTTCCCTGCCTGGACCACCTGGCCCATACCCCAGATGCTTAAAGATGCACGTATTATACTCACGGACCAGGGCCCTCTTGAATGTGTTCCTTCCGCCTGAAATTCCCTTCTACACCCTCCACCTTTCTATTCATTCTCTTCTCATCCCCACCCCTTCATTCATAAAAATTGCCTGAATCCCACTAATTCTTCAAGACATGATTGAAATATCCTGTTCTCCTGAACAACTCTGCCCACCCAGACTCAGACAGGGTCAGACCCTTGGATTTCCATATCATTCTGTGCAGAACTTTATCATCCTTACTATGCCACTACAATGTGACTATTATATAATAAATCTATTCGAGTCTTCTAGTGCGTCATTATGCAGCATTGGCAGTGTGTATTTTTACACAAACTATGTATTTTATTCATTTCATCGAGGTTATCTAATTAGTGTACAATTACTCACAGTACACTCTTACGATCCTTTCTATTTCTCATAAGTACCGTGCACTAACTGACTGCATTGCTGAGAATACAGAGTCCTTTTTATCTCTGTAAAATAAAAAGTGTAAAATAAAACAATGTCTCCTTTTTCATTTCTGATTTAGTTATTTGAGGCTTCTCACTTTTCTATCTTCTATTTTTTATCTTTTCAAAGAACCAACTCTTGGTTTTATTGATTTTCTCTATTTATTTTTTATATTTTCTGTTTTGTTTTTCTCTGCTCTAATATTTGTATATTTCCTTCAATCTGCTAGTTTTGGGGTTAGATTATTCTTAGTTTTATAGTTCCTTAAGGCATAAAATTTGGTTATTGATTTAAGATCTTTATTTTTTAATATACGCATATACAGCTGTAAATTTCCCTCCAGCATTGCTTTTGCTGCATTCCATAATTCCATAAGTTTTGATACGTTGTGTTCTCACTTTCATTTCTGTCAAGACATTTTCTAATTTCTCTTGTGATTTATTATTTAACCCATTGGTTATTTAAGAGTGTGTTGATTAATTTCTACACATTTGTGGATTTTCTATTTTCCTTCTGCTGGTATTTATAGTTTTATTCCATTGTGATCAAAAAAAATACTTTGGATGATTTAAATCCTTTTAAATTTATTAATACTTCTTTTGTGAACTAACACATGACCCATCTTGGGGAATGTTTCATGTACAGTTGAAAAAAAGATGTGTATTCTACCGCTGTTGATTAGAGTGTTCTGTACATATCTGTTAGGTCCAGTTGGTCTATAATATTTCAAGTCCTCTATTTCTTATTGATCTTCTGTCTGTTCTACCAATTACTGAAAGTAGCGTATTAAAGACTCCTACTATTATTGTAGAGCTATCTACTTCTCCTTTTAATTCTGCTCATGTTTGCTTCATTTATTTAGGAGCCCTAATGTTGGTTATATATATGCTTATAATTGTTACAGTATCTTGGTGAATTGACCTTTTTATCATTATATAATGTCCTTTTCATCTCTTATAACATCTCACTATTTAAAGTCTATTTTATAAGATATTAGTACAGTCATTGCTACTCTTTTTGGTTACTATTTGCATGAAATATATTTTTTCCATCCTTACATTCAATCTGTGCATTTCCTTAGACCTAAAGTGAGTCTCCTATAGACAACATGAATTTGGATTATTTTTTATCCAATCTGCCAATATACAGCTTTTGGTTGATGAGTTTAATTCATTTAGATTTAAAGTAACTACATAGGGAAACACTTACTATTGCCATTTGTCATTTGTTTCCTATATGTCTTATAGCTGTTTTGTCCCTCTTTTTCTTCCTTGCTTCCTTTTTGGTGTTTGGTGGATTTTTTGCAGTGACAAGTTTTGATTTCCTTATCATTTTCTTTGTGTCATTACCATGCTAACTACATACAACATCCTAAGGTTCTAACAATCTATTTAAAAATGATTCCAATGTCATTTCAATCATATATAAAACCTATATTCCTTTACAGCTCCACCCCCAACACATACACTTTGTTATTTATGTCCCAAATTATATCTTTATATATTGTATACCTAATCATATACATTTATAGGTTATGCTTATGCCTTTAAATCTTATGAAATAAAAAATGGAGTTACACGTCAAAATTATAATAATATTGTTTTTTATATTTGTGCATGAATTTACCTTTACCAGAAAACTTTATACGTTTACATGACTTGGAGTTACTGTCTAGTGTCCTTTCATTTCAGCCTGAAGGGCTCCATTTAACTTTCTTATAGAAAAGGCCTGGTGATAATGAACTCCTTCAGCTTTTGCTTATCTGGAAATGTCTGAATTTCCCTCTCATTTTCAAAGTGCAGCTTTGCTGGATATAGAATTCTTGGTTGACAATTTTTTTTTCTTAAATTCAGTACTTGAAATATCCATCCCACTACCTTGTGCTCTGCAAGATTTCTGATGAGAAATCTAGAATTTTTACTGAGAATTCTGGATATGCGACGAGTCACTTTTCTCTTGCTGCTTTCAAGACTCTCTATGTCTTTGGCTTTGGAAAGTTTGATGATAACGTGTCTCAGTGTGGGTCTCTTTGAGTCCATCCTATTTGGAGTTCGTTAAGCATGTTACAGTTGAATATCTATGTCTTTCCTCAAATTTGGGATACTTTTGACCATTATGTTTTCAAATAGTCTTTCTGTCCCTTTATATCTCTCTTTTTTTCTTCTTCTGGGATTTCCATAATGCATATATTAATCCACTTGAGGGATTAGTAAATCTCTTAGGTCCTGTTCACTTTCCATCATTAATTTTTCTTTTTACTCCTCAGACTCAGTATTTTCAAATGACCTGTCTTCAAGTTTATGATTCTTTTGCCTGCTTGAGTCATCTGTTAAACCCATCTAGTGAAGTTTTCAATTCCATTATTACATATTTCAACTCCAGAATTTCTGTGTTATTTTTGTAATTTCTGTCTCTTGGTTGATATTCTTGTTTTATTCAAATATAGTTTTCCTGATTTCCTTTGTTTTTTTGTCTTTTCCTTGAGCTCTGACTATATTTGACAGTTGTTTTAAGTTTTTTCTTTTTTCCCAAGTAAGTTCAATGCCCTTGTTTTTTCAGGAATGGTTTCTGGACACTTATTTTGTTTTCTTGAATGAGTCATATTTTCCTCTCTGTGTTAATCATTTTTTATTTTGTATGTTTGACTCTTTACATCTTGGGGCCTTGCAGAACCTAGAGGGACTAGCCCTTCCTAGGTAAGCTAATTCCTAAATATGTCAAACAACTCATCTTCAAATGTCCCTTTCATGTGCAGACTAACCGATTCAGTACCCAAGCCCCCAACCACCACCTCCTTTATGGAGCTCTCACAGTCAGGGTCATTATTCTTCTGCCCTAATCACCCTAGGGCCAAGTATCATACAACTCAGGATGGCTTCTACACACTAGAGCCCACTGAAATTATTCAAACTACCCAATCCTAAACCTGCCTACCCTGCCCTGACTATTCCTTCCCACCACAACCACAACAGAGGCTCCAGCCCACATTTCCCTTGTTCCCTCTGTCTCCTCCCTGGTGCTGGTGCTTTCCCTGTGGTCCTCAGTGGTGTGCTGTGTCTCTTTTTATTGGTATTTGTGAGTATAATAAACTATCTTTTCAATGACAATTGTCTCCTGATCTGTGTTCCTTACCATACCTAAATAATAATAAAACCTATATTTTAACTGGACATTTGAAAAAATATCCACCTCTCCCCATGTTGCATATTGGCTATGTGCAGAGAAAGACATTAACCAATCAGCCTTGGGTGAAGGTTAAGGTCTTCTCAGGCCTTCCCTGGACATGCACTTTCCCTAGGCCTGTGCATTTGCTTTCTTCCAATTCTGCCATATACAGGGCTACTTTTAGATATTTTAATATCACTACTTTCTTCTCTGGCCTTAGGTGTTCTATCGTATCCCTCAATCAGTAATCTCTTGCCCCAGGTATCTGTGGGTCTGTAATCCCCATGTGGTTTTCACAGGCCACATTCACTGCTTCCTGTGGCATCCTCTAGCCTAGTATCCAAGCATCTTTTGGTCATCTAAACCCCAAGGCCTGTGACACAGAGAACAAATTCTCAGGCAGCCCACAGACAGGTTAGAACAGACAGGTTAGAATGTAGTATGCTCCACTATCTCCACTTCACAGAAGGAAACTGGTGATGGAGCCACTGCTGTCCCCAAATCACATCAGGCTACACTGGGGAGGGCTGAGACAAGATAAGTAAAAATGTCACAAAACTTCTACTTTTTCTTGATTGGTTATTTATTTGGTTACTGTAGATCTTTTATTTCCAGAGCTCCTACAGAGTTATTTTGTCAAGGTCTTGCTGTTTACTTAATGTTTCTGTGGGGGAACAAGAGCCTGAAGCTTCCTACGCTGCCCTTTTGCTGATGTCTGAGCCTTACTTTCTTCATATGTAATATGGACTTGCATCTCTACGGATGCCTGTGGATGTCAATTCTAATGTGTGAAAAGCTCTGACAGTGTAAATCATTTCCAAACGGGCATTTCCACCTGTTCATCTAAAATGAGACCTGGCCAATTGCAGCTACTCTGTTCCCTCCATGGCACAACCCATTGCCAAGGAGAAGCAGGAGGATTTGTCACTACCATTCACTGCCAGGTAAAGTTCATGGGCTAAGGACGGGTAGAAAAGGACTGCATGCCGTAACGAGAAACTGCTAAGACTAGCGGAAAGAGTCTGACCCTGCTAGAAGACTAATGGAAGCAAAACCAGGAAAGGCATAGTTGAGAGGCGGCGGAGACTGTGACAGCTAACTGCCCTTCAGGACTTGTGTCCACGGGAAGCAGATGAAAGCATCGTCTTAATCAGTCTATCAATTAAAGAAGGCAAACAATCTTCTGGTTTCTAATAAGTTCCTCAGACTGCTTTCTACCAGCGTAGTTCACATTAATTATTATTTCAAATCTCTATATCCTATGTATTTTGTAAGGTTTACTTACGCTTATTTGTCAATGGCAAATATTTATTTACTTTCTACCATGCCTTGATGAGAGGAGGCATAAAAGGCACAAAGCCCAATTTTTAAAATAAAGCTCAATTTTTAAAATAGTTTGTTATTCATATATTTATTTTTCCTTATAAAATACTTTTAAAAATGATTAAATGGTGTTTCTTTGTTCTGTTTTTCCTTCCTTTTTTGTATTTTTATCAAACCTGCTTAGCCCCTCCAAATAAATCTGAGATGTTGCCTGAGTTTGCTTCCATTCTGCAGTTGGGGGTTCATGGAACTCTGTATCCACACATAAGTGGCCTCATAAACGCCATCAGTCAGGTGCGCTGGGTGGGAAAACAGCTCAGAAGTGCCACAAATCAATCCCCATTCTTCTAAACAAATGCTGTAACAGCCTCCATTCTCTGCACCTCCACTTCCTGTTGAGCTCATCGGTGATTTCTGTGCCCACTTCAGTGCTTCCTCAGACCCTTAATCTGAGCACCTTTTGCCCTCACCTCTTTTCAGTCATTGGCAGCACGTTTTGTGTGATCTCAAACTCTGGCCTTTATTCCCTTCGCCGAGTCTTCCTCTTCCCCTCTCCCCTCCTTCGTCAGCGCTGTAGAGCCCGCTCATCACCCACATCGTGACATCTGTGCCACCCAGCAGGCCTGCTGATTGTGTCCGCCTCCCTCTCCAATTCCGAGCCCACGCTAAGACTTTCCAGTTTTTGTCTGTTTTCATTCCAGCAAACATCATCCATTCTCATTTGTGTTCATTCCGAACCACTAGGAAAAATCATGGCTGTGTACTTACTGGCTGCGTGCTGACTGCTCCCACTAGAAAAGTACAGTGTTTTCAAATGTGCATCTCCTTGACCTTCGGTCATGATTCCATGTGTGTCCACTCTCTAATGTATTCTCCACGTCAGAGGTGTGCAGATTTCCTGTGTTTCCCTCGTTATCCACATTCATCTTTATCCCTTTAGTCTTAATTCCTTTTTATAGAGATGAAAGCAGGCTAGCATGAAGTTCCACAACTTTCCTCCATAGGTTCATTTTTACTCCTCTTCTATCACATAAAATCATGCTATCTTTTCCAGATAAATCTTTCCATTCAGGATTTTTTCTCTTGATTCATCGATTTTCCTTTCTTTCTTTTTTTTTTTTTT
>NW_012148086.1:500794-605295 GCF_000956105.1 Propithecus coquereli
TTATTCCATCTTCTTTTGAAAAGTTTCTGTTCATTTCGCTTGCCCATTTGTTGATGGGGTTGTTTGATTTTTTCTTGTTGATTTTTTTGAATTCTAGATAGATTCTGGTTATCAGCCCTTTATCAGATGTGTAGAGAGCAAATATTTTTTCCCATTCTGTGGGCTGTCTATTCTTGAATGTTCAAAATGTACCTCTTCATTTGATCAGCCTACCAAACCTTCTATTATTCCTTATTTTGCACATATGCACACGCACGCGCATACACACACACACACACAGTTTCTCTTCTCGCTCCTTTTCACAGCCAGACTTCCATAAAACAGAATTTATCTGTTTAGCGTCCTAAATCCTTAAGGCAACCTCTCTCTGCTTCATTCTGCCTATTCTGATTTTCCATTTCTAGAACTCCTCTGAACTAGCCTCTGGAGGTCACAAACCACATCTCTGCCTTCTTATTCTTCCTGATGACTCTGAAATGCTTCATCATTTTTCTTGCCCTTCCGCTTGAAATTCTGCCCTTCCCTGGCTTTTTTGCCAAGATTTTCACACCTAAAGGGCTGCAGCATCTGCGTCTTCCTCCCTCTGCTCTGCTTGCACCCCTCCTCCTCTGCATCCGAGTCTGACTCATGCAGGATCTCACTTACTGACCACCTTTATCTATCATATTTTATCAATAATAAAGTTAGGACTAATTTTACTTATGACTGATCTACTGAACTTTTCTGTCCAGTTTTCTGAATCCTACGTCAAATTTTCATCTAAATATGTAAATCAAACCAGCATCTCACCCTGTACAAATCACCATACCTCTTCCTTGAAAATACCTCTTCTTCTTGTCTTACTTCTTATAATGTCATTAACACCGAACAGTAAGTAATTCATTCTAAAAATGCTCAGATTTATATTTTAGATTTTTAAATTCTTTTCTACCCCCAAAACCAATATCCCAACCTTTTCTCCTATCTGTCTCAACTTTGTCATTTTTTTCTCCATATTCCCCCTGGCCTCGACCTATAAATTGTGGGCAGCATCCTTCCATCAGGTCACTTGATCGTAACCAGCCTCCTCATTCTAACACATGGCATCTCTCTAACATATCACTTAGATCATGTCATTCTTATTCTCAAATATTGGTCAAGGCTGTCTGTTGCTTATTAAAGTCCATTCTTCTCATTCTGTCAGTTGAGGTTAAGCAGAATTTGACCTCAAACAATCTTTCTAGAGAAATCAACAATTATCCCTCTATACTCACCTTTATGATGAGGCCAAATCGGATGCCCCCATATAACCTGAACCCACACTATGATTGCTTTTGCATTGCTAAGACCTAGACTGGCTTCTGACCTCAGTCAACTTTCTGCCTGTTCAAGATCCAATGTTAATAAACACCACCTCCCTCCCCGATGAAGCATGTTGCATTGATGTCAACCAGAATGACCTCTCAGTTTGATGTAGTAGAAAAGGTTTGTTATCAGCTGGAGACCTAGAATTCATTCATTGCCCCATTACTTAACTTTCTCAGAGCCCCAGTAGCAGGTGATTTTTCTGAACATCAGTTTTCTTATCAGTAAAGTAGGCAAATATTACCCAGTATAAAAAAGTGATATGAAAAGTAAATGAGACCATGAATGTTAAATATCTATTGGAGTCCCCGGTACATTTGTACATTTCAGACACTTAATAAATGTTATTCTGCTGTTCCTATTCTGCATGGCTTCATATTTTTTACTATTTCTCTTAATCATACACATTTTAAATTTTTTATGTTACCTATTATCATTCCAAAATAATTACAGTGCCACAAAATAATTAAATTTACTTTGTTAAAAATTTTATAGATAAGAGAAAACAAGGAAAAATGAGGTAAGGTTGGAGTAAAATGAGCATATTAGAGAAATTGTTTAGCATTGATTTCTGTGTGAATTAATGCTTCAACAAATATATTTTGTAAATAAGTTATGATCGATACGGCCTGTTATGACTTACATAATACTTCTTGTTTCTTTTGTTCCCTTTTTTTCAAGAAACTGAATTAGTTTGACAAGTTATAATGGATCCCACCCAAGTGAAATAAATAAACATTCCCATTTTCCAATAAATTAACTCTGGATTCCAGAACCTGACCTGTGCCACTAACTGAAACAAGAAAACATAGATAGCGAATCAATGATCAACATAGGTAATTGGTGAGTTGAGGGCCCAGCACAAATCACAGTGTGACGTTTACCTTCCCAATGGCAAAGCAGAGGGATAGTCTAGTCTGTCCTCCCCGTTACAGTATTCCATACAACAGTGCTCTAAACATGTAAACTTATTCTTGCTTCTGTAAGATATCAAAGTCACAGAATAAAAAATAATTTTAGGAGAGAACTCTCAAATCACCTTTTGGTCCCCTCGTCTTACAGATGAGGACACAGTTTTGAGAAGGTAAAGACACTTACTGAAACAGAGACACAGGGAGCCCAAGACTTGTGCTGTGTTCACGTGTGGATGGGAGGCCAAGCAGACATTTCCCCAGTGCTCTTCACATTCCTATTCAGAGCCTTTTCTGCTTCTCTCACTTTTAAATACATTGTGTTTTGAAATTAGTGAATTTATATAATGCATGTGTGAACTAAAATAAAATTTTAAGGCTCACCCCCCACCGGCTGACTAAATGGACCCCCTCGTGGCCAAAGGAATATCCTAAAACTAAATTGCCTGCCAGGAGGAAGGAGGTCAGACATGCCTTATCATGCCCCTCTCCCTTCTTGGGGACATCCTTTGTAACCCATTAATAGGCCTAAGGGTATTGAGGACTAAACTCTGATCTTTTTCTTTTGCTCAAAATTCCTTCCTAAGGAGGCCAGATGAGTCATGCCTACAAATGATAAAA
The DNA here is from genome assembly GCF_000956105.1 of Propithecus coquereli. Taxonomy (NCBI): domain Eukaryota; kingdom Metazoa; phylum Chordata; class Mammalia; order Primates; family Indriidae; genus Propithecus; species Propithecus coquereli. The sequence continues at coordinate 503,671 of NW_012148086.1, forward strand.
TCTCAGTAAACAGGTTTTTCATGACGTTTTTTACTTCCCAACCTGATTCTGGTATAGCATCATGGGATAGATAAAAGACTCTCAAACATTCCTTTCATCTAGCTTCACGTGATAGACAAAAAACCCTCAAACATTCCTTTCAGCTGATTCCTGGTCTTTTGGACAAAACCTAACTCTTTCAGCCATTGGTCAACTAATGAATCCCTAAATCCACCTATGATTTGTAAGCCTCCACTTTGAGATGTCCCGCCTTTTTGGGCCAAACCAATGTATGCCTCCCATGTATTGATTTATGACTTTACCTGTAAGCCCTGTCTCTCTGAAACGTATAAAACCAAACTGTAACCCAACCACACCGAGTCCACTGCTCAAGATCTCTTGGGCATGACTCCGGGTCATGGTCCTCGAATTTGGCTCAGAGTAAATCTCTTTAAAATTATTTTACAGAGTTTGTTCTTTTTTCCATTGACACATGAAAAACAGCATTACCGTATTGTCTCCAGTCCACGGCAGGGGGTAAGTGCTGCCACAAAATCAGGTTGTTTAGATGATTTAAGTAGGAAGGTAGGGCATGAAAAGCCTTCTGATTATACCACACCTAAAAAAGAAAGATAATTTAATGGCGTTCATAGAATCAGTTCCTCGGTCTGCGCGTCAGCTACGCTGGAGCACAGGGAACGCACGTGTCAATTAGCTCCCGCCGCACCTGAGCGCAGGACGCCCAGCAACGCCCCTCACGGCTGACGGTGAGCAGTCAATTCCAGCCTGCTAATTTTATATTTATCTCAAGCATATAATTTACAGCTAAAAATAGATTAATTTTTCCCAGAACAAATGTGAATCTTGCTCTATAATTATATTCTTACAGAGACAAAGGAACCGAAGCGCATCATTTTTTTTTTTTTTTTGTTCTTGGTGAGCTAATGAAATTTGACCTGCAAATTAAAAGTGTGGAAAGTGATCAGAAAAAAATGATTACTTTCAAATTAATACCTGAACATAGGGGAACATTATTTCTCAAAATAAACTGAACTGAATATTTGCTGAGCAGGAAGAATAAAGTGGCATTCATGTCAGGAAAAGGGTGAAGGAGAAAGTAAGAGAAAGACTGTATTATTAAGTTGAGATAAGTATCATTCAAAACACTAAGGACATCATCAGTATCTATATTTCAGAATATCAGTATTTTAATGAAAAATGAAAAATATATGCTCTGGTGTCTTCAAGAAGTATAATGAATCAAACTGGCACATTTCGGTCTTAATTCAATTGACTGAACAGTTCATTTCTCCAGACAAGGAGAGACAGACCACCCACACTGTAGCATTAGAGGGGCCCCACAGAAAGTTGACGCCATTTTAAGTTAAATCATTCAAGTTCTCACAGAAGTTTATGCAAAGTGTGGAGCAGATCTCAAGCCCCTTCCAACTCGAAGACTTCCAATACATTTTCCTTCCATCCCATCACACTATGACCAATTATTTTTTCAACCAGAATCCTGTGTGGCAGCTACTGTATTCACAGGAACAGCTAAGTAATAAAATATTGCTCAAGTACTTAAAAATCAAAAATAAAACCCTGCTACACACGCCAACGTTCCCCAATTCTTTCTCAGATAGCCTGCTTCATTAAGCAACTCAAAAAGCTGACCCCATCTTTCATACCACTCATTCCATTTTTCAAATATTTTCTTAAGTTCACAGAGAAATCCTTGCCAATCATTTTTTAAACTCCAAGGGGAAGGAGTGCAGCTTAAATCCTACAAACCAAAGAACACAGGACATTCTTTAGGGTCCAAGGCTATGCCTAGCAGAGTGGGATTGTGTGACCAAAAAAAAAAAAAAAAGATCTAAAGCAACTTAGACACACACTTCTTCAAAGTAGGGTAAAGCCTGACTTCCATTCAACATGGAACTGAAGGAGCTTATGTCACATTTCAGAGGCATGTCCCCTTCTCCCACCCAATAGAGAGACTCTCCCACACAGCTCTGCACCGTCGCCCTCTGGGGTCTCGCCCTGGCCTTCCTGTCCCCTCCTCACACAGACACACACACACACACATGCACACACACCTGCTCAGGCACCAGCCATATTTCTGGAAATGGTAGAAACTTAGGGTTCTGTTAAATTCAAGGGACAGACTAATATAGCAGAAAATCCATTGCCTACGGAAACTAGAACCTCCTGCTGACTCTGTTTGTGACCTCTGTCGCCTTCACTGTTTAACTAGAGGAAAAAAAAATGAGAGACAAAGGTAGTCTTTGCCCTTGGAGTAGGGGTTTTCAATTTTTGTTTTGTTTCATTTATTTGTTTTAATTTTTGTTTTAAAAGCAGGGTGATATTTTCCATCTTAGAAATGAAGGTGAACAACTGTATAGAAATGCAAGCTTGGCGGAGTGGAGGTGGGGAGACAGGGGCCTGCCCACTCAGCCTCCCTTGCCTCATCCTGCGTGGGCTCTGAGGCTTCTGCCCTAGATTCCTCACTGTCCCTACAACCACACGCTTTGTCATGTGATTTCCACACCCTCCCATTGCGACACTGTACTTGAACATGTGACTCACTCTGGCAATAGAATGTGACACACAAGCAGAGGTTTGAGAAGCGCACGCATATTCTCGCACTCCTTCGGTGCCGCTGCTGTCACCCTGGGAGCATGGTTAGGCCAACCTGCTGGAGGATGAGTAAATAGCAGAGCTGAGCCCTCCACTGTCATCTGAGCTGAAGCCAATAGCCAGCCACTCACACACCACACACACAGTCATTCCTGGCCAAGATCAGCCTAGGGCAACCTTTAATAGCAGAACCTTGCGGACCCATGAGCTAAATTAATGTCCCTTGTTGAGGTCACTGAGGTTTGTGACTGTTGTTATACAGCATCATTGTGGCAACGGACAACTAACAGTAATTGGCACTAGAATGGGGTGTTACTGCACCAAAAACTGAAAATGTGTGGCATTGGTTTTGAGGCCAGCAAGTGGGAGAACAAAGAGACAATTAGAGGAATCTGTAAATACAGGAGAAAACATTTAGTAATGCTGGAGAAAATGGCAAGAAAATTACTGTAGATAACTGAAAAAATGTTGACCCATCCATACTATGCAATGTCAAGACATTGGGTAAAATTGTCACCTGTGCTAAATTTGAAGATACAAATTGCCCGAAAAACATCTTGATCTGGGTGTGGTGATCTCTAGGCAAAATGCAGTAAGACATGGCCACAGAATAAAGATCCAGTCGAGGGTGTGGCTGCAAGAACTATGTTCAGATCATGGAAAGAAAGATGCTAAGGAACCCTCTCAGGGGGACAGAGGGCCTCTAGGAACCTAAGGGGTATTTCCCCATAGCATCCAAATTTGACAATTCCCCCAATACGAATAATTGATTTTAGAGAGCGGCGTGTCTCAACAGGAATTGTGAGAGTGGCTCGTGGACCTCAATTAGATAAATAGAAAGACTAGAGTTCTGTACAGGGAGCTGTATCAAAAAGGCTGGATTCAATGTAAAGTGCAAACAGGCTCCTAGAGCCCAGCTTTCTACAGGCAGGAAGCGGGCTGCAAAGCTGCTCAAAAGGTGTATTTCCAAATATCGTCTTCACACGTAGCCATGGAGGGTGATGAAGAGGAAGCACTTGTCAGAGAGTAGAGTTAAGGGCCATGGTGGACGATGGGCTGGGGGACATTCCCAGGAGACAGAACCCGGCCGTGCTAAGGAGCGGTCCCCACAGCCGGGGTGACCTGGCACCATGTGCTAAGCACAGCCCACAGCAGCCCAGCCCCACCGCCCCATGAGCTAAATGCACGTTTATTGTTGATGCCACTGGTGACTTGCAGTCGTTTGCTCTACAGCATTATTTTCACAATAGATGATTGATTCACAGAGTTTCGTGGGACACAGTTAAAAATGCTCTTGAACTGCCTTTCAGCTCTTCTATAAACTGATCTTTATTTGAGAGAGGTTTCATAAACTCTTTAAGTAAGCAAGGCTTACTTCATGATGATCTTAAAATTAGCATTTAGTAGAGTTCAAAGGAAAAGCTTTTATTTCTTTTTCTGTTTCTTTTTTTCTCCCAAGAGCAGTTTTCTAAAACTGGACTGTATTCTGGAAATAAGTTGTGGGATTTCCTTCCCTGCCAGCCTGTATGTCAGGAAGTGATAAAGTCTAATAACTGAAATAGAAAGTTAATTTCCTTTTAGGAACATAGTATGACACCTCAAAACAGACCTTTCATCTCAGGAATCATGAGTAACAGCTCCTCAGAAAAGTAACTAAGGAGCTCTAAGAAAACAAAATCACTCAGTAGATACTCAAATATATAGAATTCCATGGGAGATGGAATTTCTGCAAATACACAAGAGGGGCAATACGTTTGTCTTTTTTATCTGAAGTGTATATGTTCTAAAGGGTGTTCTCATTAAATGAGCCAAGCACCCAAGATGTGAATGATGTAACTCACAAAGGTTCCATGAGAGGCATTCTGCAGTATAATGAACCATACATTAAGCCTATTCGCATGCAAATTTTCCACTTTTCCTTCAAAAGGACTGTGAAAATTATGCCATGTATGTCTTACGAATGTAGCCTATAGGCTGAAGGAAAAGGCTAGTTATTAATTACTTAAAGGTAAATGCAATCATTTGACGTGACATCAGCCCCTGGCAGCCTCTATCAGGTATTTCAGATAACAGATTGCCCTTTAAACCGCTCTGCAATATTGGATTCCTTGGCTTCCTGGAAACAAGCTCGGTCCCCAGAGGGCAAGATACAACGCACTTGCATGCCCGTGCCTGGCAAAGAACATGTCAAACAACGTTAAAAACTCCAGAAATCACCTCTCAAACATGTCAGTACAGAAGACTAATCTAAACAAAGACAAAAAAGAACAGGTGTCAGGGGAACACGTGAATCACTGGCCGCTCATCACTGAACAAGAGACCCATGGTGGATACCTCAAAGCAAAGACACAGCCGTCTACTACAAACGAGAAGGGTTTGGACTTGGATAGTCAAAATATTCTCAGATTCCTTCTACAAATTTGGTACATTTTATAATAGCCACTTAATATGTTCTGATATATGCCAGCAAATACATTTTAAGTTATTTTTCTATCAAGCTGTGAATGATGATATTGTCGTATCAAGCTATAAATGTCATGTGTGTGGCCTTTAAAGGGAGAGAGATTTGAACAAACCTCCGTTGAAAGAGAGATTTCTGAACAGTCCACACTATGACTTAAATTTTTGTCAGGGCTTACATTATGAAGCACCTCTAAAGAACTCTCACTGTACTGAATAAAGCTCCAACATACACATGTCCTTACCCCTATAAGCTTTGCCACATTCACATGAGCCATGAAAGTCCCCACTATGGAGTAAAGAAGGCGCCTTCCTGGGTGCAAGGAGATCGTCCTTGCTCCATTAGTTTTCCTAAGTAGACACAACACCCACACTCCGTAGAAAGAAATGGCTCACAGTCATTTTGACACTGACGTCCCAACATGAACTCACGTGCACTCTCCCGCAGTGGCTCTACCTTCCTCCCACAGTCTACTCTTTTCCAATTTCTCTCTCAATCAAACACCATACTATATCTCCAATCTTGGAGACTGAAAGCTTTGAATCTTTCATCTTTCCCCATTTTAAGGTTGTACAGACTTTTTTCCCCTTCGGAAAGCCCTCTGTTACCACTTCTGCATTCCTACTGGTGGATCAAGGCACCTTTCCGCTAACTCAGTCCTCATTTCCTCCCACCTGAAGAACACTCCCACCTAGTCTCTGTAATTGGAGGGGCCCATTCTTAATTGGTAGGGATAGTCCTGACAGGGCTTGCAAACCCAGGGACCCTAAGAGCAGCCCTGTGTAATTGCTGCTCTCCTTGTGTGACCTCTGCATCTGTCTAGCCTTCTGGAAGATGAGGCATTTAAGTTCATATGTGGAAGGACTCCTTGGGCACCAGGGAAACTCATGTTTCCAGTTACCAAGACTATGGATAGCTTTAAAAATGTATTATTTTCTTACTTGATCTATCAGCTGAAGTCTTATCTTAACAAAAAGCAGTAATCTATTTGCTCTATTTCTACACAGTCTAAAGGAAAACAAATCATTTTCTCTTTCAAGGCAATGTTTTCATACAACTCTTCTTAATGCTCAGTAACAAATGCTGGGATTGGATCTACCACCCTCACTCCTGTGCTCACAAATACATTTGCATATCAAGTTTCCCTAAATACTTTCTAAGACAGGAAGTAAAGGAAAAAAGAGAACTCTATTACCTTTGCCAGAGGTTTGGGATTTGATATGTTTGCATTCGCATCTCGAGCTTCACTGGGGATTCGCACTCCAAAAGACCAACCTCCAAGCCTATTCACAATAAACATTGTGTTACTGTTTCAACCAAGGGATGCCAGGACTTCTAACCAGGGGGTGTTTCATTACCAATAACGCTAGTTACAGTGGTCTTAGGACAGTAGCCAGCTGAGCACCCACGGTCTGTGGCATGACCACGCAGGCTGAGGCACAGTGCCAATGAGAGTGGCCTAAGTCGGGCATCCAATGAAGGGCACTGCTTTCAGAGAAGGTCTGGATAAGGCTGGCTGTGTTACAGAGTGTGCTTGTCAGAACTTACCATCTTGTTCGGAAATACATGACGTATAGTGGATACAGCCATGATCATCAGCACTCTAATTATTTTAATTAATGGTCATTTCCCCTACAAATGCACTATTCACAATTACTCACTCTGTCGGGATCTTTCGAGCCACTCTGGTTTGCCTTCCCCACTCTATTTTTTTTTACTCCTCCACTCAGATTTTGCCTGATTCAGAAAGCCATTTCAGAGAACTTCAGTTGGCTTAGATTATTCTTCTGAGTTCTCACAATATCCTACATTTCCATCCATTGCACCAATTACTGTTTTAATTGTCTATTTGCTAGTTTATCTTTTTATGTAGCTCTGTGAGTTCTTCCTGCGTGGGAATTATATCTTTTCTCTCCATATCTTCATGGGTTGTGTATCTTGCACCTATTAAGTTTCCAAAAAGTAGTTAACATTAGATATAAAGGCACATTTTAAATGTTGTTGCCCACTCTCTGGATCAACGGAGACTGAAGAACAGTCTTCTACCAGAGTGCCCCAACTCTCAGCAAAATTGCAGGCAAGGAAGAAGGATATATTTCCAATTGGCTCAATTGAATATATTCATTCATTCAGCAGATATTGATTGAGCATCTTTAATGTGCCAGATACTATTGTAAGTTCTTGGCAAACAAGCTCCCACCCTTCTAAATGCTATCCATCAAGGATGGGAAAGAAAATCAGAGATTCTAGGCCCTGTTTAAAGGCATTCAGAGGCGAGGCAGGCAAGCCACACCAGGGCAGGGGGCAGTGTCCAGGGAAGATGAAGACACACTGGCCTCGCATGGCAACGATGAAAAGGGTACAGTAAAGGACAGCGGGGTGTCCCAGGCAACAGGGACAGCCTGTGGGAGGCCTTCCCACGTGAAGAAATGCAATGTGTTTGGGGGACTTAGGAAATTGACGGTGTGGAGAATGTTATCAAGATTTACAGCCCTGAGAAGTACTCACGGCCGCCATCTGTCTCCCTCAGCCAGATTCTCCCCCTCAGGCTCCAGGAAACGCAACACAAAACAAAAGCTTTCCCAAAAATCACCCAAGAGGAATTTAGGACACCAGTTTGTACCCAGGTTCCCATATTGGAAGCTGACTAGTAGGAGGAATTCTAAAAGGAGGCCATTATTCCACTATGCTGTTAACTCATCTGCTCTTACTACCCACAGTGGTCAAACCACTTCCGGCTCTCCTGCTTCTACCACTGAGGAATCTCCATTGCTAGATTCCCCCCAGCGTGCACAGGAGTGAAAGTCAGCAGTGGGGGATCTTACAAGGCCTGCTGCAATTCTTTGGAATGTTTATGAGCACCGAGGTTAGTATTAGACTTCTGAGTTTTTAAGAACATTAACATTTGAAACAATAGGTTTTCCAAAGTTCTTCAAAGACAATAGGAAAGACCCAGCGACAGTTCTGAACACACCTTGGTTTCTCAGAGGGCAGCAGCAAGAACTCCTCCACGTCCAAGCCTGAGAGGTTCAACAGCGTGTGGCCCAGGCGGCTGGTCAGGTAGGGCGCCCTGGCACTTCTATTTGGACACTTCTGTAATTGTTTTCAAAGACATGGAATAGAAATTTAGTTATAACCCACAAACTGGTTTACTGACATTACTTTAAACTAAATGTGATTTTTTTCTTGCTTTCAATTTTTAGTAAATTTTCTGTGGCCTTTTATAGGGTCTGATTTCTAAAATCTCTTTAAGAGTCACCTACATTTGAGAATTACGCCAAAATTCCACCAATACCTTTGCAGTCAATTATATCTGAAAATTTAGCATGTTTGTCTGTATGTAAGTTTGGGTGGATTTGTAAGAACTAAAAAAAGAAATGTGTTTTTTAGCAGGGTGATTCTGCATTTGATGAACCTGAAAGAGAGTCCAGGCAACTAGTGGGGGGAAGAGTAATAGGAGAATTCAAAGGTATGTGTTTCTTTCATAAATGTCTAAAGTAGAAATCAAATAGCTCTCCTCCAGTGACACACTAGAGTGCTAGCACCGGCTCTGAATTATGAAATAATCACCAAACAAGGTAGGAAGCAATAGTTGACACAACATGAATCTAGGGCGCTGGAACCTGCTCAGTGATGCGCCCCACCCTGCCGCACATGGGGTGCAGACTTGATGTGCTTGGTGTCTGTTTCTCAAACAATTTAGGGAAAGATAATATATTAAAATAGGAAATGACTCTGTCTCTGTGCCTCTTATTTCGGCTTAGGAAACTTGTTTTCTCATTTGCAACATGGAAATAAAAACAGCCTTACCTAATGCATGGATTTGCTGTTAGGTTCAGATATATGAGAAAGAATTATGGCAAATTAAGATGGGCTATGTACATTTAAGGTATTACTTGATAGAAAAACTTAGAAAAAGACACTATAAAGAATAATAATTGTAAGTTATTAATAAATATATTATATTAATATATATGTTAATAATACATATTAATATATAATATAATTTGGCCAAATTATATTAATAGAATTTTAGATTTCACACTCACATGTGAAATCTAAAAAAATTGAACTCACATTAACGGAAGCAGAGTAAAATGGTGTTTTCCATAAGCTGGGAGTTGGGGAGATTTTGGTCAACGGACACAAAGTTTCAGTCAGACATGAGGAATGAGTTCAAGATCTCTCTTGTATACTGTGGTGACTACAGTTAATAACAATACGTTGCATAACTTGAAAATTGCTTCAGTGTCCTCTCAAACAAAAGGTAAGTATGTGAGGTAATGCATATGTTGAACAGCTTGATTTAGCCATTCCACAACGCGTGCGTACATCAAAACATGCACCTATTAATACCACAAATATATATAATTCTGCTTGTCAATTTAAATAAATGAATAATAAATAAATAGATCAAACTCAATTATCTCACTCATAGATGAACGTAACAAACCTTTAAAGTGTCCCTGCAAGTGTCCCTGAAGAGCTTCCCTCTTCAGCCCCTTTACCTTGGCACCAAAATGCATCTTTCTAAATTGTTTTCATTTAGATGATTCCCTTACTAAAAAATTCAAATTCTTATCAAGAATTCATGTCTACTACAAAATGTTTTTAGTCTCTTTTTCTAACCCTTATCTGTGTAGGTGTCCCCAAATAGACCCTCTGTACTAAGCTGGATAATGGCCCCACCCAAAAATATCTTTGGAATCTGTAAATGCTACTTTATGTGTCAAAGACCTTGCAGGCATTGTTAAGTTACAGATCTTGAGACAGGGAGATTGTCAGGGTGAGTCCTAATGCCATGTAACACCGTAAGAGGGAGCTAGAGGGAGATTAGGCAGAGAGAGAAGGGGAGGAGGCACCGTAACCTCGGAGACAGAGACTGTCGCGAGGTGGCCACAAGCCAAGGACTACCAGGAGCCATCAGAAGCTGGAAGAGGCAAGGTGCAGATTCCCCACTAGAGCCTTTGTGGGGAGCACCTTAATTGCATCACGGTGATACCGATTTCAGACTTCTGGCCTCCAGAACTGTATGAAAATAAATTTATGTTTTTGAAGCCACCCAGTGTGTGGTAATTTGTTACATCGGCCACAGGAAATAAATATACCCTCCACTCACTCTATCTAAAGCCACATTCGTCCCTGATTACATGTATTTGGTCATATTGTCACTGTTACTGGTGAGAGGTCAGGCCCTAAAAATTCCTGCTTGTTCTTCAGCACTAGCTCAATTCCTGTTCCCACTGGAGCCTTCTCTAATGGTGTGTCTTCCAAACAAAGTCTCCACCCTCAGAAGTAGAATTAACCTTGAAACTTTTTTGTGAGTTTGGAGATAGCCATGGTGTCTTTGAAAAAAATACAAGGGAACAGACATATCCTTGACGACCCAGGACTTCTGAATTGCATGTATGGATTTAAGGAGAGAGAAACCTTTTGCCATCCAACAAAACACAGTTAACTTGGCTCAACACAATTATAAAGACAAGAGAACTGGCCTTGGGTCGGGGTCTTTCTTCCACACACCTCTGTGTACGTCTCTTTCGAGCCATCCCTAACAAGCAACACCCATTCCTTGGGAATGTGATCTGAGAGAGCAAAATAGATACTCCTTTGCCAACTAAGATAGACCCTAAGGTTAAGGGAACAAAAGTGACCTACATGCCAAGAGTTCAGGGCTCAGCTGGTATGGGAGCTTCCTAAATTCCTACACACCTTTGTTAACTTCCTAACAACAGGAGCTATGGGCAAATTGTCAGACCCTTCCTAACTCTGATGTACAACCCAGACCACTAGAGCTCTGACTGCACCGAGGGCTGGACTTACAAACATTCCTTCCTGATAAGCAGCTACAGACCTGAAGCCAGTTTAGATGCTTAAAGAGACTGCTCACAAATGGTCTTTGTGTCATGTAGTTCACCTTTTGATGCAAAGAGCAAAAATTCTACCTCATTTTAATGCTAAAACCACACCCCAAGTGAATATATATGTTTACCCATTGTGCACGCAGTTGACCTCCCTCATAAATGTGTATAGCTTTTCCCCCAAACCTGCTGGATGTGCATGACTGTGCAATACAGACCCTGTGAGGCATGAACCCAAACTGCCCTCTCCTTCTTGGAGGAGGGAGCACCTTTGGTCCACGCCGGAGACTACTTCTTCCCGGTTTGCAAACTGCTATCACCAGGACAGCTTTCTTTCCCACTATTTAGCCATCTTAGTGGTCTTTTGGATGACAGGAATTCCATTAATGCCACCTCAACTCCCTCTTTCCCAAGGTTCTCTGATTTCTAACGTGTGACCCAGTATTTCTCAAAATGAGTCACAAAAAATATAGGTGCCACAAAAAGGAAGGATTCTTTAGAAAAAAGTTGCAGAAAATGCTGCATCTCCTGCACCCCACTGTCAATTCAAGTGTAAGTACATTATCAGATAACAGCTTCTTAAAGGAGCCATAGCAAAGAGACCTGTTTAATACTGCTTTATCCAAGATTTATGAAACTTATTTGGCTATGGAACTTTTTCATGTGAAACCCTTTTTTCACACATAGATATTGCTGAAGTCTTACAGTTCATGCGAGTTGGAGTGAATTTAGGAACATAAATATCAGCCATTCTGATATTTATTAACTCATTCCTTTACTGTTGGCACTCAGCCTAATTCCGACAGACTTCAGGTAGCTAGTAATAAAAGCTACTGGTATAATAGATCAATTCAATTAAGGTTAGAGAGAGAACAGAGCATGAAGTAAAAAATTAGAGATTTCGTGAATGGTGGAGTACAGAAGACAATTGCCAAAATATGGCATTTGAGCATGCTGGGTACTTCTGTAGATCGAAAAGCCTCATAAATGAGCACCAGAATCAAGGTCCCTCTACCCTCTTCTTATTCCCACCAGCCTCAAGCTCAGGGGGACCCTCTTTAGAATTTCCTTATGCAGCCAATAAAGTTTCTTATCAAGAGAAAGACAAATGCCTTCCATCCCCTCCCTGAAATCCCACATCTATTACAGAAGAGAAGGCTCAAGAATGCAACCACACCTGGATGGACTTTCACAAGATGAGGCCTGCTTCTGGGGCTCATTCAAATCCCAAAGAGAATCATTTACAAGTTAACTTCTGTCTCCCCGTCCATTCATTCTCCTTAGTAATCCATTCCTGCCCCTCGAAAGAACTGTATACATTCTCCATCTCCTCCTTCCCCTATGGAAGAGCATATAAGCTTCTGTACCCCAAGGGGACTTTGGGGTAATTGCTCTGTGATTCTCTCCGCACACATGTTAATAAATTTGTATGCTTTTCCCCTATTAATCTGCCTTTTGTCAGTTGATTTTCAGAGGAGAATTTTCAGAGGAGAAGTTTGCCCTTTGACTCTACAATAAGTAAATGGAAAAAACAAGACAGGGCAAAAACAAACAAACAAAAAAACAATAATTGTGCCCCCAAAAAACTAGAGCAAAATATAGCTGGTCACTGCAAGGGAGTACCAAAGATAGCAGAGTTTATCGACAGCCGAGGTCAAAAGGGAAACACGCAGAATGCCATTAGTTCTCTGAGGTCAGCCAGCACTTTGAGCGCCCATTATGGTGCTGTGTCCTTACTCTCCCTTCCAGGTGCGCCTTCTGCCTAAGAGAAGAAAGCAGACTGGGTCCTCCAAAGCAAACTTTCTAAAGTCACTAAACTGTGAGAAAGAAAAGAAGGTTTTTATCTGAGAATTCAAGCCCCCTGTAACTCATCAGGCCCAGAGAGGCACAGCAACAAGATGGCGGTCACATCCCACAGTCCTTGGACTGAGTAGCTGTTTTGAAGCTGCCTGCTACATGGACTCCAGACCGGCACCACCAATAGCTATAAATTAACCTAACAATGCTACATCCTGGATGCCATAACTCCTGCCCTATAGTTCAGCGATGCATAGCCAATCACTAATCAGTGTTATTTCTGTAAACCTATAAGAATTCCTAAAAAGCAACTTTTGTAATCACCCCTTTCCTGATTCATCCTTTTTTCCATTAAAAACTCAAGCCTCTCCTTTGTTCTCTGGAAGCACTTTCCAAGACAACGTGGAAGTGTGTCCTGGCTGCAGTCTTCAAAGTTGGTCCAAATAAACTCTCTACCTATATTAATTTCCTCAGTTTCTTCCTTTAGGTAGACAATTATTAAGAGCGATACGTTCCATGGCTACTAAAGAGAAAGACCCTGTAAACATGTTCTCCATGTGGACATTTCCTTTATAGATGCTCAATGCACATAAAATAAGATTTTTTCCTTCTCCTTTTTTCCTGTAAATTAGGATTGCTGCACTAGCTTGTTGATTGTGGTTAACAGGTCCATGCCTTTTATTAATTAGTTTTCGATATTTCCTCTGAGATGAGTTCCAATCAGTTTTTGAAATAGATTTCAATTCTTTCTCCCTCACAGACTAGATGGAAATAGCCCTCACCTTAGTAGTGGTAAAGCCATCTATATTAAAGTAACGTAAGGCAAAAAGCAAGAATTGAGGTCAAAGTCTGATTGCTACAGAGGTGTAGCCATAGCTAAAAGTTAACCAGCCATTGTTTCCTGGCTTGCCTTCCTGTAACTGCTTACTGCCTAAGAGTCATGTATCCCTGACTGCTGTGACATTTGTGACTTTCCAATTGCTTCTGTAGATAACATTACTATTGTAAAACCTAAGGCTGGTCTTTGACATATCTTCCAGACTTTGCATTCAGGGGGATCAAGTGATGCCAACTAGACCAGTGGCTGTGTGTGGGAACCGATTCAATAGGAACTCTCTAGGCAAAGAAGACAATTTCCGCTTCCCAACCCTGTGAGATCATCCCCGGCCAATTAGCAGACCCAATTCTCTAGCCCTTTATTTACCAAACTATCTTTAAAAAGCTTAGCCCTAAAATTTTCGGGGAGGCTGATTTGAGAAATTTCTTCCGTCTTCCTGCTCGGCATCCTGCAATACTCGATAAATTCTTTCTCTGCTGCAAACCTGCTGTCTCAGTGTATTGGCTTCCTCCTGGGCAGCGGGCAAGGAATCTGATTGGGTAGTAACAGCGGCACACCTGCTTCCATCTGTTTTCGTATTAATTAACCATAGTTAGAGTTCTAAGTGGCATCTTAGCCCTTAACATCTAACTCAAATAAAAATATGACAAGAGCCTTGAGGTCATCCTGCCTTGAAATTTGGGGAAATTTTCTTCCAAAGAGCAGTTCTAGCTTCCTTATCATTAATTGAAGAGGATTCGTTTGCTTAATGAATGCCAGTGGGGGTGTTAATGATCAAAGGCAGTAGGCAGTGAGTGAGAAGGGCACTGCCAGCCTATACAGTGTCCATGCTGTATAAATGTTCACTTCATGCGACGAAACTTCCCAGAAACAGCTCACCTAGGGAACCAGAAAGTCATAGCAAGTCAGTTAACAAAAATAAAGACTTTATAGATGGAGTAAACTCATTTTTGTCACTTGAGGTTTAGATCTTAAAAAATCAAAAATGCCGCAGAAATGTACCAGGCAGCCACAGGAATCCTGGAATTCCAGGTGAGAAAAAGGATCCGTGTGCCAGCACGAAGAATTCTTCCTAAAAAACAAAAGAGAGAACTGGGATGATCTTTCAGAGTACAAAGCTATTGTATTTCCATAAAAGAGAGTTCCATCAAACTAGAACAGAGTTCACAAGACAATCACCTCCTACCGCCAACAAGGCAGAGCTCTTACATTTGTTTTCACAGCTTGAGCTCTTAATCTGATGACAATGTTTTATTACAACGCCAGTATTTCATTATGTCACATGACGCTCACTTGCCTCACTGTACTGAATGCACCCCCAGGGCTCCCTGCGACTTTCACGGGGTGGGGGCTGGGTTCGTGGTGAGTCCTGGTCCCAGCCTCAAAACCAGGTAACAAGAAGCAATTAATAAACACGGTGACCTGCTAATTCCCTTTTGTGGCATGACACATTAACTTCATCATCATTTAAAGAAAAACAATTATTAAGTTTCCATTTTGAAAAAGTGTTCCATTTTGTGCAACAGAAACAGCATTTGTAGCTGTGGTTCAAAACACTTTTTTATTCCAGAGTTTTCCTAGAGCTTTTGTTTTTTCCTTGTGAGTCCCTTACCTTAAAACACTTTTTCTAATATTTTTAAATCAAAATTTGCTTTAGTAATGATAATTATTCTTAATCACTCAAAAATTGGAAAAGAAGGCGGGAAACTAACATTTCTGAATTACAAGCACCAGCTAGATATATTTATCATAACCCGAACTAGCCCCACTTTTAGGAAGAACAAGTAGGGTCCTCAGAATTGAAGAGGCTGCCAAGATCACGCGGTGGAAGGATGGGCCGCCAGGCTCCAAGTTTGGGCTCTGTGCTCCAAGTGTGCTGCTCCAATGAGCAATAGCCAGGGTGACAACACAGAGTTGAGAAAGTCCAGGCCAAGGGAAAAGAAACTTGCCATTTCTATTAACCAGGTTGGCAAAGTACAATTTCCATGTAATTTTTGAAATATCAAAAATAATTTAAAGACTTCTCCACTATTATGTTCTTGACTGAATAGCTTATGGAGACTCCAGTTTGCAACTTAAAAGTTTACATGGAAACAATACCTAAGGGAGTTACATATTTCATCAGAGTACCGAATCTGAGAAACACTTTTCAAAATGTAACTCAGTTTTTACTTCAACTCAGCTGGCTCTTATTCCTTCCAATGCCTGCCTTATGACAGTTAGCAAGTGTTTATAATTTAATAAACAATTTCAAAAAGTTCTTTTTTTCTTTTCCAAATCCTTCCTTATTCTTCTCCTAGCTCTCTTTTATAGAGTAAAAATACGTGACTATGAGAGCTGCACAACGATCCCTGACAGCATTGAACAGATTTCGGTTTTCCGAGCAGCTCTCAGCCCCCAACGACTTTGTGTTCAAACAGATGCGCTAAGAAGCTGTGTGAGCCTTCTTAAAGGGCACAGAAGGGATGATGTGTGAGGAATTAGATGTTTCTACATAAATTTCCTTCCAGAGTTTAGGAGTCTAAACACACACTTTGACTTAGCGAAGCATTTCCCCACAGTGGTCTCTAGGACACAGCAGCAGTGATGCTCTTCCAGAATAAATGTCTTGAATAGGGTCACTTGGTTCTTAGGGTTCGGGCGTGCTGGGTTAAATAGGTCTCTCTACCGCAGGGCTGCCTGGGGTTTTTAATAGTCTAATGTGCATTTTAACTCTTGAAGAGACAGGCAGAATCTCTAAGGACCTACTCTCTTTTGAGATTTTTAAAAGAGTCAATTTGTGAGGTAGGGACTTGCCTAAACAGAACAAAAGCTCTCCACGAGGTCCACCTGTTGCTTGAGGGGAACGTTGTTCTTTCTACAGAGCAGGGAGCACATTGATGTAAACATAAAAGGCAGACAGAGGTTCAGTAAGTTGCCTGGGTCACAAGCCAAGAAGAAGTGGCACCAAGATTTGCATTCCCAGCCTGGTCCCTGAGGTGCGTTCTCCACCCCTCTGCCGCAACACCTGATACACGCGTTCTCCTGTACTTCCGACCCTTGAACTCAACTCTCCTCTTCACAGTCCCCTCAGAGGGCATCCAACCACGCCAGGCTCCCAGGATCCCACTGCTTGAGGAAATGAGCCTTCGAGATTTTCGTAAGCACTGGAAATATGAGATCACTAAAACAATTTATCTAATTTATCTTAAGATAAATCTTAAGATTTATCAATTTATCTTAATTTTACTAAGTTATGAAAATAATTCGTATACATTTCCCCACTTGGCTTTTTCAGTTTGATAGAAATATAAGATGTGATAATTACCACTTTTGTTCTGTATTAAATTCTTAATGAGAATGAGTGGGTCAAGGGACCATTTTGCCTTAGAAACAGTAGGGGAATTCACCACTGGGGTGCCACCAGACAGGAGCCTTGTAAAACGAAACTAAATATGTAAATCTGCAGTCAGCTTCTAAAAGTTGACAACTTTAGCACATTTTAAAATGTAAATTATACATTGCCTACTATTATGAGAAAACTTTTATTTTAGGTCACATTTATACCACAGTGGATTTTTCTGGAGCTCTTTACTGTCTTCTGTATGGCAGGGAGGTAGAGGTCAGAAGTTCAACACAACACCCTTGCACTGACACTCCGAGGTGAGCATCTCAACAGAAAAACAGCCTAGCAGTAGAATCTAAGCTATTATTTTAAATGTTTCCCCTAATTAATAATCAAGTGATTGCTTGAGTCTGCCAGGAAGGTAAAATATAGGCATCATTGAATTCAATAATATTTTACACTTATGGAAGGAAATTTACTTATTTTAAATATAACTTTTTGCTTCGATTTGGGACCCTAGTGAACCAAGCCCTCTGTGTGTAATAGGGACATAAACTGGTGCTAATATAAGTATTTCTAGCATCCTTGCATGCACCAGCCACCCCACCCCACCCCATCCTTTTCTATGCTGACATGGAAAATAGGTAGAAATTGTTACAAAATAGGAATGAGTTAAGGATAGATTAGGTGGTTTCACAAAGAAAAGAGAGAACATGAAAACATAAATCTAGGAAGGCAGAAGAGAAGACAGAGAAGAACAGCAGCGAGGCTGAGCTGCAGGCTGGGCTGTGTGCAGGAGCCTGGGGGACAGAAGGAGGAGGGGTGGAGGGCTTGGGTTGGGGGGAACTGCCACCCATGTAAAAGGAAAGAGAAGTAAAATAGATGTCCAATGAAATTTTGAATATGTTCGCTGTCCTTTAATCATTGATTCCATCTTTTTCTCCCTCCTTGAGAGACTAGATAAAAGAACTTTTCTGTGCTAATTGGTCCTTCTTTGATGCAACGTTGGGCCAGGGCTGGACCACGTGGGTCCCTGGGTTACATTTCAATTTCCCAAAGATAGATGTATTTCACATCCTGCGTGTTTCCTCAGAGGGGAGGGAAATAAAAACATCTTCATGGAAACCTTAGTTAAATAAATTACTTTGTTTTTTAAGAGACACCAAGAGTGAAGCAACATAATTAATTTTCTATTAATTCTTCCTGACTGAGACCATTAATAGTCTCAAACTAATTACCAACATGACTAATGGGCAAAATATGTCATTGCAAATTAGAAAACATATTGCTAATACTGCATTATTGTCTGGATTTTTAAATTTATTACTTAAAAACATAGATTTCTGGCACTTAACATACCATTATGGTTTTTATCACTTGCCTCATTTGCCCTACCCAGGACTTTAAATGCCTTGAGACCAGGGCCATATTCTTTATTGATCCTGGTTCATGCAGCAGCACTTTATTTATAGTAGACCCTCGATAAATAACAGTTGAGCAAAATAAGAGGGAAAGAACTGTTTATGAAGAAAGGCATGACTTATCAAGGTTCCATAGAAAGGTCATCACTATAATCATTTTTAAATCCTAGAAAAATAGTTTTCAAAGTAATTCACCCCACATTGGTATGCAGTACTGACCTTTAAGTCGCTTAAGTTAAAAAAAGTAATTTTTTCATATGTACAAGTTTTCTGTTAAAGTAAATAACAGTTAATATATAATTTATATTTAATTGCTACTTCATTCTTTTTAGCTTTGGGCTTTATTAAGCAAATTGAATGCCATTAATTATTAATAATTTTTTGCAGGAATATAAAGCATGTGTCTATAAAAGGAAAAAAGGGGCAATTACGTAGCTTATTTCAGGTTATTTTTACATGTTGACATCCATTAGGCCTGTTCAGTATTAAACTACTCATTAAGCTAATGTTCATTTCTTGTAATATAATGTTGCAACATGAAATGACCAATCATGGAGAAAAACGGTCCTCCCAGGCTACAGTGTTACTAGCAGGAAGTCTTCAGTTCTGCAGAGGGCATATGATACTTACAGATCTGTGTTTAAATCGTCACAGAGCAGATCTTGATCCCTAAATTTCTGCAGAAGCACATGGGTGAGGTCCACGTCATCGCTCTCACTGCTGTTCATTATGAGACAAAGGAAATAAAGTGGGATTATTAGTAGCTCCCAAACGAGAACATAAAACCAGATTCTGACCTCACATTGTGCCCTGTCAAGCTGGTCTGAGTAAATGATTCCTGCTAACATGGATAAAGCTATTTTTCCACTGTTTTTATGGTAAAGCCAAACAAGCAATAAAATTTGAAAATGTATTAAAAGCAGAGTCTTGCTATTACAGATATGCATTTTTATATACTTGCTTTCACAGTATATTATTTTCTCATCTTTTCACTCAATATTAGAACATAACCATTTTTCATATATTTACATGGTTTTTAAAAACAAATTTTAAAGGCTGAATAATATTACATCACGTTAATATATCAAAATCTATAAAACTGTACTCTCAGTGTTGGAGCTCCGGATTGGTCTGAATATTTGTTCTGTTACACAGCCCTGCAGTAAACCAGCTTCTTATATTTACATTGTTTGGTTTCTATATGTGAACTATACTGAACTATATTTTCTTATAAGAGGTCTTCAACACAGAATCCTATGAGGTCCTCAATACAGAATCCTATGTGTGCTTTAAGTACACATTGGATTATGGTATTTATTTTACTGATATAAGTCTTGGAAGTTTATTAATAGTTCAAGCAGCTTTACTGAAAACCAAGGCCACCGGCACTGAATTTCCTTACTGAAAATACCATCAGCAAAAATCACAGTATTCATGTAGCTCTGGGGGAGGTGTAGAAACAAACTCTATATTAAATTTTACACATCAATTGTAAGGAACACCTTGATTTGAGAAAATGTGGAGGAAAAGAGATCTTAAACTTCTCTAAATTGGACTGAATGAGAGTGGGGGCTCATTTCAATTAATTAAAATTCTAAATTATAGTATTTAGAAAAAATATAGATTTATTACTTTCCAGAATTTTCATTGTGTTATATACAAAATTCTTTTCCAGTAGATATCTTTGGGAACACGTGTCTCAAAAATAAAGAAGAATGATGCATAATTAGCATTATAAATTAGTTATGTGTACATGAAGACCTCAATTATTTTTGGAAAGAATTACTACAAAAATTAACAAATGTACATAAGTGGTTCCTTTTAAAAAACTTATAACATTAGCTTCTTTTAAGAACTGCAAGCATTACCAGAGGCTAGAAGGGGCAGGGGGCAGGATAAAGAGAGGTTGGTTAATGGGTACAAATATACAGTTAAACAGAAGGAATAAGTTCTAGTGTTCAATAGCACAGTAGGATTAACAACAATTTATTGCATATTGCAAAATAGTGAGAAAATTTTAAATGTCCCTAACACAGAGAAATGATAAATGTTTGAGATGATGGATATCCTAAATACCATGATTTGATCCTTACACATTGTATACATGTACCAAAATATCATATGGACCCCATAAATATGTACATTTATTATGTTACAATAAAAAGTAAAAAAAGAAAAAGAAAAAAAGGAATGTAAGCAACCTAATCTTAAAGCATTGATTTTTCTAATTATATTTTTTGTCCACAGACAATAAAAAGTTGACTCCCAAATACCTTTCTGAGTTGCTATCAGCATTCAAATATAGGGAGTTCTGAGTTACTTAGGCTTACTGCACCCCCACATCCTGCAGTACAAACGTAAGCCCAGAATGAGAAGAAACTTTCATATTTGTGCAGCACAACTCTACACATAAACGGGAACTTTACGGGTTCCCAATTTCCCTGATTCCCTCAGTGAGCTCTCTAACACACCAATCTGACATTTTCCCTGCTCAAAATGTATCAATGACTCTTTATTGTCTATGTGCCTTGAAATAGTATTGAAATCCCTCCACAGTCTTTGGGCCTTGACATCTTCAGCCCTGTTGGGCATTCTCTTCCAGAAGACAGCACCCAACCCAGCCTAGCCCAGCCAGGCCCAGCTGAACCCCTTCCCAACTAGGCAGATTCGCCTTTGTGGATGCTGATCCTCTGACCTCTATGCCCAGCTTCCTGGATACTTGCTTGGGAGGCTTGGCTGGCACTCTGATGCCATGATGAGCCGTCCCTGCCTCTTCTCTACTGGTTCTGCCCAGCGGCCCTGACACACGCCTCCGCCAGACTTTAACTGTGGGCTTCTCATTACCAGAACAAAACAATCCTCGAGAGAAAGGGCACATACTCAGGACAGTAGTTGGAGCCCAGCACATTCTCAAAAATAATTTGTTGAACATACTGTGATATGCACTGAAATCATCGACCTAATCCTTCATCTCTATCCAATTATTTCACTTCCCTAAATCTGAGCTTCTCTGAGTTCTTACCATTCAAACAAGAACAAAATTTAACGGAAAAGAA
Organism: Propithecus coquereli; assembly: GCF_000956105.1. Lineage (NCBI taxonomy): Eukaryota > Metazoa > Chordata > Mammalia > Primates > Indriidae > Propithecus > Propithecus coquereli. The sequence continues at coordinate 525,043 of NW_012148086.1, forward strand.
ACTGAAACTCATCATATCAAATTAGTATTATATTCTTAGGACAATTTGTTTTCAGAGCAGTAACTCTGCATTAACTTAGAATGCAAACACCTCTGTAGCATTCAAACCCAGAAAGAAATAGCTGTTTATAGGAAAACACTGTCTTCCCACTGCATTATATACAATAAAGATTTTTAAATATTCAGGTGCTTTACAACTGGCCTAATGTGATTCCCTACAGCTATGGTCAGAAATACATAATGACGGAACATGCTGAAATTTACAACAAAGTTATGTCTCATGAGTAGGCAGTGTGAGCTCTGTATTAACAGCCTTCAGGGTTCTAACAAATAATGAAACATTTTTATAAGGAAAGGGATATACTTTCTGCTCAAATGTGGCTTATATAAAAGGAAACAATTATTTGTGGCATTTTGGAAATACTCTGGACTGCTCTCCTGTGACCCATTAATCTAAGAACAAATATGAGAGCTTAAAATATTTTTCTGAAAAAATATTTGATCCATAAAGTAGTTTACTAGCAATAATTACTAATAACAAGTTTAAAAGTTATGGTTTATTTTTTATTATTTTTTTACATAGGTCTAGAGCTCACCATTTAAAAAAACAAAACAAAACCTTGTTTTAAAATATCTCCTTGATATAAAATTCAAATACTTATTCCTAAACTATCCTTCTTTGGTTGCCTTCAAACTCTTGCCTATATTTTTAAATAAATCTCAATGTTAGAAGCATTTGACATCTGTCCTTACCAGACAATTAGAAATTGAAAATTTCTGCTTAATTGTGATACCTGAGGCAGTTCATAAATGGAGTAATTTTCTCTCTTGAAATCATGATTTCTCAAAATTTAATGGGCATCAGAGTGACTCAAGGAACTTGGCTGAACAAATGCATACTCTTGAGCACATTCCCAAAGGGTCACCCTGGTTAACAAAAGCCCCCCTGTGATTCTGATTCAGATGAGGATCCAACCAACCTTGAGAAGCACTGGGGCTTCTGGGAAGACCTGCACTCTCTCTCCTTCCTTCCCTATCCTCTCAGCTCCAACCTTTCTACCTGTCCTGTTCCAGTCAGCTTCTGGTGTTGAACATTTGATTTCAGGTGAGGTGTTAGGCTCTGTGGGAGTTACCACTGGCAGACCTGACTCAAGGCTGTCCTTCCTGTAGGACAGGCAACATATAAATGCAATTTGAAGACCAGGAGCAGAGCGTCCAGAGGTGATGACCAGAAAGGACCCATCTTGGGAAGTGCTACCCTCAGAGATCTGCAAAGCCCCAGGTAAGATTGATCTCAGCACCCCCTGGTCTCAGTAGCCCCTAGTAGTCAAGAAAAATCTTGACTGATGCCTTCCTGTTCCTAAGTCTGGGAAAGTGTAGGAAGTAGGGAATTCGAGAAGCACTAGCAGCGCCCGCTGCTCCACAGAGGTGGAATGGGCTTGGGCTCCGCCTCTCTCAGAGCTGCCTCCAGTTGACAGGCAATGTCCTTGTCTGATCTGACAAAGCAGCAGTAACAATCACACATCCCAGGGGTCCCAGAAACCAGAGAAAAACTCAACCAGTACATATACTTATTAAAAATAAAATCACTGGAAGAATACCGACCCTAAACAAAACCAAACAATTAAGTAATAGTATTTGAGAGTCACAAGCACAGGACTTTCTGAAACCAAGAATGGTTTCCTGAAGATAATATTAAAGACATGAATTGAGTAAGATACTGGTCACTGTTTAGATACAAATAGTGATGTAGGAGAAATATCACAAACAGGAAAAAAATGAAGAAGAAAAGAAAATAAAAAGAAATCCTTTAGGAAAGATAAAGAACTCGAAAGACGGATGTTGGAGACCCTAGCGTGAGAAGTTCTGGGAGTTCTGAGAAGAGGTGAAGGGAAAAAAGATGTGAGGAAGCATTAGATCCACTTTAGAAGAAAACTACCCTGAACTGAAACAAGACCTAAGTCTGCAGGTTTGATGAGGAAACAATGGGGAAAAAATCCTCCCCTCCAAGGATAAAGATGAAATCTTACGTGAGTCCAGACATGTTACCCAAGAGGGAAGAAGAATCAGAAGGACTGCTCCAAATCATTCTTCATGCCCAGAAGCTACAAAAATAATCCCAATTATATCACTGCCCAGATTTTAAAACTTCCTAATGCCTCCCACATTCTGTTTGCAGAATAATGTCTACTCTACTTAGAATCTTACAGCACTTGTCAGAAAGCATAAAGACTTTGGTGGATTACCTTCATTACCTCCCATATTCATTCACATTTCTTCCTCTAGAGAAGCAAGGAGAGAAGAAACTTTCTCTTTTAAATGCCTGGGAAACACCTATTCAACTCTGAAGATTCGGCCCAGGGGCCACATCCTTAAATAACCTTCCTTGACACCCCGAAATAGATTCTCCCATACAGCTAAGGTGCAACGCTGCACCCAGTGTCTGCCTCTGTCAGCATTTCTAACACCTGCCCTCGTCTGTTTCTAGAGTTATTCTTTCCACTTGACTGTAAACTTTCTGAGGGTAAGACTTGTGTCTTTGTACACGTTTGTGGAATGAGAAATAGAGCCAGAATGCCTGTACTGTATTCTTTGTTGTTTGTTTGTTTTTGCTTTGTTTTTGTATTTTGGGGTTTGTTTTGTTTTGTTTTGTTTTGTTTTTGTTGTTCCTGTTGTTGTTTGAGACAAGATATCACTCTGTGGCCCGGGATAGAGTGCCGTGGTGTCATCGTAGCTCACCGCAACCTCAAACTCCTGGGCTCAAAGGATCCTACTGCCTCAGCCTCCCAAGTAGCTGGGACTACAGGCATGAACCACCATGCCTGGCTAATTTTTCTTTTTATTTAGAGATGTGAGGGATCTCACTATGTCGCCCAGGCTAATCTTGAACTCCTGGCCTCAAGCAATCCTCTCTTCAACCTCCCAAACAACCTCCTCCCTTGTTACTTGTGTCAACTGAGTAATTCACTTAACATCTATGAGCTCAGTGTCTTCACAATGAGAATGTTTTCACTAGTGACTCTCTCTCTTTTTAAATTTCCTCACACTAAGAGGTAGGACATGTTATAGTTCCATACTATCAGCAATTCACAAAGTAGTGAATCTCCGCTGGGTTGAGCCATAGGACAGTTTACCCAGCGTGGAGGGCAGTAAAGTGCATCTTAAATTCAGGGTTGGGTAGAGAGTGCAGGATATAAATTCACTCATGAGTAAATATTTTAAAAATGCCTACTCAGTGCTGGACTTCAAACCCATGCAATGTCTATATAATTAAATCAAGCAAACAGACTCAGCTATATTGTTTGCCACCTATTTTTTTCCCATTGGACTGTAAAGCGATCATGGGTGATTTGAATTGAGAAAGCAGTAGCCATGCCATGACTGGCAGGAAAAATGCTCTTGAAGTATCAAATTGGATATGCAAAATCATGGCAGAGTTTGGGTGTTCCACGATCTGGGTAAAGCCCGGTGTGGGAGCAGACCTTGCAGACAAAGAAAGGAGAGCCAGGGCACGAGGTCTGAAAGGCAGTCAGCACTTTGTGTGTTCCTCTGCCAGGAAAAGGGTTCCAAGAGCCTGTTGGTGATTGTCCTGTGCCCAACCCGTCCCATTCAGAGGCACAGATGATCTATTAGGTCCACCCTAGTATGTACTAAGAATAACAGGAATTTTCATTGAGCATTTAATTTCTTCCAGAAAACTGCTCAATTTCTTCCCATTCCTCAGCTCATTGAATTATCAAAAAAAAAAAAAAAATGAAGCAAGCACTATTATTATCTCATGTGACAGAGAAAGATGCCAGATATATAAAAGGAAGTTGTACATATACAGGGAGAAGAATGTGAATAATTGAAAATGTTCACAATAAATGTTGAGTGGTGACTAACATCACTGGAAAATTATCATCATGTGTACATTTGACACATTCCAGTGACATTTTGCAAAACATGGTGGAGGTTTTATGAGATGACAAGAAGCTGGTGAATATATACCAGCAATTGCCATTAGTCTTCAATTACTTTTAATTTCTGTTATACTTTTGCATACAGCAGAAGGGCATGATTTTTACAGAATACCAAGCGGTTCTACTTTAGGCCAGTGGCCAAGAATTTGGTCAAATTGGGTGGTATTTGATAAGGAAGATGTTGTGGAAAAGGGTTGAATAATTTCCCCTCCAAAATTCATTTCCACCTGGAACCTCAGAATATGATCTTATTTGGAAATTAAGTCTTTACAGCATAATTAGACGAGTTCGCAGAGGATTAAAGTGAGCCCCACCTCCAGCCTGACTTGTGTCCTTCTAAGAAGAGGGAAATTCGAACACGGAGACAGAGAGACAGAAGGCCACGTGAAGACAGGAGGCTGAGATTGAAGTGATTCCGCCAAAAGCCAAGGCATGCCAGGGACTGCCGGAGAGGCACAGAAGGATCCTCTCCTGCAGCCTTCAAAGAGAGCGTGGCCCTGCTGACACCTGGATTCCGGACTTCTGGCCTCCAGAACAGTGAGAGAATAAATTTCTGTTAAGTCACTCAATTTGTAGTACTTTGCTACAGCAGCCCTAGCAGACTAAGACAGGTGGTCACTTTCTGCATGCATGCAAACAGAATAGGGACACCGTGAAGAGCAGGTGCTGACTGGCCGCCTATGCCCACTGGCCTTTTGGAGGCTCTTAGAGAACAGGTATTGTGACCAGGACTCAGAGTCCTACACTTGCCCCTCTGAGGTCTTTTTCTGGTTGGAGGACTTAGAGATACAGAGAGTTAGTTTGACGGTGGGAACAAACAGCAGGCAGTGGGCCAGGGTCCGGTCCATGTTCCAAGACTCCACAGGTTCTTCTGATAGCAAGAACTTAGTGGTGCAACTGGGCGTATCTCCTCTCGTTAGGACCAGGTGCCCCATCCCAGAAGGTGGGGTCATGGAATCACTAAATATTTTTAGTGTGTAGAGACCTATTTTTCCATAGTCCATTTATTTGTCTGCTGCCTGTCCAAGTTAATTTCTAGAAGAATTTTCCTGGTCCATTTTATGTCAATTGATTAATCCAATTTAACAAGTATTTAATGAAAGTAACCATTTGCAGACTCTGTGGCAGGAACTAAAGGTACAGGGATGAAGAAGGCATGATTCTTACCCCCGAGGGAGTCTCCCTGCAGGAAGGAAGGCAAGAATCTCCAGCAATAAGTTAAACCACAGTGAGATCCAGGTAGCAATGACAGACACACAGAGGAGAGAGCAGTGGCTGACAACTGCTCTGAGCCAGGTTTTGGAACCATTCTTATTTTGCTAGGAACATGAATGTGTGTAGAGTCGAGTGGCATAGAGAACAGGAAGTGGGGGAAGGAAGGTAGTTTCTCATTTCCTTAAACACAGGAAAGATGGAGCAACATCGTGTATGATTGTGTCCCTCTGAAGAGCAGAGCACAAGGCAGAGGCACCTGGAGGACCTACGGACCATGCTCATATGTACAGGCATCATCCTGGGGCAACAGGAGCTACTCGGAGCTTTGCAGTGGGCTCACAGGGCCTCACCACCTGCAGGTGCATGGCTGTGTTCACACTGCACAGCACAGAGCTGCACAGCCCTCTCCTAGCTTCCCTGGGGCTGCTCTGTGCTTCCTCTGTGCTGAATGGGTCAGAGGCCCCACCGACCCCCCAAGGCATTTGAGTTGGAGACCATTGGAGACTGAGTCACCAAATCCCCTGGTTTGTTTGGGTCTAAGGAGGACAAAATCCTCTATGAGCAGCAGGGGTGCTCTCTGCACACTTCATTCACAAAGGATCCAGATGAAAGAGAACCTCTTTGGTGCATTCGTTTTGGTTTGTGTTCTTATGAAAAATATAGTCTGTAAGAAATTTTTAATGTATTTAATGTAGGTATATAACTTCTTTTTCTCAACTGTAAGATTTTAGGAATATGGGAGTGTATTGAGAATTGTCAGAACACTAATAAAATAAGATTTATATGACTGTCCATATCAACACAAAGCTAAAACACCTAATGATTTTTGAAAGCTACATACAGGTCTGAATTATACACCTGTTAACAGGGAGTTACTCTACAAAGAAAGTAAGGAACTGTAATGGAAACCCTATCTACCTCCAAGGAGATTGCTCACAGATCAGGAAACGAGGATGTGCCCACATTTGGAGCAGCAAGGATGGGTGCTGGGTGACCACGGGCAATTGTGCATGTAGGGATTTGGGAGGAATGTGACAGCCGATAAGCTGGGCCCTTTTTGGAATCATTCCTAAGATTCAGACCATGGTGTTCAGATTCAATACAGATGAAATGGTCATATCATTTATCACCCACACCAGGACATTTTTGAGAGTGAAAAGGGGCAGGTTTAACACATATGCAGAACAGTAGGGGTTATCTTTGGAGGAACTCGTCAGCACAAATAGAGACAATTCCATACACAGAAGAAAAACAGTGAATTTCAACAAGGAGTTCTAACAAGAGCAGTTATAGGATAGTCATTCTCTCCCCCACTATCTGTGTGTTGACTGTCACTACCAACACGCAAGATAATGCAAAAGAACAAGAAAACTTTCCATCAATGTGGATGCTCTCTGGTAGCTTATTATTTTTTCCTCATAACTAACTAAACTACTACTCTACTAAAATAAAAACTACAAAAATGTAAGCTTGTTCTTTTCTCTTTAGCCTGGAATTAACAATTAAAGGAGGGGCACGTGGAGCAGGTAGCGTGTCCTATGGCAGGTGGGACTCCATCTGTAATGAAAAAATAAAGCTCCAGACATGTGAGCTGGTATCTGGGTAACACCATGAAAAATGAGAACAAACAAATATCCTCCTTTAAAAGAGTTACTCTTATAAATAGAAGAAAAGATCACAATATCTCTAATTCTCAGACTCAAAATAATTTTGGAGTGCATTACTGCTGTGAAAAATGAATACCGCAAGAGAAGAAAAAATGCTTTCAAATGAAAAACATAATTAACAAATTAATAATGCAGTAGAGAATGTAAATAGCTGTTTGGAGTCAACTGAAAATGGTATTGGTAAAATAAGCACCATGTAGAGAAATTCTCACCAATCTCAGAAGGAAAGAATGAAGAGGTAAAAAGTTGGCCATGGGGGAAGGGTGAAAGAGAAGTCAGTTAGAAGCAAGAGTATGCAAATACATTTACAATGTAGATGATGCTTAAAATATTCTATATAGAAAGCAAAAATTTAAATAACCAAAAAATATTAATAACTGTAAATATTCAACTTCAATAGTAATCAAAAAGCTGCTTAAAAAAGTAATGAGATACCAGGTCTGTACATTCAAAAGTGATAGAGTTTGGAGAAGGTGAGCTTCCTTCCTCCCACAAGGGTAGGAGTTTTGGCCTGCTCTAGTCACAACTGTGTAACTACCACCTGAAATAGTACCTAGCATATAGTAGGTGCACAGTAAGTATCTGTTGAATAAAAAAAATCAACCTCTTTACGAGATTTTCAATTGGAAGCAATTTATAAGGGTAATTTGGCAATATCTACCGTTAAAATACTGATGCCGTTGCCCCAAAACTTCTAATAGACGTGTACCATAATGAAAATTATTTCACAGTCACATGAATCTAAACAAAGATATTTATACAGCATTGCCTATAATAGGAAAAAACACTTAAATAAACATTTATGTGCCCCCAATATAGAGATTATTTAAATAAATTATGATTTCTTCATGCAACATACTACTGTATACATACCGTAGTTTGGCTAATATGGTTTTTACAGATAATGTAGTTGTATCTATTTACAAGAATAGATACAAATATATGACTGAGTAAAAAAACAGAAAGCATTACAGTTTAACCTCATTGTCATAAAAAATAAAAATACATGTGGTTAAAAGCCTTCTATATATGACACACAGAAGATTATACATCAATAGGTTTATGGGAAATATCTCTGGCAGGATTAAATGTGATTGTTTTTTAATTTCTTTTTTCTTTTTTTTGCTAGCCTATGCTTTGCATTATTTTCTTCAAGAAATATATTTTATAATTAAAAGGCTCAAAATAGTGACAGCCTTTTCATACTTGAGGAGTGTGGCAGAAATCTGAACCTCGGGGAAGAATAAAAGCATTAGTGGACATTCTCACACAGTGGTATGCTCATTTTAAACCCTTCTTGAAAGAAGGATGAGAGTAGGCCCACAAAATAGATGGCCCCGGAAGATAAGAAAGCCAGCTGAAGAGGGGACACTGGGGACATGGACACAATTCTGCAAGCAGGGTTGCTGCAGGGATTCTTTCTTTATGTTAAACCCAGGCCCCACGGAGCATACAGACGTCCAGAGGTGAAGTATCGTAAACCAAAAGAGAAAGGAACGAACTTAAGAGTCTGTAATAGATTTTTCCTTTGTCCCTGTATTTGCTTATATTTAATTCCAAATTACACATCACTGTAAAAGTTACATAAATACTAGCAAGCACTCAGAGACTAGCTGATTTAGCTCATTACTTCAGGAAAAATACGTATTTGACACAAGCAGGACTGATACTGTCCTCCTAGTTGTCCTTAGGATGAAAGGGCTGCCCAGTGAGCTCGTGCAGCCATAAACCAGTGCCACTGGGTCCCAGATATCTGCCCCCACAGCAAATGTGGATGATTATAGCCACCTTGAAAGGTAATCGTGCTGCTCACAGCAATCACGTCTGTCACCACGCCCACGGCAGTGCCCGGCACGGGGCGGGCGCTCGGCGACTGTGAACCACCGTTGACTCCGAGGAGCGCCAGCCAAGCGCCAGCAAAGGGAACTTAGGGGATCGGGCTTTCTATTAGGTTCCCGACCCTATGTCTACAAATCCACAACCCGTTAGTTCTGAGAAGCTCTTGTGTAAATGTTTTTGGTGGCAAAACCCAGATTATTCTGGCAAACACTGCAGCAAGTCCTGACCTACACTGGCAGGGGGATGTTTACCGTCTTGACCCCGTTAGCTGAGTCCTACGTTTCTCTGCAGAGCGGTGCGTGCAGTTACGGGCTGTTGTACCAGAGGCAACTGTGCAGGGCTTTGTGAAATGTACAACGTACACACTTTCTAGAATCCTAAAAATTCTGGGCTATATCTGGCCCTTCGACTGCCTGCCTGCAGAGGGCCTGTAGGGAAGTGTGTGCGGAGCCAGTAGCCTGGCCTGCCCTTCCCCGGAGGGGATGCGGGGCCGTGGGGAGGGTGGGGACTCGGGGTTTGGCGGCCAGGCCTGCCCCGCCCGCCCTGAGCATCTGCCCTGAGCCAGCCCCGAACGGAGCAAGAGCTGCTCAGAGGTTCTGCGTGTCAACTCAGACCCCAAAATAATGAGAACATTTATGCTTGAAATTTTTATTTGAAATTCTCTAAAGTATCAAAGTTATTGCTATTCATAATCTGTCCTGACATACTTTTGTAGTAAAAGGATAAAAAAAGGTTCTTACCTGAAAAAGTAAGTTTCGGCCCGCTGGTAATGGCCAGGTGTCAGTCTGAGGGGAGGGTAGCGGGTGGCCAGGGGCCTCACCATGAACAAGCCCATCGCCAGGGCCACGAAGAGGACGGGCAGCAGCAGGCGCCAGAGGCTGCTTTTCCAGGCGCGGCGCGTGTGGCGCAGCCGGGTCACCAGGAGCGCGGCCATCTGTGCGCGGAGCAGCCGGCGGCCGCGCATGGGCGGGGGCCTGGCTCGAAAGTCACCTGGGGGTGGGGAAAGGAGAGCCAGAGGCCGCAGGTCAGCTCAGCACCGACAAAGGCCCACCCGGTCAGTCTCTTCCTCTAACCTCGAGATGACCCTGCAACGAGTTGTAGCCACAAGAACACCACATGCGCCACGCCTCTCCCCATATTGGGTAAGCACTGCTGTGGGCCAAAAGGACCCAATCTGGGCCTTTGTGTGTCCCTGATTTGGAAGGTGACAATATGAGGTGATGGCACCACATGGCAAGAGCAAGGCGTCAGTTGGGCCTTCTCTGATAGTGTTCCTGAAAAGAGAGGGGCACATTCGAAAGGATGCAGAGAGGCCTTATGTCTACCCTTCTTGGTTAAAATAAAATCGGGATTCTAGAATAACAAAGACTAAAGAAGGGTAAGAGGTTCTGTCAGCCACTGCTCCTGCACACACACACAGATTGAGGGGACCCGGAGGGGCTCCCCTTGGAAACCGGGGCTGTCCTTCCTCTGTTTCTTCCTCCTGTTCTCCCACCATTCTTTTCCTCTCTGTTCTTAACCCTGGGAGGTCCTTCGTGGGAAAGCCCCAGGTTGTGCCCCTCGCTGCCCGGTGGTGCGCCTCTGTCCCAGTGCCTGTGCCCCACTGTGCTCTACACCGGGGCCCTTCAGGCCTCAGCGATTCCACCCCTCCCTTTCTTACTCTGCAGGACACAGAAGATCTGAGAAAACAGTCTCAGCGATCGGAGGGGTCAGCAACTAAAGTTCAAGCGAGCTGTACATCATTGATCTATTGGTCATCTCCCCCATGCTCCCTCAACAGTGATCCTTCGGGGATCACACACATACACACACACACCCACACACACACATCTGTATAAACCTGCTCCAGTTTAAGTCAAATGTTCCAAACAAAGCTGTTGAGAGCAATTCTTATGTCCAGTGTGAGCATGAGAAGTCAGGAGCGGAAAGAGACGCCATGACTGCAGGCTTGAACCGTGTCTAAAGGAAGGACACAGCTCCATCAGTCAGCTATGTTGATGGTTTTTCCCAGCGGTTCTCTCTAAAGTACTCCAGAAAATCCAATACAAAGAATTTCACAAGAAAAGTGGTCTTATAAAAGAACTGATGTACTGAACTGATTGTGCTGGTCACAAATACAAAATAGAAATACAGTTACTAGAAGAGTAGTAAACAAGTTCGAAGACCCAAAAGAAAACACTTTTAAAGAAATTGTACCATTTTAAAGAGCAATCGTTGGTAACAGCATTGAGAACAGAGCTATTGAGGTGTCACTGGGGATAAAGAGACGTGTCTGAAATAGCTCCTTCGTTTATCTGAGATTTACGGATACATATGTGGAGGCACTGAGCCTTTTGGTTTCTGTCCTCGAAAAATGTGTAGCACAGTGTTGGGATAAAAATGTAAAGAAATAACCCAACACAGTGTAACAAACCGTTGGGCTACAGGAGGGCCAAGCTGAAAAACTCGGTACCAAGGAGTGAGTCCCTGGGATGTTGAGGGGAAAAGTGAGAAAACAGGTACAGCTTCGGGGATGTTTGGGCAGAATCCTGAAGATCCACTGGAATTTGCAGGCAGACAAGAAAATGTGGATATTTAAAGATCAGAACAGAAGCTCTAACTAAGCATGGCATATTCTCTGAATAACCGTCTGCGCAAGGGAGCAGAAAGCGGCCCACGCATGCGACCAGTGGCGGGAGATGAACAGTAAACATGGTCAGAAACCAAGCCCTGAAGGGCCCTGGCAGCGATTTTAAGGATTGCAGGCTTTGTGCTGGACTGAAGGCTTCCCAACCCAGGAGTCACCTGGGTTGAGTCAGACAATCAGACTCACATAGCATAAGGCAAAGTCGTCCTTTGTTGCTTGGCAAATAGAGTTGTAGTGAGGGAGAGGCATTATGTGGTTAAAGCACTGGTTTTTAAACCAGGCTGCATGTCAGATTCACCTGGGAACTTATAAAAAATGCTCATTACAGGCCCTACCTCAGAAAAAAATCCCAATCTCCAGAGATTCAGAGATAAAAATGTGCTTTTTTATAACTTTCTGGGAGACTGTGCTGCTCAGCTCAGCTATGGAACCACTGATTTAACGTATCATCAATGGTAATTTATATACAGCTCTCATAACACAGTGATTAAATCAGCTTATAGACAGATGTTGGTGCTAGGAAAAAAGATATTATTAAACTAAATTTGACCCTTTCATCTATATATTCCCTTCTTGATAATTTTATGAGTTTATAATACGGGGTCACACCAATTCATAGTATTAAGTATGCAGATCCATTAGGAGAATTATTTGAGTTATCTAACTCAAGCTAAAATAATTGAGATGTTTTTGGTTGCCCACCCTGTGGAGTTCTAAAAGTTATTTTTGAGATAATTGATGTCTTCCCTGGTCTTTGACTAAGGAGCTCTTTCTTTCGCTGGCTCCTTACAGAGGTGACTTACTTTGTTTAGTTTTAAGAAAAATTGAATAGTCACAGTCTACCAGGTGTCACAATCCATGAATTAGCCTTTACAGAGCATCTTTTGACATTCACATCTAGCTACACATACTTATCAGCCTGCCAAACTAAGTTCTTCTCACATACGTGTATAGCAGGCAAAGCGTTACAAATATACGTTTGGCAGAAAGGAGATTTTCGTTAGGTGAGAAAAACTTAATGTAACTAAATGGGTGTCGGATGTCTACTTGGCGATTTGCTCTGGTGATGAAGAAGGGGTGGGAGCAGAGTCAGGATGGTGGTGTGCAGGCACATGGGCCTGGCTCACCGAGAACCACTGCAAGAGTCTCCGCAGGTTGGGGGAAATTCGGTCTTTTAATCCACATAGACCTGGATTTGAATTGAATCTCAGCTACCAACATACTGTGCGATTTCTGGAAAATTACTTACCTTTCTGAATGTCATCCCCTCAGTTGTGAAATAGAGATTTATAATATTTCCCTCCAGGTAGTGAAAATTATTATTAGAACACTTATTAAACTACCAGAATAGGCATAATGTTGACCTCCAGTCATAGTAAATGCTCATTAGACAGCCTCAATAAGTCTGTGGGGAAAGGTGTTTCTCATATTAAGAAGAATAAATTTTCTCCACCTTCCCATGTATGTTAATTGGACATAAATGAGAAAAATAAAGGGCTAAAATATTTTATGGTTATGAATCAACCACCAATCAAATATTCATGGTTAAACTCATAAAAATATTCACATGAATAATTTAACAGACAAAATTAAAATGCTGGACCAAATTGTTATGAATTGTCTTATGTGACTTATGAGTGCAATTATATTCAAGGACTCTAGTTACATCCATAATTATGCATTCCCATTTCCCCTGACCATCAAATTGCTTAGAGAAAATGTCCAAAGATTTTTTTTTTTTTTTTTGGTCAGGTGGCTGCAGTTATTCAAACATTAACACCTAGTTATCAAAGTCTCAGCAAGCACCCACAAATATGATCTCCATATTACAGAGTTCCTCCAAATGTTCCTGAATATTTTAAAATAAATCCTTACAAATGTAATGCTTTCAAGTCAATAAAATTAAGATGAAAACTCCAAAATAGGTACATAGCATACATAAATATACAGTTCATAAAGGATTCATAAAATAGCCAATATATGAATATTATAAAATAAGTCAATAATTTAGTTTTTCAGCTCATCAATATGGTAAAGATTGAAGATAATGTTAACACCTAATATTATTGAGAGTTTAAGAAAATGAGTCTTCTTATATACTGCTAGTGGGAGGGTAGATCTGTATGGTCTTTCTATGGGAAACAAATATGGTCTTTGATCTGCTTAAAAATTCATCAAATATATAAAGCAAAGTGACTTGTTACATCTTATAGAAAATAGTAGAAAGAAGGTGGAAACAATTTAAATATTTATCATGTGGGGATTAATTTAACAAATAAATGACAGTGCAACCATATAGTGGAATACGATAATCCTATAAGGCGACAATATAGCTAAATATTCACTGATATGGAGAGTGTTTATTAAGTTTTGTAAGTGAATAAAGCAATTTAAGATAGAATTATAATCTTTTGAAAAAAATGAACATGGAAGGTGGCTCAATAAAATGGGTGGGGGAGGCACTACTACCCAAGGTATTAACAGCATGGATTAGCCAGAAAAGAGAGAGAATTAAAACATTAAATATGTAATCATAGGAAATACTTAATATATATCAGATCAAAAATGTTACAAAATAATACACATAGAATGAATATAATTTACTAAAAATACTAATCCTAAATGAGAAAAATTAATATTTTGATATATATACTTTCAGTGAAAAGTTGCCTTTTATCAAATAATTTTTACACTCCATATACTATTTGATAAAGTGGAATTTTTTAAATTCAAAAATTTAAGTAGTAGAAGCATTTTTCAACCTACTTAAAGATTTATGTTAGTTTATATGGTGAGATTATGGCTACTTTAATTTTCTTTGTAATTTTCTGGGATGTTTCAATAATGAATAATCATCTTATAATCAATGATTATTAATATTGATATTATTAAGCATGTTTTTATGAGATAGAAATGGTATTAATTCTCTGTTCAGTGAGTTACAGAATTCTAGAGCTGAAATATATCTTTAAAATAATGTAATTCAAAACTTTTATTTATTTATAAATAAATACAGTTCAGAAGCAGCTTTGAAATAAGTTACATTTGAGGGAATTAAATTTAGTGAGTATTTGCTAGTGCAAGTGCTATGTTAGGCCATTAGGTTATCTATTTGAATAAAGTTCTCAAGAGGCTCTTGGTCTTGTAATGGAGTCAAATGTGTAACCAAAACGTATCAGTGAAACCTGACCAGCACAATAGAATGTACATAATGGTGGGGCAGAGGAAATTTCTTTAGGAGGCTGCCAATGCCAGAGATTCAAAAGTAAAAAGGTGTTTACTGACAGGTAGAAAGGGTAATCAGAAAATGATCCAGAAATACAGGGAATCTCATGCAAAGACATGGATTGATTATGAAAAAGAAGTATACTAAGCTGGGCAGGGAAAAGGCAGGAGGGATATTTTCTACTGACTTCAGTCATTATCTTGGATTTCAGAATCACTAGCAGACATGAAAAGGCATAAATCATTCTATCTCTCTTACCAACCCAGTGAAATAGAATCAGGTGAACTGCATGGAAATCCTATCAGCCCTGTTGTTTCCTTAGAATATATTTTTAAGTCAATAAGTAGACACCATTAAAATGGGTATTAACTTTGTAAATGTGTTATAACAGAGGAAATGGCCTGAAAAGGAGTAAAATGTTTTACGAGTTGTCTCTTTAAAACTCTCTCCCACACTCTTCTTGAGAATTCAAACCTACATTCCTGCCCAAGGCCAGTGATCAGAAGGGCAGAGGAGTATCCTTTGTTCTCTGTACCACAGAAGATGGTTCAGTGGAATTGTCCAGGCAGAGGTCATGAGATTGTCTTCCCAAGAGAGGATAGATCAGAACCATCATCTATGGGTAAACAACAATAGCCTGAAGCTGAAAACCCTCCCTTTAAAAGCTCTGTATTTCTGCTTATAGATAGGAAAATGGTACTTTAGGATGGGAGTCTGACATTCTCCTCATTTGCTGGCAAATTAATAAACAACCCTTTCCTTTTCCTCAAACCACTTGTCCTCACTCTTCCTATGTGGCCTCAGGAACAGGTGCTGAACTTTGGTAACAGTCTCACAGGGGAAGCCACACAATGTAGCACCAAAAGACAGGATGCCTGAATTCCAGCTCTCACTTACACTGAATATACTGAACATTTCAGACAGGTATTTTCCCTGTTTCCTCATTTATAAAACAAAAACCTTAGATAGGGTAGTCTTCAATCTTTGTCCCAGTTAAAACTATAGTTGTATGGCATTTATACAAATCATGACTAAATTGTCTTATTCATACTATTCATGTTTCCCCAAGAAGAAAAGCAACAAGGTCAGATATCTTCTTATTAAGGAAAAAGAGAGAAGGGGAAGGGAGGAAAGAGGAGAGGAGAGAGAAGAGAAGAGGAGAAGAGAGGGAAGGGGAGGGGAGGGAAAGAGAGGAGAGGGGAGGGAGAGGAGGGGAGGAAATAAGAAATGGAAAAGAGAATAAAAAAGACAAAAGGTAAACATAGGAAAGAAAAGAAAATGTGTTAGTGGCATTTGCGTGCTTATTAATACAACATAAAATCCAAAATTAAATTTTTAATATAGATAGACACAATACAAAGTTTAAAACCATGCTAGTTTATTCTAACTTTGGTTAAATGTGCTTTTAACACATTAACAGCCATGTGAGTTGTATTTAACACACGCCAGTTTTGAGCCTGGGGCCTCATGAAGCATGTGTAACTCACATGTCTCTTGAAAATCTTACTTGTTGATGTTCTTATTGTTACAATTAATATTGACAATTTAATTGCATATAACTCAGGCACAGAAAACAGTAAAAAATAATGAATTTTTCATTAAATTAGAAAGGATCATTTTGTTTTCTAAGTTTTTATTCTATTTTCACTATAAAACATCGTGGCCCCAAGGAAAACAAATTTTTTTTCTAGTGTGGCAGTCAATGTGCTAAAAAATAAAACCAATATTAATTATGATGAATTCTTTAAAGAACCTAATAAATGGAGGCTATGCTTATATAAATTGTTTTATTGATAATCTCACAACCATATCTTACCCAAGTTTTACCATACTCTATCTGTCCATTTCTTACAACAACTATACTGCTGTTTAAAACATGATTTTTCTTAAAAAAAAAAAATACACACAAAAAATAAAACCAATATTAATTATGATGAATTCTTTAAAGAACCTAATAAATGGAGGCTATGCTTATATAAATTGTTTTATTGATAATCTCACAACCATATCTTACCCAAGTTTTACCATACTCTATCTGTCCATTTCTTACAACAACTATACTTCTGTTTAAAACATGATTTTTCTTAAAAAAAAAAAATACACACAAAAAAACAAGACAGCCAGGTAAAAGAGCAATCCTACATGTCATGCCACTGAAGTTTCCAATTGCTATACAGATGATGCATCATTGATTTGGTTCTTTGAAAAGCACTATGATTGCAGTAGCCAAAATGTTAAAAGCATGAAATTGGGATTCACTTTGGAATAAGGTCATCCCTATGAGCAGCCACATTTTGTGAATAAAGGTTGCTGAAACGCCTATGATATTAAACCTGCCTTGAAAAGACAGTGACTTGGCATTCAGGGAGTCAGGGGTGCAGCCCCACTGTATCACTAAGGACTTCTGCCACTGGGCCATCATCTAAACTCTGAGTTTGGGTTTTCTCTTATACGCAACAAAGACAGGTCCTGCTGCAGTCTCTAAACAGCCCCACAGTTGGGTTTCCAAACTAAGTTTCCTTCACAATTCTAATCGATGGTTAAGGAAATGGTATGAGGGATTCTTTTGCTATGGTGCAATTATTAAATATAATATCAGCCTCGACCCTGTTCTCTAGTTCCTCTTTTGATCACACTAGAGAGGCAGGGTGTACAGGGAACAGGCATGTGGGCTAAAAAAGAAGAAAAATCTCCCTACCACCAAATCCTCTCTTCAGCCTGAGCCCTGTGCTCATCCCTCTCACTATCAGCTTCAACTTACCTGTCTTCTTCATATACGATGGGGTCCTTGTAACCACAAGGAGTAGGGCTTGATTCATCTCGTAGCCTCGGCATTAGGCACACTCCCAGCCCAGCCAAGATGCTCAATAAAGTCTGATGAATGAGTGGATGGATACTCAGTGTCCTTATCTATCACCTACCAAGCTTCCCTCTTTCCTAGATCCATTCTTCTCCTGTTCAGAATAATTCTACCTAGGCGTTTCTTCCAGTTCCTTTGGGTTTTTGACTCCACCCTCAGCTTTCACAATCATGCCTAGTGAGCCTCCTGCGACAGCAGTCTTTAAGTCACAAACAGTGGCTCCATTTCAATATGATTTGCAGGGTGTAAACAACAGTTAAAGTAGTTTACAAAGCAAAGTCATGATTTTGTACTGTGGCCTTATGGGAGATAAATACAGCTACTCACAACATTCCAAGACATCTCTCTCCCCCAGGAAGAAGGAATTGAGATTTTGGGAGTTGGGAGGGAGTTGGAATTGAGGAAGCCAGTTCAGGATGGCCTACTCAACTTTCCAAGGCTCAGTTGAGTTGGGTGTGGAAAAGAGATTGAAGAAGCCCTCAAGGGCACACGTATGTGCAGCTTCCTGGACATAGATGTGTTAGTGAAGGTTGCCCAGAGCTCCTCCTGAATGAATTACCGAAGTTGTTCCATTCCTACCTTTGAAGCAATGACTGCTCTTAAGATAAATGAAGCTCATCTTGTGTCCAACATTTCACATGAAGACGACATTTCAGTTCAGGAAATGAGGATTGGAACTGTTCACAGTTGACCTTAGGAGCTTTCTTCGGTAGCTCTGATCTGCATGGCTGCAAGAGTTATGGTTCACACGCTTTCTTGACTTCCCACTGCCCCTGACAGAAGCTGTGCTGTCTGGCACCTGCCGCCGGCATTTATCCTGCCCGAATCTATTTTGATTCTGTTTTATTTTGGCAGACTCTTTTCTGCAAAGCATCCTACCGTTAGCTCTCTGCTGATTTTAGCTAATGTGGAGAACAAACCTTCTTTGGCATATATAATTGGCAGCAGCCAAGTCTCTTCCCACCTTGCTTGCAGGGAGGGCAGTTTTTGAAGTTTGAGGAAATGTGGACAAAGAAGAAAACACAGCACTCTGGGCTTAACAGTATAGTTAAACCTAGGAGACACACACAGAATTTGAAACAACCCTTTAAAGAAGCAGAGAATTATGGCAGCCCCTCCTTGGATGGGCTGCACAAACAGGATTGTCTTAAAAAGCAAAGGAGAGGTTGCAGACCCTTCAAATTAATCACTGCCAAAATTGCTTTCCATCATCAGAAACAGCAGCAATTAGGAATGAAATACAGAGGATTAAACTGTGGGAGAAAAAAGGAAAAGAATTTAATGTAAAGTGGCACTGACAAAC
The DNA here is from genome assembly GCF_000956105.1 of Propithecus coquereli. Lineage (NCBI taxonomy): Eukaryota > Metazoa > Chordata > Mammalia > Primates > Indriidae > Propithecus > Propithecus coquereli. The sequence goes on from NW_012148086.1 coordinate 543,740, forward strand.
TGTAGAGCTGAACATTTAATGTTATCTCAGGTGTCATGTGGGGAATAGGCTTCTTAAAAACAAAGGCATGGCAAAGCCTAATGTAGGGAAAAACAGCCATGTTTCCCACACTCACTCAGTATGAAATAGATTTGTAATGTCTCACATAAACTTTGAGCTTAAAGAGACTCCAATAGGGTGTTTTTCACAGTAGTGGCCACAGACCATCTAAATCAAAGGAACTTGGGGTTCTCCTTAAACAATGTAAATACCTGTGTCTTTGGAGTCAAAATTTGTGAAAGTTGGGCCTAAGAATATGCCACTTTAATAGGTAGCCAGGTGATTTTTAAACCTCCTTTTAAAAGGCCCCTTCTCTCAAAACTATATCCTGAACATAGCAGCCAGGGAAGTGGTACCTCAGTGTGGCCGGCTCGGTGGGGCTGTTCATTCTGTAGGTGGGACAGGGCCTCCAAAGGCCAGATGTGCACAGTGACACATGGAGACCAGAAACCCTAGAGGTGAACCCAGGTGAGGCCAAATGGTCACCACCTGCCTTTACATGTAGGGCCACCTACTCGTGCATCTGGTCAGTGGGTCAGGCAAGAAACATGCATTGCATGCGTGTTACGACAGGCACTGCATTCAGTGCCAGAAATACGGCTGTACATAAGGCAGCTCCACCAGACTGACATTCTGTCAGTGAGCACACGTGCTAAGCATGTACGACTAACTGTATAAATGCAACCTGCCACTGCTGCTGCGAAGGATAAGAGGGGAGCATTGGCGTTTATCAGGAGGGATCTAACCTGTTCTGGTGAGTTGGGGACGATGAAATCACACACTGAAGAATGACCAGGGATTGGCTCAGAGAAGGGGAGAGAGGAGGAGGCACTGGGGGTAAGAAGGAGCTTGATCTGTTCGAGAAACTGAAAGGAGTCCAGGCTGGCTGCAGGACAGAGAAGGGGCAGGTAGGGTCTAAACCATGCAGCATGTTAGGAGTCCGTGGGCAGAATTTGAGTTCAGGAAGGTGGAAAACCATTACATACTTGAAGTGAGAACAATGTGTTCAAATTCTTATCCTTAAGACTCGGCTTTCGTGTGGAGAATACACTGAAAGGCTATATGGAGGGAGAGAGGAAAAGGTTCATGAATAACTCTGGCATTCTTGCCTGTGAACTAGGTAGAAAGTGACAATATTCTCCCAATATTAGAGAGAGAAAAAAGGTTTATGGGTAAAAACCACAAGTTGGGCTTGAACATGTTGAGACGGAGCTACGGGGAGGTGTCAGAATGGAGTTGCTCAGCAGGCGGTCACAGCCCGGAGCCACAAGCGGTGACCTGGGCTGATTCTAGACCTGTGAGTGCCGCAGACTGGAAATGACGAAGCCTCGAGTGGGGACAAAATGGCCCGAGTGAAGGTGGAGAGAGAAGAGGGCTTAGGGGGGCCGAACACTGAGGAGCCCTAACATGCGAACATCAGGCTGAACAAGGTGCATCAAGGAGCAGCACTCAGAGGAGAACTTATGTGAGATACCATAGAGACCAAAGAAAGAGAGTTTTTCCCCAAAAGAGGGAGCTGAATACAGCTCCGAGACCAAGGATGAAGCCCTTTGAACCAGCGGCTTGCTGGTCACCAGTGACGTTAGAACAGGCTTTTGAGCGAGATGGTGGGAGAACAGTGCATGTCTGAGAGGACCGAGGCACAGGTGAGAGACGAGGAAATGAAGCTGGAGTGTGTCATGACAGCTCTTTTGAGAAAGAAGTTTGGCTGTGAGGGGGAGGAAGGTAGGGAGGCACTGGGAAGGGAAGTGGTTTGGAGGGAAAATTCTGTTGCTCTTATAATGCTTCGTTCTTTCCAAAGGAAGAGCCGTCAGCATGTTTAAACCCTAATGGGAAAGAACCCTATGGGAAAGATGGGGAGACACTGAAAACAGAGCAAACAAATTCTTCCTTCAAGGGTAGGAAGGGATTCATCATGGCAGAGGAACTGGTCTCACCTGGGAAGAGGGCCCTGCTCTGTTCTGTAACAGGAAGGAAAGAGGATGCAGACGAGAGAAGGTGAGGGGGTTGGGAGTGGGAGGTGGAGGTGGGATTTCATCCACTTATATTTTTTCTGTGAGGCAGGAAGGGGCTCCCTCAATGGGAGCGGGAGGAGGAGCCAGAGGCATGAGGAGAGGGGACCTTTCAACCTGGATTGGCACAAGGAAGAGAGAGTTGACCAGGGAAACATGGTTAAGTTTCTGGGCAGCATTGAGAGTCCTGTTACTGAAAATCTACTATAGAGCCTGTGAACTCTAGACGATAAAAACGCTGAATCTCCTGATGACAATGAAAACTATGCAATAAGCAACATCAAATCAGCATGGGGAAACCTCTCAGAGAAGCAGATATTGAGTGTTGGGGGAACATGGAGAAGAGAGTGAATACCTTCTCAAAGGAGCTGAGAGAGGCCTCCAGAGGAAGGAATGTGTGAACCAAGGCAGGAAGAGTGCCATGCAATGGGCAGTGCCCGTGGGGGGCAGCTTTGACTCTAGTCCAAGTCGAGCAGCATAAACATTCAGATGCCACAGACAAGTTGCTGTGCTGGGGAATCAACCCGCCAAATTCACGCTGCACATGTGTAAGCTCAGCACAGAAATGACTTCCCCAGTTGTATTAGCTCAGGCTACCATAACAAAGTACCACAGGCTGGGCAGCTTCAACAACAGACATCTACTCTCTCACAATTCTAGAGACTGGAAGTCTAAGATCCAGGTGTCAGCAGGGTCTGTTTCTCCTGAGGCCTCTGTTTGGCTTGCACAGGGCCATCTTCTCCCTGTGTCCTTACGTGGTCTTTTTCTCTATACAGGTGCATCCCTGGTATCTCTATTTATGTCCAAATTCCCACTTCTTATAAGGACATGAATCATATGACATTAGGGCCCAGCTATTTGACCTTTTTTTTTTTTTAACTTTATTACGTTTTTAAAAGTCCTACCTTCAAATAAGTTCACATCTTGAGATACTGAGAGTTAAGACTTCAATACATGAAACATATGAATTTTAGGGGAACATGATTCAGTCCATAACACCAGTGGAAAGAGAGAATAGACCCAGGATTTATGATTCTAAATTCTCCTTTTGCTATCACACCGAAGTGGTATATCTCAAGATGTGGTGCACGGACCAGCAGCATCACCTGGGAGCTTATTAGAAACATAAGTTCTTGGGCCCCATCCTAGACCTACTGAGTTGAAAGATTTGGGGATGGAACTCAGTAATCTGTGTTTTAACAAACTCTCCAAGTGGTCATTCTGATGCAAGATCATTACACTTTTCAGAAAGCCGAATAGTTAATCCAGTTATCTATGTATATTTCAAATATTATACCAAACACTAGTTCATTGGTCCTTGAAAAAGTCTTTTCAAAAAGAAAAAGAAAGGACTCAAAGAGATTGCGATGGAGTTCTATTCAGCCACAAAAACAATGGTGATATAGCACCTCTTGTATTATCCTGGATAGAGCTGGAACCCATTCTACCAAGTGAAGTATCCCAAGAATGGAAAAATAAGCATCACGTGTGCTCACCAGCAAATTGGTTTTAACTGATCAACACCTAAGTGCACTAATAGTAGTAACATTCATCGGGTGTCGGGCAGGTGGGTGGGGGGAGGAGGGGATGGGTATATACACTCGTAATCAGTGCAGCGTGCACTGTCTGGGGGATGTTCACACATGAAGCTCTGACTCGGGTAGGGCAAGGGCAATGTATGTAACCTAAACATTTTTACCCCTATAATATGCTGAAATAAAAAAGCAAAAACAGAGAGATTACAATGGCACGTATTGTGCCTGGGTAGGAGTTTCATGTTGAACCTGCTGACAATTTGGGTGAATCAGATAACATCTCTAAACCTCAGTCTCTTCAACCAAATTGCAGAGATAAGAAACTGTTTGCAAACTGGCTACGAGGATTAAGTGAGAAAATCCAAATGCATATAAAGTGCCTATCGTAATGTCCGATACACTCCAGGCAGCTGATAGTTTCTTCCTCCATGAAGTGACTTCCACATCCTGCAGTGCAGTTTCAGGGATCGGTCTTCATAACTCACTTCTATGGAGCTACTAGGGTCCCTATGATTAAAAAGTATATATTTTATATTTTATTTTGCCTTCATCAATCTCGCAGAGAAGCAAGAAGTAAGTTATTTGAGAGCCAGCCCTTGGAAGACTGTTTCTGAAGACAGATGGCATCTGCAGAGAGAAGGGGTGCCCACAGGCAGGTGAAGCCCCGAAGTAGGAATCAATAACAAAAGAGTAATCTTTGAGGGCACCAATAGGAGGAGAAAGGCTTTTGTAAATGGCTATTCTAGAAATTGAATTTCTCTAGTGTAGATCACACACACACATATGCACACAAAGCAAGTAAATCACTTTACTTAGAAGACATTAATGCACAGTCTCCAGTATCCTGACCTAACATTGAGATAAAGTTATATCTACTAAGTAGCATAAATCTGACTTAGGTAGAGGCCTCGTGGAGTTTTACTTGAGGAATTTGCAGAATATAATAAAATTGGCAAATGTAGGCAATCTCATACCAAATTTGTTTTAATGCATCCTGCACTTACTTCTTATTTAGTAATGAAATATTTAAATCAATTTTTAAATAATATATATTCCAGTTCCCAAATTTGTAATTTGAATGATAAATAAAATTACATTTTCATATCATATTTTACAATGGTAATGAAAATGTTATAATTTTTCTTTCTTTGGGGTTCTTTCTTAAATTCAAAACACTACTTTATTTTCACATAGCATTAGCTTTTATTGCATGTTTTATTTCCAACTTATTTACATAGATTTTTGTAATGTTCTCCAAATTCAGAACATAAAACTATCATTTTTTAAAACAGATGTATAACCATAATGAAGAGGGGATATATATATATATATATATATATATATATATATATATATGCAATATCTTTTCAATGTAAATTATCCATTCTCATAATCACAAAATGTTAATGAGAACTCAACAACCATATTTTCTTTAAATTCACTCTTACATAGGAAAGTCATTAACTAATGTATCTTAAAAGAAATGAATGCTCAGAAATTAACCTTTTAGGCAAAATACTAATAAATAAAAGAGAAAATAATATGTTTATCCAGTTAAAATAAATTTTTATATAAAGAGTAGAAATAGAGACCAATTATGATTATGCAGTGTAATATCACTACATAGAAACTACGTAAGCAGTAGCATGGATGGATTTCAGAGAAAAACACAGTCTTCTACATACTGTAAGATTGCATTTATATAAAGTTCAACAACAGGTACAATTATTCTAAAGTGACAGAATTATCCTTGGAAGGGGATTGATTTCCAGGGAACATGAGCATGCTGCTGAGGTGCTAGAAATGTCCTACCTCGATGTGAGTGGTGGTCACACAGGTGGGTACCATGTAAAAATCCTCCTGGTTGTACAAGTAAGATCTATGCCATTTACTATAAGATGTATGCAGTTTATGTTAGCAAAATGACATTTAAAACATTATTCTTAAAAGATATATAATCCATGGGTAAATATAAACAACAACATCATAACAAAAGAGAAATTCAGATGGCCAATAAATAGGAAAAAGAGCTCAAGTTATGGAAATTCAATTAACTTGTTATAATACTGTATTGTTAGGTAGAGTTCTAAAATGACTCCCAGTGACTCAGACCCTTGTGCAATCCCCTCCGTTTGAATGTGAGTGAAGATTTGAATACAATGGTTCTCACTCCCACAGTTAGACTACATCATATGGCAAAGGTGAAGACATTTTGCAGAGCTATCAATAATTAAGATCCCTAATCAGCTGACTTTAAATTAATCAAAACAGAGGGTGACTTCTAGGAGCTGAGAGCAATCCCTAACTGACAGCCAACCGAAAAATGGGCACGTTGAGGAACCGAATTCTGCCAACAACTTGAATGAGCTCTAGATGAGAATGCGGTCCTGCCAGCACCTGGGCCACAGCCCGGTGAGGTCCTGAGCAGGGCGCCCTCTGTGCTGTGCCCAGACCTCCGACCGACAGAAACTTTGAGACAATAAATGGATATTGTTTTAATCAGCTCAGTTAACAGTAATGTTATCATAAATACAAACTAATAGATGTCGGTAACTGGAAATGGAGAGTTGCCATAACAAATACTTAAAAATATAAGGGTGTTTTGAAATTAGGAGTAAGTAGTGGATGGAAGAGTTTCGAGGAGCATGATAGAGAAAACCTAGATTTCCCTGGACAGACTGTTAGTAAAAATACGAACTACAAAGATTCTGTCCATAAGGATTCAGAAGGAAGTGAAAAGCACATTTTTGAAAACTAGAGGAAGGATGTCATTGTTGTGTCATGGAAAAAATAGCAAAATTGTCTCCTGCAGTTATGTGAAAAGCAGAATTTGTAAGAAACAAAGTTGGATAGTTGGATAGTCAGCTAAGGAGATACCCAAACAAAAAAAGGTACTATCCAGTGTCTTCCTAATGCTTATAGTAAAATGGGAGAGGAGAGAGAGAAAATGAGGGAACAAGTGTTAAGCAAGCAAACCAAAAAAAACAGGAAATGATGATTTTGAAAACTCTCAGCTTTACCAGGTTAAAAAAAAAAAGCAGTAAAAGTCAAGGAGAGCTATTGATAGTTTGGCAGAGAGAAAAGTCTGAGTTTGTGACTGTACAACCTTTTGCTAAAATCTCAAAAGTTCAGAGTATACAGTCACAAAAAGGTCCTGTAAAATGATTGAGGACCACATGACATCATTAAGATGGCAGATTAGGAACTCCGGGCTCTCATTTCCCCATGGAGACCAAAAGCACAACTATAGACTAAGTAAAGTTAATTGTATAGGAGCTCTGGAAATCTGTCAAAGATCTACAGCAACCAAGCAAACTCCCAGTCCAAAATAAACACATACTCTAACAGTAGAAAATCCTGTGGTGTTTTTACCTGAATTTGCCCTGCCCCTTCCCTACATTGGTGGAGTCATGAAGAAATGGCCCAATTCCTAGATCCCTCCTTTGGGGCAGAAACAGCAAAGTCTAAATCATTTTTAAAATTCTGACCTGTCTGTGGATAGCCCAAGAAACTGGAATCCATCTCACTTGACTTAGAGCTCATCCAGGAATGGTGGCAAGCTTGGACCTTAGGCTAGGCACCACAGAAGGCGCTGGTAGGCAGCACAGCCCAGGAAAACTGAAGGAAGACTGCAGACATACGGAGGCCTGGGGCAAGAGATTATGAGAATACAATGGAATATCTAAGGCCCTGAGATCAAGCTGGGGTGAAATTATTTGAGAAACTAAGGTATTCAAAAGTGGCCAGGGGAAATCAGAAGAAAAAAAATAAGTAAGCACACATTTACAAAGGCCAAGACAATGCTTATGCCCAGAAAAGAACTGAGAAGATCGCAGCCTTTGCCTTAGGTGGATCTGGCTCAGGGGACTGCTAATTAATTAGAAAAAGTCTTCCACACCAGTCTGCAAAGAGTGGGAGAAGTGGCTGTGTTATCAAATGACCAATTTTCAACAAATGATCACAAAAAACAAACAATAGAAACCTGACCCATGCAAAAGAGCAACGTAATGCCCACAGTATCTAAAGAAACACGTGCTAGATAAAGATTTTAAAACCACTGTCTTAAATATTCTCAGAGCTAAAGGAAATCATAAATGAAGAACTAAAGAAAATCAGGAAAACAATATCTGAGCCAAATTAGAATGTGAACAAAGAGATAAAAATTATTTTAAAAAAGAAGCAAACAGAAATTCTAAAGCTGAAAAATATAACTGAATTGAAAAAAATCATAGAAGTTCAAGAGTAGACTTGAATAGACAGAAGAAAGAATCAGCAAACTTGAAGACAATCACTTGAAATTATTGTATCTGAGGAAGTAAATTAAAAAAGAATGAAAAAAAGTGGACAGAGCCCAGGGGACTTATAAGACAACATCAAGTGGACTGATACATGCACTATGAAATTTCTAGGAGAAGAGAGAAAGAAAAGGGTAAAACATTTTCCAAATTAAAAAAAAAAAAAAACAAAAAAAAAAAAACGTGGATACATAAGTACAAGAAGCTAGATGATCTCAAAGGAGGAGAAACCCAGAGATCCAGGCCAAGACATTGTAGACAAACTATTGAAAGCCAAAGAAAAAGAACATTGGAAGTAACAAGAGAAAAGAGACCTGTAATGTACAAAGGATTCCCAATAAGACTATGGAGGGGAGGGGGTATCTCAGGAGAATTCTTAGTGGTCAAAAGGCAGTGGATAATTATGTAAAGAGATGAAAGAAAAAAAAACCTGTCAACTTATACTTTATATATATATATATATATGCTTTATATATATTACAGAAATGTCCTTCAAAAACACAGTGGAAATTAGACATTTCCAAATAAACAAAAGCTGAGGAAGTATATTAGCAGCAGGATTGCCCTATAAGAAATGGTAAAGAAAGTCCTAAAAATTGAAATGAAAGAATGCTAAACAATAACTCAAAGACTTATCAAAATAACAAGTTATTCTAATTTTTCTTTGTACTCTCCTTTCAATTTTCTACAGGATTTAAAAGCAAAATGCATAACAAACAACTATAAATCTAATGAGTTCATGAGTATATAATATATAACGATGCAATTTATGACATCAATAAAAAGTGAGTGGGTAGAGCTATAAAAGAATAAAGATTTTGTGTGTGATTGTAGTTAAGTTAGTATTAATTTAAGATAAATTATCATAACTTTAGGATATTATATGTTATCCTCTTTGGTGAACACAAATAAAATATCTATCAAATACAGCAGTCCTGCCTGATCTGTGGTTTTGCTTTCCATGGTTTCAGTTACCCACAGTCACCCATGGTCCAAATATAGGTGAGTACAGTACAATAAGATATTTTGAGAGAGAGAGAGAAAGAGACCACATTTACATAAATTATATTAGATTGTTATAATTGTTCTATTTGATAATTATTGTTTTTAATCTCTTATTGTGCCGAATTTAAAATTAAACTTTATTATAGGTATGTATGTATAGGAAAAACATAGTAAATATATGGTTCAGCACTGGTTTCAGGCATCCACTGGAGGTCTTGGAACAAATTCCCCAGGGATAAGGGAACGCTGCTGTATACATAATAGAAAATAAATATAGAATCAAAATGTGTCATTACAATAAAAAAACTAAATACAAGAAAATCAGTAATGGAGGAAAAGAGGTATAAAAAGCTATAAGATGTACAGAAAACAAATAGCAAAATGACAAATAAGTGTCACTCTATCAGTAGTTACTTTAATCATAAACGGATTAAACTTTCTAATCAAAACACACAAATTGGTAGCATTGATAAAAAACAGGATCCAACTGCATGCTATTTGGGAGGCTGATGTGGGAGGATTGCTTGAGCCCAAGAGTTTGAGTCCACAGCCCGGGCAACATAGTGAGATCCTGTCTCCAAAAAGAAAAAAAAAAGGAAAGAAAAAGAAAAGAAAGGCTAGAAAAACATTATTCATGCAAATAGTAACTAAAAGGGAGCAGGAATGGCTATACTAATAACAGACAAAATAGACTACAGAAAACAGTTTCAAGAGACAAAAAGAATATTATATTAACTGTTTTATAAATAGTCAATTAACCAAAAAGATGTGACAATTATAAATGCATAGGTACCAAACATAAGAGCTCTTAAACATATGAAGCAAACATGGATGAAAACAAAGGAAAAAATAGACATCTCTACAATAATAATAGGAAACTTCAATATCCATTATTACTTTCAATAACAGAACAACCAGACAGAAGGTCAATAAGAACACAGAATTAAACAACACTGTAAAACAAAAGTACATAACAAATATTTACAGATCACTCCACTCAACAATAGCACAAAATACATTTTTCTCAAGTGCATATGGAACATTCTCTGGGATAGATCATATGTTTCACTTCAAAATAAGTCTAAAATGGTCAAAATCATACAAAGTATCTTTTCTGATCACAATGGAAAGCAACTAGAAATTAACAGCAGAAAGGAAACTGGAAAATTCACAAGTATGTGAAAATTAAGAACACAGTCAAAAGAATAAATGGATCAAATAATAATCCCAAGAAAATTTAGAAAATATCTTGGGAAAATAAAAATGAAAACACAACATACCAAAACTTATAGGTACAGAGGAAGCAATGCTAAGAGGAAAATTTATAACTATAAATGCTTATATTAAAAAAGAAGAAAAGTCTCAAACATCCCAACTTTATATCTTAAAAAGTAGGAAAAGAAGAAAAAAACTAAATCTAACACTAACAGAAATAATTAAATAAAGATTAAAGCATAATAAAATAGAAAATTGAAAAACAGTAGGGAAAATCAATGAAACCAAGAGTTGATTCTTCAAAAGGATCAAGAAAATTGACAAACCTTTAGCTAGATTAATTAAGAAAAAAAGAGAGAAGGCTTAAATAACTAAAATAAGTAAAATCGGAAATGAAAACAAGGATGTTACCACCAATTTTACAGAATAAAGAGGATTTATGACAGTACTATACATAATATATGCCAAAAATTTTTCTAACCTGGATGAAATAAACAAATTACTAAAACACTAATATCCCAAGACTAAATCATGAAGAAGTCATTGAGTAGACCTATAACTAGTAATGAGATTGAATCAATAATCAAAATCTTCCCCAAAGCAACAAGAAAGCCCAGGACTAGAAGGCTTTACTGGTAAATTTTATCAAACATATAATTTTGATTTGACTAATAACAATCCTCAAACTCTTCTAAAAAATTGAAAAGGAGGACAAACTTCCTAACTCATTCTATGAGGCAATGCTGGGCTGATAGACTGAGTTAGGAAGTCAGACAAAGACACTATAAGAAAAGAAAACTACAACCAATATCCCTTATGAATACTGACATAAAACCCTCAACGAAATACTAGCAAATCAAATTCAACAGTATATTAAAAGGATTATACACCATGACAAATGAGGATTTATTCCTGGCATTCAAGGATGGTTCAACATATGAAAAAAAAATCAGCATAATACACAACAGTCCCCCCTTATCCACAAGGGATATTTTCCAAGACCTCCAGTGAATGCCTGAAACTGCAGATAGTACCGAACCCTATAAATACTATGTTGTTTTGTTCTGATAACTAACACAGCTGCTAAGTGACTAACAGGAGGGTAGTGTATACAGCGTGGAGATGCTCGACAAGGGGATGATTCACGTGCTGGGCAGGACAGGGTGTGATTTTATCATACCACTCAAAACATCACCCAATTGAAAACTTATGAATTATTTCTTTTTTTTCTTTTTTTTATTTCAGCATATTATGGGGATACAGATGTTTAGATTACGTATGTTGCCCTTGCCCCCCTTTACCCCCAAGTCAGAGCTTCAAGCGTGTCCATCCCCCAGATGGTGCGCATCGCACTCGTTATGTATGCATATACCCATCCCCTCCTCCCCCCTCCCACCTGCCCAACACCCAATAAATGTTATTCTTATATGTGCACTTAGATGTTGATCAGTGAAACCAATTTGCTGGTGAGTACATTTGATGCTTATTTTTCCATTCTTGGGATACTTGACTTAGTAGAATGGGTTCCAGATCTATCCAGGAGTATACAAGAGGTGCTATATCACCACTGTTTCTTAAAGCTGAATAGTATTCCATGGTATACATTTACCACATTTTATTAATCCACTCATGTATTGATGGGCACTTGGGTTGTTTCCACATCTTTGCAATTGTGAATTGTGCTGCTATAAACATTTGGGTGCAGGTGTCTTTTTTATAGAATGTCTTTTGTTCTTTTGAGTAGATGCCCAGTAATGGGATTGCTGGATCAAATGGTAGTTCTACTTGTATCTCTTTAAGGTGTCTCCATATTGTTTTCCACAGAGGTTGCACTAGTTTGCAGTCCCACCAGCAGTGTATGAGTGTTCCTATGTCTCCACATCCATGCCAATATTTATTGTTTTGGGACTTTTTGATAAAGGCCAGTCTCACTGGAGATAAGTGATACCTCATTGTGGTTTTGATTTACATTTCCCTGATGATTAGAGATGTTGAGCATTTTTTGATATGTTTTTTGGCCATTATTCTGTCTTCTTTTGAAAAGTTTCTGTTCGTGTCCTTTGCCCACTTTTTGATAGGGTTGTTTGATTTTTTCTTGCTGATTTTCCTAAGTTCTAAATAGATTCTAGCTATCAGCCCTTTATCGGATTTGTAGCATGTGAAAATTTTCTCTGATTCTGAAGGTTATCTGTTTGCTCTTGTGACAGTTTCTTTGGCTGTGCAGAAGCTTTTTAATTTGAAAACTTATGAATTATTTCTTATTCCAAAAACAAAATTTTTCATTTTATTTTCAGTTACCCACTGTAATTTACTGTGGGTAACTAAAACCGTGGAAAGTGAAACTGTGGATAAGGGGGGACTACTGTATCCCCACATTAAGAGACTGAATGAAAAAAACATATACTCATCTCAATTGATGCAGAAAAAGCATTTAACAAAATTCAGTACCCTTTCATGATAAAAACACTCAACAAACTAAGAATAGAATAAAACTACCTCAACATAATAAAGGCCATGTGTGAAAAACCAATGGCCAGCATTGTACTCAATAGTGAAAATCTGAAAATGTTCCTTCTAAGATCAGGAACAAGACAGGTGTGCTGACTCTCATCACTTCTATCAAGATAGTGCTGGAAGTCCTAGCCAGAGAAATTAGTCAACAAAAAAAAACGAAAGTCATCCAAGTTGGTGTGAAATTATCTCTGTTTGAAGATGATATATCTTATACGGTAAAAACTCTAATGATTAAGCACACACACACAAACTGTTAGAACTAATAAACAAATTCAGCATAGTTTCAGGATTTGAAATCAATACACAAAAATCAGTTGCATTTTGATACATTAACGAGGAACAATCTGAAAAAGGATACTAAGAAAACCATTCCATTTACAATAATATCAAAAATAATAAAACACTTAGGAATAAACTTAACCACGAAGGCAAATAATAACCTGAAGACTGAAAGCTACAAAATGTTACCAAAAGAAATGAAAGATAACACAAATAAGTGGAAAGATATCCTACACTGAGGAATTGGAAGAATTAATATGTGTAAGATAGCAGTACTAGTCAAAACTATCTAAATCAATCCAGGAAATTCTTATCAAGTTTCCAAAACACATTTTTTTTTTGAAGAAATAGAAATATCCATCCTAAAATTCATATGGAACCTCAAGGAGCACAGAAAAGCCAAAACAATCTTGAAAAAAAACAAAGTTGGAAGATTTGCACTTTGTAATTTCAATACTTGCTACAAAGCCACAGTGATCAAAACAGTATGCCACTGGCATAAAGATAGATACATAGACCACTAGAGTAGAATACAGCCCAGAAATAAACCCTCAAATATATGGCCCATTAACTTTCAACAAAGATGCCAAGACCATTCACTGGGAAAAAGAGAGTTGTTTTAACAAATAGTGTTGGGAAAACTAGATATCCACATACGAAAGAATAAAGCTGGACCCTTAATGTATACCACATACAATAATTAATTCAAAATAGATGAAAGATCAAACACAAGAGTGAAAACGTAAAATTCATGGTAGAAAACCCAAGGGGAAAGATTCATGACATTACAGTTGACAGTGACTTTAGGGATATGACACCACAAACTCAAACAACAAAAGAGTAAATAGGTAAGTTGAACTTCATCTAAACCATATAAAAAGGATTGTAGATCATGACCAAGTGGAATTTATCTCAGGAATGCAATCCTGTTTTAACATCAAAAAATCAATAATATAATACACCATATCAATAAATAAAGAACAAAAAAACACATGATCATCCCAATAGATGCAGAGAAAGCATTTAGGAAAATCCAACACCCTTTGTAATAAAAGCAATTCACAACTGGGAATAGATAGTAACTTCTTCAACTTCGTGAAGGGCATTTATGAAACCCACCATTAGCATTACACTTAACTCTCACAATTCCATTAAAAAAAAAATCTTACAGCTCTGGAAATAAAATTTACCCAATTTTAATTATTGGCAAAAAAAATCTGAAAATGCGTTTCTACAAAGAAGATATACAAGTGGCCATCAAGCCCATGAAAAGATGCTCAAGATCATTAACTACCAGAGAAGTACAAATCAAAACTACATTCAGATATCATTTCCTACCCACTAAGTTCTCTATAATCAAAACAATAGATAATAACAAGTGTTTGTGAGCACGTTGGAGAAATTAGAACCCTCATATACTGCTGGTAGGAACATAAGGTATAGTCACTTTAGATAACAGTCTGGCAGTTCCTTAAATGGTTAAACATATGATTTGGAAATTTCACTCCTAGTTACATATACATAGGAGAAAACACATATCCACAAAAAGCATGTACATAAACGTTAATAGCAGCGTATTTGCAACAGCAGAAATCTGGAAACAACTAAAATGTCCATCAACTCACGAACAAAATGTGATGTGTGTGTATATATATATATATATATATATATATATATATATATATACAATAAAATATTATTTGGCAATCGAAAAATGAAGTGCTGACACATGCTGTTACGTGGATGAACCTTGAAAACATCAGGAGTGAAGGGAGCTAATCACAAAAGACCACTCACATTATGATTCTCTTTATACAAAACATCTGGAATACGCAAACCTATAGAGATAGGAAGTACATGGGAGGTTGCCTGAGGCTGGGGAGGGGGGAGTGTATTGAGGAGAGATGTCTGTGTGACACAAGGTTCTTTTCAGACTAGTGTAAGTGATCTAAGGTTGATTATGGTGTTGGACGCACAGCTCTGAAAAGCCATGGAATTGCACACTGTCAATGAGGGGATTGTATGATATGTGAATAATATCTCAATAAAGCCCCTAAAAAGAAAAAGAAGACATGCTCAACATATTCATTAGGAACATGCAAATTAAAACCATGATGAGAAACCACTACACACCTTTGTTAATGGCTAAAATATATATACATTTTTAAATCTGATAATACCAAGAACTGGAGAAGTAAACGCTCCTACAGGTGTGGACGCAGTTTGGCAAACATTATTACAAACATAATGTATTTAATTCTAGTTATTTACTCACGGGCCTGTGTCCCTGATGGATTGAAGTCTCTGAAGGAAGACCCTGAGATTTGTTACCTCCATGTCCCTACAGCCCAGCTCCGTGCTCCTTGCTGAGCTGCTGCTAGTAAATACGCTTGGAATTGGATTGAATCAGACTGCGGTCACACACTTAGAAGCCAAATCTGGATTCCGTCTGGTCTTTGTTATTGCCCACGCACAGAGGTCTGCACACAAAGGCCAGGACCATGGTTGGGTCCCAGACGGACGAAGGCTGCACGGAGGCAAGGCCACGTACATCCATTCCCAGCAAAGTGCCCGTACGTGACAGGCACGCCATGCACGCATGCCGGATCCGTTTGTTCGTAACGAAGGTAAAACAAGACTAATGGCTTCATTATTCTAATTTTATGCGCTGACAAATTTTTTATACACTAAGTCAAGTTCTGAAGAAAAGATACACAGTGTCGCATAAACACACAATGGTTCTTTTCAAGCCAGGATAAGACCCTAAGCTTTCTGTTCTGACCTGAACTCACTAATGCCCCTCACTATACACTCCTGCCTCCTCGCTAGCTTCGGTCTCTTGCTATTCAATGTTTAACACAAGGGATGGTGGCATTGTTCCTCCAGCAGAAATGCAGGAGACCACTCTGTACTTACAGCCTCCAGGATGACGTCCTGTGGGCCCCTGGTTCTGCAGCTCTAACTTGGTCCCAGGGGCAATGTGAGATTTCTTGTTGGAATCTTGCAAAATCATCAAAAACACCTTTTTGAAAATGAAGAAAGAGCTGTATGTTATTTTATGTTCCTTTCCACATTGCATTTCTTTTCTTTTGCTTCAATTGCCCAGTTAGGTCATGACAACACACCCCAAACACACCCTGAATATTTCATTGAATCGTACATTTAATTGGCATAACTCTAAGGCTGCCTAGGTGTTGGCACGCTGGTTGACAGGCTGCCCATAGGCTGGATGCAAGACGAAGGGAACTTGACTGTGAACCTCCAGACCCCTACATGCAGGCCGAGGCTGGTCAAATCCATAGGCAGCAGTAGGCAGGGAGGGGGCAGGAAATAACACACTGTATCCAACTCAACTCAAGTCTGTGACTCACTCTGCCAGCATCTTAGAAATTCAGAGGTGAATCAGAAAATAAACTTATGGTGCCCACAGTTTAGGGTAGATGGAATCTCATATATCAAAATCCCCATTGAATATGTGCTCTGCATGGGCTATGAGCTACCATGTTGTTAAAGCAGTTAATTGAAGCAACTTGCTTGAAGTCACTATTTCGTGGTGGAAGTAGAAGTCCAACCTCCATTTATTGAAAGCCAAAGACTAGGTCCAATTAGCAAAAATAACACGAGGAAGCAAGAAAGGGAGCCAAGACAGGGAGAGATGGGAAGGCCACTGAGCCACACCCGGAGGCCTGGCATGGCTTTATGGAGAAATGGAGAAAGAATCCATAACATAAACATTGGGCAGAGCACAAAAAGCATTAAAATCAGAGAGAATAAGCTCTGCAGCAACATGGCACAGTGATTAAGGGCCAAGGGCGCCAGTCCTAACTGGCTCCACTCTTGGCAATATGTGGGCCCACCCTGTATCTACGAACACAGGACTTCACCACCCAGAGTTCTGGCTGCTTCGTCTGCAAAACAGGGATGATGATGATAACAGTAATTAAAGATCAGCAGATGATGGCTGTAAAGTGCCAGACACAGACTCTGGAAGCACGCAGTCGGTCTTCCATTATTCATGCGGTTAGCCAAGATTCACTGAACGCCCTCTGCAGGTCATGCACCAAGCTAGGCACTGCGTGTGGCCACTCTCCCCTTTGGCATCCTCCATGCATCTGCTTCCATCGCTCCCTCCCATGCACACATCCAGAAAGGTCCAGGTTCCGGGCTGTGGCCCTCTCTAAGCAACTCCTGCTGGACAAGTCTCATTGCCCATCCAGCTGGTACCTCAACTCAAGGAGTCCACACTGAGCACCCTCCCTCACTTCTGATTTCAGGACACAGCATCACCATTCTCATTCCCTTAAATCAGCAGAAATGCATTGACTGTCTCTAGGTGTTCCTGAGGAGCCACCAACCCATAGGGGAAGACAGGGAGAGGGCAGAGAGAGAAGCAGCAATGAGTAAGCAAGCCTGTAGGAGAGGCAGGCAGTCTCTCTGTATGTAAGTAATCAATTTGCATGGAATACAACTGAGCAAAACCTGTATGCTTAGCACTGGTGAAGGGTCAGGACGTTTAATTAGATCAGATGGAGTCACCTTCATTTGAAAGATAACCCTTTGCTGATTCCCAGTAAAGCCTCAAGAAAAAGCTGCAAAACTCACTACTACTACTACAAATGATAACAATAACAATAATTACAACAATTTCAGAGTGTGTGTCAGCCCATGTGACCTTGGACAAATGATTTTGTCACTCTGTGACCTAGTGTCCTCACGTGATAAATGGTCATAAATAAGACATATTGTAGGATTGTTTCAAGAAGTAAGTGCATTTATATATGAGCCATGAGAACAATGCCTGGCATGTAGCAAGCTGGCAAGGTCTGCTCTTAAGAGCAGCCAGAGGAGGAGGAGTAAGTGTACTGGGATGTGGGGTGCGTTTCATGACGTAATTCTCAAATCAACCCAGTAAGAGAAGCACTGTTATCCCCATGTAAGACAAGAGCACCGAGGCTCAGTGCAGTAAGTCTTCACTGAGTTCATTTACAGGGAATGCAATTAGAAACAATAGAAATAGTGCAAATCAAGAATTATTTATTGAGTGAAGATTTTCCTTTTTATCATATTCTGAATGGAATTTTTATTTAATGGTCATGTGTAACTGAATATAGAAAGCATGCCTTGATAATGAAGGCATTCTTGATAACAATCCTCATCTATCCTTTTAAGTTTTCCTTCTCCCCTCTCATAAAAAGGCTGTCTGTGAGTGGATGCATGTGTGAACATGTGTGAATGTCTATGCGTACATATGTGCGTGCACACACCTGTGCATGTGTGTGTTGGAAGAGAAAACAGTTAAGGGCAGAGTTTTAGCCCTCAATAATCTCACAGATCAGCAGCGATATGATTTATTATGATAGAGCACTAAGTATCAGGGCACAGCATGTCTGGGAATTCTGGAACTTTGCTTTGAAAGGTGAAAGGCAAGTCTAAGACCATAAGAATGTTATGAGCACCATCTAGGGGCCACTCACCCTAACTGCAGGCACATCATCCAAGAGGCTCTGAGATACGGGAAAATGTCAAAGTAGCACAATTAACAGAAAGGGCAAATAAACATCACATTTTTGAAAAGCAAAACATAATTGATCATTGTAGTCCAAGGTTTGTGTCTTGATCACAGAATTTACCTTTGTTATTTGGGGCCATAATTCTCATACTAAATGGAAACAGATGGCAATTGTAAAACTCCCCTTGGCAAGTGTCCCACGGAATCCTAACATCCAGAATAGAACATTATCCAGGACTTCAATGACACGAAATTTGTAAGACAATTCCTAGAATTCCAGAGAATTTGGGAAATGGATGTTCCATGTTATAGTTTAATGTACAGTAAGTCCTCACCATTGTCAGTAAGATCTTAGAAACTGTGACTTTAAGGGAAAAGACGTACAGAGGATCCTGGAATAAAGTCATGTCATTCAGCATTGTTTTGTTATAATGTTGATGAGAGAAAAGCACTGTTTTTGTTATATACAGTTTTGTTTAAAGTAACCATTTCCAAGAACCTACAAACGATGTTAAATGAGGACTTACTATATTCTTTATTGTCTAATACATATTTTCCAGCAAAAGTTTAAATCAATATTTGTACTTAAAACCCAAATCTTCAAAAAATTTCTTCTTGTAATTGACACAAGGAAACATTTGCTTTGTTTCACTGGACAATTGTGAAGAGATGCGAAATACTGCAAAAACAATCTCATTATAGAAAAGACTATGAAAGTCCGGATCAACACATATAAACAATCCCTCAAAAGAGACAGAAATAAAACTTGAGAAACTGCATAGGAACTTATTTGAATGCAGGATAAACATATACTGTCCCAGCTACACTTTCTACAATTTAAGAAGAACGTTGTGTTTGTGCATTTGGTACCGAATGACATTATTTATACACAGATGTTCCTCCTGTTTTGCTGTTTTTTCTATCACTTTTAACTGAATATAGGCCATAAGCCAATTAAAATGGATCCAATAAGAGCTACACCTGCCCATTTTTATACAACAGGACTAAGACACTGTCTTCAATCTTATCTAATGTTTTGAACTTCACTGGAATTAGCTCAGGCCTCTCAAGTCAAAGCACAATTATACTGGTCAAACTACTCCTATTAATTTTTAAGTAAATTTATCACACAAAATGAGTAAGAATGAAATAAGAAGTAATGAATTTAAATCTTAAGGACACTAACTAGCATGAAAATAATTTATAATTTAATAAAAATATGGCTTTAAAGGCAATGCCTGGGGTATTCCTACCCTGTCTTTTCAAGGAAGAGTAAATTAAAAAATGTGGGGATTCTTCGTTCGAGGACTCACGTCTTCTTAATTTAAAAGAGCTGCAGGGCCTAAGCATGTGTGATGGCCCAGTGAGTGTCATCCCAACACTGACTGTGCCATCAGTCCCTCAGACTGGCGTGCTCTGCCCAGCCCCCTGTGCTCTCTGTTATAAGGGCATCGTCAAGGAGTGTTAGACCCCAGCAGTGATCCACACTTAAAGTGTCAGTTTGATGGACTATATCCTGGAGATGGTCAGTGCAAGGTACCTTTTGGCTTAGATGCTAGAGAAATTTATGAAGCTGACCAAGCTTCTGTAAGACGATGACAATAGAGTCCAGCTGACTGATGACATGAGCAGAGGAAGAATTTCTAAACTTTGACCAAAATGCAACATATGATGTATTATTTCAGTTTCCCCAAAGTGATTGTTTTTAACAGACGCAGAAGATCAAGCCATGCGGAAAGCTCTTAGCTGATAAGAAACACAAGAGGAACTGGCCATTCCTTTCCAAACACAGGACTTTGGGCAGAGCTGTCCACACAGTGCACACAGCAAGATTTTATCATTTTATAGGAACTCGTATGAGTTTTCTATTGCTGCTGTAACACATTACCACAAACATGGTGGCTTAAGATGATGCATTTATTATCTTATGATTCTGAATGTAGAATCCTACAATGGACCTCACTGGACTAAAATCAAGGGAGAATACATTCCCTGGACTTTTTCAGCTTCCAGTGACCACCTGTATCGTTGGGCTGATGGCCCCATCCTCCACCTTCGAGGCTTATCATGACATCACCTTTCTCCTCTCTAACCTTCCCTTATCCCTCTCATATGGGCTCTTTTGATTCCATCAAGCCCACCCAGATAGTCTTGGATTATCCTCCTGTCACAAGCCATATATAGGTAACATTTAAAGGCTCCAGGAACTAGGACATGGACATCTTTGGGGAACATTATTCAGCCCGTCACAGAACTATCACGCCATCAGTACATCTTTGACACAAGGGCATTTGATTTGATGTACCCCTGGACACTCCATAGACAGTAAAAATCAGAAGGTAGAGTAGAAAATTTTGGAATCCAACACAACTAAATTCCAATTTCTGACTGTGGCAACTCAGTACCTTTTTCAGATTAAGTCTCTCAGTCCACTTATCTGTACGAGGGGAAGATTAAATTAGGTAAGGTACGAAAAGGTTAATTCTACTTTATGCTTGGGGTCTATGACATCCTACCATACTGTTTTATAAACAGAGAATGCAAAAAATGCGTTACAGCACTCCAGTCTGAACAATTGGTAGCACGATCAGTGTTTAGAAGACACCAGGCTGTCTTAAGTGCTTAGACCATGAGGCCATTTTAAATTAGGAAGACCTAAGCCCCAAAATGAAGACTACCCCAAATATTTAATGTATTCTTCTTTGGGGAGAAAGAGCACGATGCCACATGAGAGAGACAGAACAGTTTCTCGAAAGAGTTAATGCCTGCTTCCTCCTCTCCCCTCCTCCCTCTTTCTTCCTCCCCCACCAATGCTTTTTGTTTTCTGGCAAAGAAGACGCCAGATTAAGGCTGGGGGTCGGCACAAAGGGGGCGAGCGTGGGCCAGGTTCCCGCAGAGGGCAGAGTGCAGCATGGGGCCTCGGGAGATGAGCTGCACCCACGAGGACTGAGCAAATAAGGTAGCAGATTTACAGTCGGGTTTCTCATGATCAGAGAAAGGAGGTACAAAGAAGGAAAAAGGAAACGCTAAACGAAAGCTGTGTTATTGGGTTAAATTTAGAGATTCTGTGTGGAGGGCGAACTCCTGGTTTTCATTGTTTAGACAGAAAGAGACAAAAATGGAGGTGAGTCTCTCGCCTTCTCCACGAGGGACCTGAGACAGCAACACCCCAGCCACTGTGGGCACGTGAAGCAGCCAGGACTTCTTGGAGCAGTGGCTGACTCCAGAGCTGGGGTGGGAAAGTACAAGAGGATCCCAGAGCCTCTTGTGTCAGGAAGTAGGAAAATACTGAAAGAGTAGGGGGCATGCGTTAAAAGACACAGAAGGCAGCGCGAAGGAGCTCCCACTGGCTCCTCCTGGTCTGATTGGAGCATGAAAGTAAGTAACGGCCAGGACAAACTGCAGCTCATTGAGTGGAACAGGAAGCCACGAGTCACTACTAACGTAAGCAAGTGAGTGGGGTGAAGGTCAAGTTCTTCCCTACTGGATAACACCAACTAAAATGCAGAATGAATGGTGAACTTGGAAACTCCCACTTGGCAAATGCCATGGTAATAATTAACCCTGGCTGGGAGCATGGAAGCATGGTGAAACTGGTGGTTGAAAAAGTGGAATTTAGAGAGTCCCAAAGTATGCCCTCAAAAAATAATACGAAAGAGGAAAGGAAATTAACTTCAGGAAAGCCTGGCAGACACCACTTTACCTGGGTGATCAAAGTTCTCCCCACCAGCTGTGGGGCAGATCAGCCGTAGGGCTGACAGTCCAGAGCAGTGGGACGTGGCATCTCTCCTGGAATATTCCAGCTGAAAATCAAAGCCTGGCCCAATCACAACAAAATGAGGCAAGCCGTATTGAGGGTCATTGTGCAAAAATACTACTCTGGAATCTTCAAAACTATTGAGGTCATGAAGTCAACGAAACCGAAGAATTATTGCACATTGACAGTGACATGCAACTAAGTGCTGCTCGTGACCCTGGACTTGATCCTTTTGCTCTTAGGAACCGAAAAAAGATAAAAAGATCAAGCCCTACTCCCAGGCTTCACCTGTTCATGCTGTGTAGGATGGGGCAGCTGAGCTCATGCTCCCAAGGAACCGGCACCCACAACCCTCGTGCAGAGGTACAAAGGGAACCCAAAACTGCACTTAGCAAGCTGGGTGGAAAAAAACTGCTCAGCTCACACTGGCAATTTAACCTTTCTAGAATACTACTAAAAACTACAAAATTATTAAAAATACACTACTAAAATTCACTCTGTTTGCATTTTGCCAAAAAATGTTGTCTTGGCTTCAGAGATTGCTGCCAACATACTTCATATGCACAGCCAAGCTCTGCAGCCCTCCTTCATCCCCAACCCCACACAGAGTAAACACTGTGCCTCCCCAGCATGTTCCTTAGGTCCAAGCATGAGAGTAGAAAGTGTAAATGCCTTAATAAAATTGGTGACTACCACCATCCAATTTTAAATGTCAACTTCACTGGCATGGGTGCAGATCTGTAGACCATGATTTGTAGGAAATTAATTGCAGTTTAAAAATGAAATCTGCTTTCTAGCTTCAAAGTGAGAAGAGTTCATTGGCAGGCCCTCCTCACCCCAGTAAAGTCATCAGGCAAAATGCAGACGAGCAAAGGGACAAGCACCAGTGCGGTGTCAGCCACGCCGACTGTGGATCAATAACAGATGCACGAAAGGAAAGTCAATGCTTTCCAAGTGTGAAGAGACAAAATTGGTTGTGATAGACATTTTATAGACTACATCAAGCAAATGAAAGTTCTTTAAAGGCATCTTTTTCCAATTTAAAATATCTTTCTCCAACACATCTAATATACTATGTTATATATTTCATTAGATTTCATGTACAATTTTATATATCTCAGATCCTTTGCCTGTGGTTGCCCTTACGACAGATAACTTATTTTTTAGCATCTGTGCGTGTGTGAAAGAGAAAAAGAAAGATATGTGAGATCTAGTAAATCAATATTTATTTAGGACCTATTATGTAAATAATAGCAAAGCATGTACTAAATGTAGAAAGTAGAAATTATGGCGAAAGATCAAAGAAACACGTACTAAATCTGCAAAGTAATTGACCAACTTGTTCTCTTGCTCCTTGTTCATCTCATTTTTAGGGTGACTAACAGCAAGAACATGAATCTTGGAACTTGCAGAAGTAAGTAACGCAGAAGAATTGTTCTTTTAAGATGGCAGTGGGGATGGAACCCTCTCTAATTTGATTGTGGTGCCGATTCCACAACTCTGTACGTTTGTCAAACTCACAGAGTGGATTTTACTATACAAAATTTAATTTTACTAATAAATAAATATAGTTATATATTTTTAAAAAAGAGGGCAAAGAGGGGGATGATTGAGAAATTTGCAGAAGGAATACAAATGGGTAAAGTATAAATAAAAATGTGTTGGAGAAGAAAGGTGAATACTAAAAAGAAATAGAAATATTTAAGGAATATAGCATAAAAATTTCTTAGAAGTTACTCCATAATGGAACATATACTGTAACATTAAAAATATAGATAAAGTACAGCAATGCTTAATCTCAGAATATGCCACTTCACATGTATTATGGATATAAATAGCAGTAAAAATACTGATACTTACTCATGTTTGTGTTATATGCAGCAATTTGTAATCTGCACTCAGTACTAATTATATTATTTAATCCAAACAAAAACTGTGTGTGGAAGATAGGGAAGATATTCCTATTTTTTGATGAGAAAAATAAAGTTAACAAAGAACTCTTAAAACTTAACAATAAGAAAACAAACAGTCCAATTAAAAAATGGGCCAAAGACCTCAACAGACACCTCACTAAAGAATGTATTGAGATGGAAAACGTGCCTATGAAAAGATGCCCCACATCATATATCTTCAGGGAAATACAAATTACACCAACAGTGAGATACCACTACACATCTATTAGAATGTTTAAAATCTAACAGGGACAGAACAGGGACAACACCAAACTTGGCAAGGATATGGAGCAACAGGTATTCTCATTCATTGCTGGTGGGAATGCAAAATAGTACAGCCACACTACAAGATAATTTGGTGGTTTCTTACAAAGCTAAAGATATTTTTAGTGTATAACCCAGCAATTGCATTCCTAGGTATTTACCAAAATGAGCTGAAAACTTTGGTCCATACAAAACCTTGCCCACGAATATTTACAGCAGCTTTGCTCACAACTGCCAAAACTTGGAAGCAACCAAGATGTCCTTCCATAAGTGAATGGATAAATAAACCATGGTACATCCAGACAATGGAAAATTATTCAGTGCTAAGAAGAAATAAGCTATCAAGCCATAAAATGATATGAAAGAAACTTAAATGCACGTTACTAAGAGAAAAAAGCCCATCTGAAAAGGCCACAAAGATTGTGTGATTCCCAACTCTGCAACATTCTGGAAAAGTTAAAACTATGGAGAAAGTGAAAAAATCAAAAAGATCAGTGGTTGCCGAGGTTTGGGGTGGGGGAGGTAGGGAGCAACAGGCAGAGCACAGGGATTTCTAGGGCAGAGAGCTATTCCTTATGACACTATAGATAGATGGAATTATGCATTTGTCCAAACCTATAGAATGTACATCACGAGACTGACCCCTACTGTGACTTACGGACTCCATGTGACAATGCTGTGTCAGTGTAGGCTCCTCCATGGCAACAAATGAGCCCCTCTGTGGGGGATGTCGATAGTGGGGGTGGCTGCGAGCAAGGTAGGGCCGGGGGCGGGGCAGGGACGACACACAGGAATTTTTTGCAACTTCTGCTTAATTTTGCTGCAAAGCGAAAACTGCTCTAAAAAAACAGCTTTAAAAAAATACATTTAAAAAAACGAAGTTCCAGCCTGAGTGATTGGTCCAGGTTCACCCCGACAGGAAGCATGAAACTACAGCACAGCGTCAGGGTCCGCCCTCGCACCAGGCCCCTCCCACCACAGTGGGGATTGCGGACAGGTCGGGCAGGGACTGGTTAGGAAACCTTAAATGTGAATGGAAGGCGCTGGGCTGGTTTTGAGACAGTGACAGTTGAGGCATATGAGAAAAAGCGTCGGGGGCACAAACGTGTACAATCATTTTGGGAACCCGTAAGGACACTGACGCAGATCTTGAGGGCCCAGTGGACCCAGGTGCACTTCTGGGAATCAGTCTACAGAGACGCTGGTGGACCCTGTTCACAGGCCCTCCTGGCATCTTACTGGTAAAATAGAAATGCTGGAAACAGCCTAAGTGCTTTACAAGTGTATAACGAAAACTTTTCATAAAAGAAATTATGTCACTGTGAAAGGATGATTATAAGAAATATGGAAACTGCTTAAGTGTGAAATGGGTAACTCCCGTTAAAAATCATACACGCAAGGAGGCTTCAAATCTGGTTTACACTTCTGGGCACGGAAGGCCTAACAGCACAGCAAGTTCCGAACAGCCCCACCCCGATGCCCGGCTCTCCCACTCTCCCAGCAGGAGTGGGGAGAGGCAGGAGAAAGAAGTGCAGGTGGGATAGCCCGGGGGTGGGAAGAAAGGACAGCCTCCCACACAACACCGGACCTCCCGGCCTTGTCCAGGCCTGCTACGCAGGGGAGCCAGACAAGAGGATCCCGTGGCTAGCGGGGAGGCACAGCGAGGACGCCCCGCCACCCGGCACTCCTGGGCCCCGCCGCTCCTGGGACTTCTGCGAGTCCCAAGTCCCAGTCAGGCTGAATCGCAGCCCCTGCCTGCGTGCCCCGCACTATGCTGGGAGTTTCTTCCCATCAGCGCTGTTCTGTGGCTCTTTCCGTGACTCCCAGTCTGTAGCTGAGGGTGCTGAGCTGGGGAGGCTGCTGGCGTGGGGTCTCTTCCCACCCAGGGACTGAGTCCCCAGGTGGCACCCAGAGCGCTCAGGGGCAGTCCCGCAGGCTCCGTCCAGGCCTGGATCTCCAAGGTGGGTCGTCGGCACCCCAGGGGGTGTGAGAAGAGAACAGGGAAGGCTCAGTTTCTATTGGGGGTAGACCCCACAAGAAGTTAAGAATTCCTCATTTTCTCAGATGCTGATGGCCATTGGGGTCCTCAGTCAGCCTCTGTTGCCACAGTGACAGCTCCCTCAGTTTCAGCAGGTTGCAGCTTTGTTGTGGCCCATTTAAGTGGATTTTTAAATTGGTTTATCTAGGTTTTACTATTTAATAAAATGAGGCTTACAAAAGAGACACATGTCTTAAAAAGATTCTGCAGATAATAGCAGCAGCACAAGCACAAGCCAGCACCTGAATGCAAGGCTGCCGCTTTCTTACTCCCGTCAGCTTTTTGTTTTAACCTCAGGTGTGACTGAAAATCAGCCAGGCCTAATGTAGGGACGGAAGGGAGCAGGCAGGAAGTAAATTACTAACAATATTGAAATATCTTATTTTTATACACCATGGTATGAATAAGCTTCTACCTAAATACATATTTTGCCTCGAGATATTATTGATTGGTCCTACAAGCCACAATAATTATCAAAACCTTTTAGGAGCTAAGCATCTGCCAAAACTTAAAGACATTCCTCCCTGTTTTTTTTTTTTTTTCTTTCTGTGATGTTTAAATTCATAAAATATTCAAGCCAAACATTCCACACAATTACACTGTTTTTATTGATAAATATTAAAAGGATTCCTGAGGTTTCTTATTTTGTTAGCAATAGATAAAATGCCACTTACATAAAGGAAACACCAACTCTTCCTGCCATGTATGTTTAATTGTAAATAAGTAAATTTACCTACATTGAGGGTGCACACATTATTCTCTTGATAAGCATGCTTGCTCCAAAAACTTTGATATTTCCACAGGGTCTTCTCCCCTACCCTGAGAGTCCAGTGATTTTACAAACATGTTCAGTTTATCTGTATGAGATCCAAACAACTAGTAAACCACCTGCTTAACCTGGTGAAGAATTAGAGAGATAGACACTAACATAACAAGTCTGTGCTTTTTGACAATTCATCTTTACAATCCAAAAGAAATTATTTTATTTTCCTTTTCAAGTGACCCAGGATGGGGAAACAACTTTGGAAGGTGGTACTCTTTACGTCTGCAGGGAAACTGACTCATGCCAGTTGACAGTTCCCAACTATACAAACTATTAGCTTTCTAATATACTATTTGGACTTGTTATCCACATTTCAGAAGTTAATGACAAGTGGTGTCTGACATAACCGCACTGGAGTCTGGTGCTTTCGTTAGCTGTAAACCTACACTCATGGAGAACTCCAAACACATCCTGACTCACGCAGTCAGGGGAAGACGAGGCTTAGGACATTTCCTGTCCTTCAACATTGGCAGGGGCAAAATTGTTATCCCACAAAAATCCCTGGAGAAAAGATGCCCTTTTGGGATCACAGATGTGATTTCATCCCAGGGTCACTCCAGAGCTATGGCAGCAATGTCTCATGCCATGCCACTATAGGTCAGAGAAATCATTGGCATTGTAGATCAACTAATTTGTTCCAGGTATTTAACCATTGTTGTTATTCTTTGGAATAATTATGTAAATTTTTCTGAATTTTCCATTTTAAAGATCAAAAAATTGGCACCAGGCACGGTGGTGTGCACCTGCAGTCCCAGCTACTCAGGAGGCTGAGGCAGGAGGATGTCTTGAGTCCAGAAGTTCCAGGCCAGCCTGGGCAATATAGTGAGTCCCCCTCCCTGTCTCTTAAAAAAAATTTTGAATAAAAATAAAATAAGATTAAAAAACCGAGGCTCACAAGAGCTGAGTGATTTATTCAAGTTCCTAGAGCTCAGGAGGGAGAAAGATTTGAATTGAGAACTTTCTAGGGAAAAGCACATACACTTTCCATTGTAACATGCTACTCCCAAGGCTAGATGAATCTTTGGACATGTTCTGCACATAATTCATTCAGAAAATATTTTTTTTTTTTTTGTGAGTGTGTCTTCCACATTAAACTCTTATTTTCTTGAGGCAAATTGTGATCTTTAAAATTCTGTTCTTCCCCTTCCTAACACAAAGCACTGTGTTTTGCACATGTTATGAGTATAAAAGTATACCTGTTGATGTAAATGTTAACATCCCTATTTTACAAGTTCATACCTAGTCTTAAAGCCTTTGAAGCTTGGCTAGAGCCCAACTGCTTTATTAAATTGTGAGCAAGTTGTCAGTGCAGCATCCTAGCTGGAAATAATCCAATTTTGCAAGGCAAAATGGGGAAGATTATTATATCTATTTATGTAAATGATATTTTCTGTCAGTTCCAGATATTGCTTTATTTTAAAAATGTAAGTGATAGTGTCGTAATTGTGTTTTTTGATATAATTGTACACATTTATGGGGTACATGTAAAATTTTGTTACCTACATAGAATTCATAATTATCTAGTCAGGGTACCTATGGTATTCATCACCTAAGTATTTATCATTTCTGTGTGTTAAGTACATTTCAGATATTCCCTTCTAGCTATTTTGAAAAATACTATACATTGTTGTTAACTATAGTCACCCTACTCTGCTATCTACATTAGATATTCCTTCTATCTGACAGTATGTTTGTACCCATTAACCAACTTATCTTCATCCCATCCCCTTCCCCATACACTCTTCCCTCTCTCTGGTATCTATCATTCTACTCTCAACCTCCATGTAATCTATTTTTTTAGTAACCACATTTGAGTAAGAACATGCAACATTTGTCCTTCTGCACGTGGTTTATTTCTCTTAACATAATGACCTCCAGAAAATATTTATTAAGCAACCACTAGAGTCAGCAGCGGCCCTGGACACTGCAGGCGTGGAGGTGAGCAGAGAAGATACAAGCTCTCACAGAGCTCAGCTTGCACGCTACCACACATAACAAGCTGGGAGAAGACTCATGCAGGGAAGCTACGGAGTGCAGGGAGAGGGGAGGGGCTGGAAGTGAATTGATGCTGAGGAATCTGGGTCCGTGCTGTGGAGACTTGAAGAAGGAAAGTAGGAGACAAGCCAGACAATAAAAGATGGAGTGACTCTGCGTTCTCTGGTTTTAGAAAATAGCTCAGATCCATCGTGTGCATATTAGGCTGCTTTTTGCTTGTCTCTGTGCACCCCGACTTGTTCTGCTACAAAGAGACCAGCAAAGGTACTCCAGCCCTGGTGGTCTGTGGAATCCAGAGCGTCACCCACAAAGTCAAGGGCGTGTCTGGAGAACTGGACTAACCACTAGAAAACCCCAGTTTCAGTGTAGCTCCATCACCCATGACCTTGGTGGTTTGGGGTAAAGAATTTAGCCTGTCTGAGCTTCAGTTTCCTCAACCTTAAAATAGAAATGACAAGTTACAGAATTTCAAGGGAACCAAATACATTCTACATATAAAAGCATTGTGTAATATTATAATTTTATGTATTGCAATATTTATGATGATTTATTCCAGACAAAGCTTGCGATGGCTGCTGTCTATTTGGGACTACACTGATTGATCACACAAGGGTCGCCTTTCCTCTGGCGTCACTAACCGGGCGATGTGCCCTCAGCCCCAAATCCATCCCCAACACAACTCAATGTTCAGACTTTGACTTTCTAAAAGTCAAAACATTTTACTTTCCATGGTTATTTTTAAATATTGTTTCAGGTTCTAAATGTCAACTGCTAATTAAAAACCTGATCAGGCACTATTGCTATTCCTGGGTAATTTAGAGAAATAGTCCAAAATTCTTCCCAGATTTTTTTTTTTAATTTGCACCACTTGATTTTTTAAAAATCTGAAGCACTTTATATAAGTGACAGCAATGTACAATTAAATACTATTATGGCTCACACCTCAAGAACCCCAAACAGGGCTTGCCTTAGGTGGGGTTACACGACACAGCAACTTCCTCCTGCAGGAATTGCCTGATTCTGACTCTTGTTGATCGTACGCTATGAAGAAACCACACTGCGTAGTTGGTCTCATCCAGCTCAGTCCCAGGTGGAGGAAAGGTGGGGTCTGGGGGTGGGAGCTGACCAGGAGTCAGCAATTTCACAAGCGGAACCCTCTCACACCTGGCTCACCCAGCATGGGACCAGAGGCTCCCAGACAGCAGCCCGTAGACAAGAGGAGGGCACCTCCACGTGCGGAACTACGACAGCAACCGTCCACTATTGGCATAGTGGTATAGACAGGTAATGATTCTGGATTAAAGACACCAAAGTTCTCAAATATAAGATGCTATTTCCCTTAAATAACAATAGTACCTGTCAGGTGTGTTAATTCAGTTATTGGCTTCCACTGTGGCTAACACTGATAAGAACTTGAACATAAAAAAAATGCACAGCGTTCTCCATCTCCTCCCTTTTACCTGCATCTCTTCGTTGAATGCAGAATGGCTAAAAAAGCATAAATAA
This sequence comes from Propithecus coquereli, assembly GCF_000956105.1. NCBI lineage: Eukaryota > Metazoa > Chordata > Mammalia > Primates > Indriidae > Propithecus > Propithecus coquereli. The sequence goes on from NW_012148086.1 coordinate 574,478, forward strand.
TAAAAGCATTCTTCAGCATTTCTCAGTACCTCTTCTAAGGTGGTGTCTGAGATCCCGTAGCCCGTCAGGTGCAGATGATGGAGGTTGTGATCCAGGGCCTGGAAGAGCCCTTTGAAGCAAGTCTTGTCCGCGTCCTTGGGAATGTGGTAGGTCAGCTCACCCCCACTGCTGTCTTTGAGAAATGCTTGTGGAATATAGATCTGTATCAGAGACGTAACACAAGCCACGTACTTTGGATCATGGGCCTCCAGAACAGAAGGCTATCAAAAACAAAACAAAAAAAAACAAAAACCAAGAAATCACTGAGGAATGTCAATTCAAATATATATCAATTGATTTCATGTATATCCATAAACAAATTATTTTGAAATTCCATTTCAAAGCTTAAATGAAACACCACATTTAAACAATAGGCATCTCAATGATACATTGTGGGTTTTTTTTTTCTTTCTTTTTTAAAATATAAATCTACAGTGATAAACCTGACAAGGCCACACTTGCGTGTCCCTCTTGGCTACTGGGCATGCTGTGGCCAGCCCCCACGGCTCTGTTCAGGAAGTGCTCCCCACCCCTGCTGGTCCCCTGGGAGAATCACGGAAGACTCTGGGCCTAGCAATCGCACTACAGAAACAGGGCTGGGTCTTCTCAGAAGGGAGACAAGGATTCCCAGCTGCAGAGGAAAGGAGCCATCTCAGCACGGCGAGATATTCACTCTGAATTAGAGAGGAAGCAAACAGGAACCTTAGCTCACAGGTCAAGGGCAGACTTTATGAGGGCCACCAAGGGTCAGGTTCAGTCATCAAGAGTGAGGAGGTGACACCCTCACCCCCGTCCCGACCCCAGAGCCACCAATGCCTGCCCCGGTTGACACAAGGCAATGGTAACTACAGACGTACAGGCGTGACAGGTCCGCCTCACTTGCCCTATGCCCTCACACTCTGCTTCTGCATTAGGGCAAAGTTCTAGCCTCCTAAATGGAGTATCATTGTCAGAAAAGTATTTCTAGAACACATGAGTCACGATAACTTCCTGACCCAGACACTCACAGCAGCTCCTACTAGCTACCAGCTTATTCTGACCCTTCATGTATTTCCGCATCAAAATGCACCTCGGGTTCCCAGAGGATAGCTTCCTTTGCTCAGCCCTGGGGGACTGAGCCATTGTACACAGGAGGCCTCTAATGCGATGTTATTATTGTCTGATTGTCATAGTTTGTTTCTTATGCCACAGACAGGTGCGCGACTTCACCAATGAAGCAAAGTGGTTGTACTTCTTACTTGCTTTGTGAGTGTCAGGCTGAGCCCCTGGCCATACACCTCCTTCAGGCAGGATGGGGGACCGTAGCACCTGAGCCGGCCCTGCTGGAGAACCGCCACGTGGTCACTGAGCACTTCAGCTTCATCCAGGTGGTGAGTGGTGAAGATGATCGTGCGACCTGGGTCCAAGCACAGAGCACATCAGTACTGGCATGACAAAGGCCCCGAGGAGAGCCATCCATGCTTTCCTTGGAATGGTAGATCCAGGACACAATTTGAAACTTGTCACCAATTTTTAAGTTGAAACGAATTGAAATGGGTCCTGCAGAAATGACTTAGCTGAGGACACTTTGCAAATTAGAGACCCTGAAAGGCTTCTCTATACAGTTGTTTCTACAAATCTTTCCCCCTAGGAGTCAAAGGGGCCACTCTGGCAGACACTAAGGGTGAAACCGAGAAACGAAACATAGAGTCCTTGTGCACGGCCACCTGCTCTCCAAAACTCAGAGGCAGATCACTGAATGGATGTAGAGAAGAAATTTAAAAAAAAAAAATAAAAGCTAGATGGGCATCTCTCTCTCTCTCTCCCCTGATACTGAACTCCTCCTCATTCTTCTTCAGATGACAATCTCTTGTGTACTTAAGGAGAAGGCTTTATTCCATGGAAGGTCTATTGCATAAGAAAATCAGCACTGTGTTAAGGCAGAAATTGATCAGAAAAAAAAGATGTCTGAAATGGCCATGGTATATATTGACGCCCTTTGGAATCAGGGATGATGTAATCACATGTAGTCATTCATCAAATGTAGCAGGACCAGAACATACACTACCTCCCTGGGAAAGCTCACAGCAGCCGTGACCCACAGAGAGCATGGTGTGGGAGGCGGGCGGGGGAGCTGGGACATACGGCGCTTGGGCCTTCTCAGGAGGAAGATGTCACTGAGCCCAGTGTCCATGCCCACTTTTTGCAGAAACAAGTGTTAGGCTCATATGTGTCCTCTATGAATTCCAGCACTGTGTCAAGTTCTACCACCTTTGCTTGGGGAGAAAAAGCCCCAGATTTACCTTAGCAGAGCAGAGGCCAGAGAAGCTAAAAGACATTTTGGTAAAGTTGACTTCAGTTATGTAAAGGGAAGGTGTTACTGCTTTTAGCTTCCACACCCCCTATTGGCTTACACTGAGCCCCATTCAACCTGTTCTATTTTATTGCACAGAAATAAACACATTGATTGACTGTTATTCCAAAAGCCAGTTTCCAAAGAGAGAAGGCTAAACGTGTTTTTAACTATACTCAATTAAATGTTTGAGGTGATGGATATGCTAATTATCCTGATTTGATCATTATACATTGTATACATCGAAACATCACACTGTACTCCATAAATATGTACAATTATTATGTGGCAATTAAAAACAAAATACAGGTAAAAAATAATGATAATAATAGAGGAGAAGAATTAAGATCAGGACTTTCAATTCATTAAAAAAAAAAATACATCTAGAAAGAAACCATAAAATGTACATCCAAAAGCAACAAAGACTGGGGAATCCACAGTGACTATTCTCACCACAGATGTGTCTCAGAGACCAAGGCCAAACTCCTTGCTCATTAGTCCTCTGAGGCTAAGACAATGTGTTCAAGCCCTAATTTGCTATTAAAGGCAGTTTAGATACTCTGATTAGAGCTGCTGTGAAGTTCAGACTATATACTCCTATACAGTGAAGTAGTCTACAAATAAAAGTTAATTGGAATATAAATAAGCAAAAGAGAGGCAGAGTAGAATGGTGGTTACCAGGAGCTGAGGGCCCAGTGGCAGGGTTGGGGGCCAGAATGGGGAGATGTTGGTTAAAGGATACAAAGTTTCAGTTATGCAAGATGAATAAGTGCAAGAGATCTACTGTACAGCATGGCGACTATACCTGATAGTAATGCATGGTGCACTTCAAAATTGCTAAGAGATTACATCTTATGAGCTCTTACCACACACACAAAAGGAAAGGATAAGTGTGTGAGGTGACTGAGATGCTAATTAGTTTGACTTAACCATTCCACATGTTTACATACATTTGTCCCTCAGTATCCCTAGGGCATTGGTTTCAGGACCCCCAAGGATAGTGAAATCCGGATGTTCAAATCCTTTATATAGAATGATGTAATATTTGCGTATAACCTATGCACATTGCACACCCTCTCCTATACTTGAAATCATCTCTAGATTACTTATAATCCCTAATGCAATGTAAACACTATGTAAATAGTTATTAATACTGTATTGCTTCTATTTGTACTATTTTTTTATTGCTGTATTGTTATTTCTTATTTTTTTTTTCACTGAATATTTTCCACACAAGGTTTATTGAAGACACAGATGCAGAACTTACAGATACGGAGGGCCAACTGTATATCAAAACATTACTCTGTATACCATAAATATATAAAATTTTTATTTCCCAATTTCACCTTACTAAAGCTGGGAAAGTAAACAAACTAACAAATTCTGAAAGAATTTAGATTAAAGTCACAGACTTTGATCCATGATGGCTTCCTAGTGAATGCTAAAGAAACTCAAGACACATCCTAAGATGGAGCAGAGATCCCTCTTAGGAGCCTACCAGGCCCCCTCAAGCATGGAAATAAAGGGAAAATCTTCAGTGCCTTCCAGGGAGACTCTAGGCACCTAGCTAGCCTTGAAAAGTAAATGAGCAACCCGACATATAAGAAGATAGTGATAAGTTAAAACAATGGTCTCCCAAGCAAGTCAGAGTCACAAGATGTTTTTGTTCCCTGTGGAAACTAAAAGATAACATCTTAACATGCGTTCCTGAGTTGTTTTTCGGAAACTCAGACCCCACCAGATGGCAAATGGCGGCCATGACCACTGCCGTGCAGGAAGTGAGGACTGAACTCTGACTGCTGTCCTTTGTTCTAAATTTCTTCCTGAGGGGCCTGGAGAGAGTCACACCCACAGGCTAGACCTTCACATTCTTTCCACTGACCCCAAGTTTTCAGACAATTGCTTCCTTAACCAATTGCTAATCGAAGAATTTCTGAATCCACCTATGTCCCATAAGTCTCGCTTCAACATATCCTGCCCTTGGGGGCCAAATTAATGTATAACCTCATGTACTGGTTTTGCCTATAATTTCTGCTTTTCTGACATGTAGCCCTGCCTTTAAAAACCCTTGTTTGTAAGCCCTCAGGAAGTTTGGGTCCTAAGCGTTGGCTGCCCGTTCTCTTTGCTTGGCGCCATGCAACAAAGGCCTTCCTTTCCCTGGCTGCAAACCTCAGTGTCCGTGTTTGGCCTTGCTGCGCTGGGCGAGTGGACCAAGTTCAGTTCAGTGACAGTCCCAAATCTTGACTAACAGTATTACTCTGTTTTCCCCAGGATGCTTTTTCTCTCTGATTCGGATGATGCGTTCTACCCCTTTTCCTCCAAAAATTCACTTCCCACATTCACCTCTCTCTTCTATTTTAATAACAATAATGATAACCTGTCATTCATTGAGCACCCACATACTGATCTATGCACCTTCACATACAGTGCATTTGCTTCTCCCAAAATCCTACAAGGTGGTATGACTGTCTTCGTTTGCAAATGAGAACACTGCAGCTCAGAAGAATTTGATAATTACTCCCAGGTCACACAGGAATTGCAGAGCAAGTGCGTGTACCAGTACAGAAATTTAGTGGTGATGTGCCAGTTTGCTCTTGTATCTTTTGCTTCCTTATTTATTAATATTTTTCCATGGGAGGCACAGAAGTACTCGTAACCAGGGCTGATCAAGAGCTCGTGTTGTATATCACAAAGCAAGAAACATACAAAATTCCAGGTAGATCGAGCCCCCAGTGTACTGGTATTCTGATAGAAGATCTCTTTCTACTCAGCAGGGAACATTTGTTTTTGCACAGTCCTTAGATCTATCCACAGAGCGATATCAGTTACCTGGAGGTTTGAGGCTGCTTCCAGAAATAGATATACATTTTGATTCTTGAAAACATATTTTTTCCCAGTACCACCTATCTAATCACTTACATCCTATTGATTTTACACTTCAATCAGTGCAGGAATGATTCCAAAGGAGTCCTCCAAAGACAAAAAAAAAAAAAAAAACAAAAACATAGCTGAGCAATGGAGAGCAGTAGAAAAATATTTCATTTATAACAACAGAAACTGAAGAAAGCTGTCTGTTTCTGTAGACCTTTATTATATCTGGTTTTCTGCCCAAAGTAACCTTTATGCTGATTACTCAAATGTTCTGCTAAACTTTGAAGACTCCATCTCTGATTTTTAAAATAAACAAGAATGGCAGGCATGCAGTGTTTAATGCACACGCAGCTCACAGGTACAGAGACAATGTAGTCTATTTCTCTATCTCTCATCCATCTTCTTCATCAGCCCTCACTAGGGGTAGCAGGCAAATTATTTAGTCCAGTTTGGTTTCATCTCAAAATTTAACCGGTGCCTTCAAGTGGCATTCAAGTGCCCCTTCTATGCTCTCCTCGAGGGGCACTTCAGTAATATAGCAAAGAGGCTTGGTGATCTCGTGGCAATGGGGAAAAGTTAGGATCTTTGGGTACAATGTGGTGTCTGAGTGATGACTGAGACCACCTGGCACTGTTCCCTTCTCCATTTGACATTTGAGCTTGGGCAGGGACCCTGGCGGGGTCAGGTCAGAGCAGAGTGCTCCCTGGCTGTCAGGTCCTGCCAGCCTCAGAGCCCTGAATCTCTTCCCTGGCTCCAGCCAGCTTTGAGGGCCCTCCTTGTCCTTCCATGGCAGCGTCCCTAGCAGACCCTGTCTCCCTCTGAGTGTCAGAGCTCATAGGCCTGGAAAAGTGCAGGAATTCTAGCCGTCAGTGCCTCCTGGTCTTAGGTTCCACTCAGCCTCATAAGCTCTGCTGTGGCTTCACCAGGGCTGAGGAGCCAACACCACCAAGACCCTCACTTTTCTTGTGCAATTGCCAAGCCCAGGCCAAAGCCCAGAATGGAACAAAACGCCACATCTGTTTGCTTAATTTTCCTGCTTTCTTCTCTGACTTCTCCTCCCACAATTCCTCTAAAATTGTAGGGTAGAAGGAACAGGATTGTCTTTAAAGCTCCCTCTGTATTATCTTTCTCCTCTCTGAGTCCAGCCTATGGCGAAGCTTTAAGGGAGAATATGATGATCTGAGGCAGTCAGGCTCAGCCCTTCACATGCTAAGGACAGGGAGGGGCTCTTTCTTGTGCTTTCTCTTTGCCTGTCTTTAGTGGCAAATCCCAATCTACCCCCAAGGAGATGGAGGCTTCAGGTCCTGTCAGAAGGTTTTATACGCGAAAAGCAAAAGAAAAATGCAAAACGTTTTAGATTCTATATTAATCCTGCCACCGTCGCCTCTACACTTGTTTATCAGCAGCAAGATGTGTTTCCTTCCAAAGGAGAGTGTTTCATACAAAATACACATAGCAACACTTCCTAGCTGTCAGGGTTGCAGAAAGAGTCAGAAGTTGGAAATTCCTAACTGCCCATCCAATGCCCTCAAATGGAAACAGGCAATAACAGAGGCGAGAAATGTGGGCCAGCGTCCCAGGTTCCACCCACCCTTGGTTCAGGGAACTTTCTCTGCAGCTATGAGCTGTCAGAAAAAGGAAACTCTGAAAGAAAAATCTTTGAAAGTGGCCTGAGATGGCTGCAGCTTGAACATACATGTAATAGAATCTGGGCCTATGAACCAAAGCTGAACTCTCGCCTGAAAAACTGAAGTCTGTCAAATGCTTCCCTGACATGTACTGATTAGCACCTTCCCTATTAGTCGAAGCACAAAGGCAGGAGGGGATCAATCATCCCGCCCCCAACCCTAAAACGCCTACTTGCTCAGTAAGGTTTCGCCCTGTGTACGCGCACTGCACATGTGCTTTATCCCACGCATAATGCCACTGAGCACCGGTCGGAACTGTAAGAAGGCCCCCTTTGCTCCGCTGTCCCTTCCTATCATACTCCACGTGACAGAGCCTATAAACACTGCGCCTCTGATCACCCAGCCTGGGACAGTCTTGGTTTGCTCTGAGCCTTGTGTTTCCGGGCTGCGGTCCTCAACCTCGGCTCAGAATAAAATTAACTTTGATTTCCCTAAGTCGATAAGGCCTATTATTTCTCAACTTTACGTCCACAGAGCAAATAAGATGCCCATCTGTCTGTGCCTTGGTTTCCTCATCTTAGAAAAGAAAGGTTTATCCTAAATGGTCACTAGGATGCCTCCTCTGATAGTCTATGCTTCCAGAAGAACGCAATTTCAATATAAATCCTAGTGTGCGTTGGTAATGTCATTGCTGGTATCGTGTTAAGGGGTCAAACACAAAGGATGCAATTTTGAGCCCTATAGAGATCTTACCTAATAAGTATATCTCTATAAACGCTTATGAAAATGTACTTTTAGCAATCCTTTTCCTGGGCCACAACACTGTGGGAAGAGAAAGAAGAGTGAGGCCCAGCTCCTACCTTCTCGGTACTTGAGCAGAATGTCCCAGAGGCTGCAACGGGAGCAAGGGTCCACCCCACTGGTGGGTTCATCCAGAACCACGGTCCTCGACGTGCCCATGAAAGCGATGCCCACGGACAGCTTCCTCTTCATGCCTCCGGACAGCGTCCGCGCCTGTTTGTGCTGGTGCCGGGTCAACCCCACGTCCTGCAGAGTTCTGAAATAAGGAAAAAGCCCTCACTCTTCTCCCTGGAGACCTGAAAGCTTCGCCTTGAATTTCACTCCATAAATAACAACTCACAGTGGCTGAGATCTCTATAAATCACGGAAACATCAAGGGCACTCCTGAGTCCCGACACTGGCATCGTCCTTCTCGAGGCTCAGATAGGACCACGCCAGAGGTCGAAATGTGATGCCAGTCAGCAGTATCTGCCGGGTATTGCTCTTGAGAAATACTCGAGTGCCTCCCCTCTTGGGGAAGCACGTCTCTCATTTCGCTCACACCTCCCGCCAAGGAGGGCCCTGCCTTTCCTCTGGGTCGTACGGAGGACGCGGAATGGCTGGTGCACCGGTGTGGTCAGAAGAAGCAAAGCCGGGCCCTGCTCTAGTGCTCACCAGAGAACCCTTTGACTCTCTGGCCCACTGTGCACTAAATATGGATGTCCCCGCCTTCCCGACTAACTGGTAAGTTCCAATGAAATGCCATGTGCCAAGTATAAAGTATCAGTTGCCATTAATGCCACGAGTAAGTCTTATTCCCTCGCAGGGGCCTTTTGGTCCTGAGAGTTCCAGATCTGATACCATTGTAGGGGTGAAGGGAAACTTACCCATCACCCCAAAAGTTCGCTTAAAGGTCAACTCACAATTAAGGCAGATTCATAAGAGAAAGGTTTATTTACCATGTGAGTGGGGAGAATCACATTAGTCAGTATCACAATGAAGTTCATATATTTTTATACACGCCTTTTAGAGTGGAGGGGGAAAATGAGGAGTGTAGGTAATTCTGTTTAGGGAGATAAACAGTTGCTAGGGAGGATGAATGGATGGGGGAAATGGATTGACTAATAAATTAAGCTGAGAGACACGTATTCTGTTTTAAATGATCTGGGCCTGGTCTGGTTGCAATCTGCAATACACTGAGATAACAGGCAGAGGAAGGGAAGTCAATTCCCCCTTTGATCTTTTGATCATGTCAGTCCAGTTGTGCAGAGAGAGGGAAAGCCCCTCCAATGCTTTGTTGATCTCAAGAGGACTGCAATTCAAAACACTTTATACCAAGGGGCCATATTTTGGGGTGAAATTCCTGAGCTCCTTCACCTAGGACACCGGTTTCCCTGTGTGAAGCTTCACCCACCTTTTGTGGTCCACTCTCATTCCTCACAAATAACTTCCACTCACCACCTTGCCTTGCCAACCCCACATGAATAGGCTTCCCTCCCCACCACGCACTTAAATCTTACTCATCCTTAAAGACCAGTTTAAACAAAGCCTTCCCGAAGCCTTCCCCTGACCACCAAACCACAGTGCAGTCCCTCCCCGGTGCCACGGGCACGCTTATAACTTCCTGATGGCCATCGACTAAGGCGATGGTGCCGTTCTGCTGCCAGGGGGAGGAAGGGTAAACAGGCAGAGGAAAATGAGACAGATTCCAGACAGTTGATCTTCAAGAACAGTTGGCTCCTAGAACGCTCCAGAACCCTAAGCAGAGAATGAGGTGCATCCTAATGTTTGCCTGTAAATTTTTCACGTCTGTTTCGGTATTTATATACTGCCTGTCCTGACCCAGAAAGACCCCAAGCCAGCTTCCCAGTGTCTAGTTTTCAGGCTATGCACTTAATGCGGAGTCCAAGGCTTACGGTACATTTTCTGCTGGTTACATCTCAACCTGGATTTATGGAAGTCATTTATGCCACTGTTTTTCAGGTGTTCCCACTGTTGACAGCATCGCACCCAGCTGGAAGGAGAACAATGAATGTTCCAGTTTCAGCAGGTGACTGCTTGACCCTGCAATCTACCAACACCTTCCCACCTGGATGGTCCCAACACAGCAGAGGAGGTGACTCTATCAAGCCCAATTTAAACACGTTAACCAGAGAGCAGTCAGCAGGGAAGACAAATAGACAAGAAAACAAATCAGCGAGATGCCAGATGTTCCCAAACGTGAATGTTCTGGTTACATTTCTATGTGAAACCCAAAATTCCTCCTTTCTTTGTTTCCTCTGTTGGCACCACTCGGGATGTGGCCCCACAAAGCCATCTCATCACGCACCCTAACCAGGCTTGAAGCTCACCTCCTCTTTGTACACCTGGCATTGTGCTTCGGGAGTGGTTTTGGCCCCGTGCCACCCGTGCCACCTTGTCCCCACCCTGTGCAGTCCTTCACAACACCTTCACCACACAGGCACCAGACACAGTGTAAGCAAAAGGTACCATGCTCTACGATCGAATTTCTGCAAAGAGGCCAAGGCTTGCTTTCTGTTATCCCGCATGCACCTGGTTAGCATCAAACTGACCAATCTGTTCCACTGTGTACTTCTGCTTCTGTCTTTGGTAGAAGCCCGTTTTTCTGATGTATTTTGAACTTTAACATACTAATACATTTTATGGTAAAAATTTACCCCTTATCTTCTCTTTTTTGTTTTTGCCTTTGTTAATTCCCAAAACCAAGCTGGTAGGTGATGATGGGGTGGAGGGAGTGAGGAAAAGTCTATTTCATTCATGTGTATTCTATAAATTCTTGCAAGATCGAGCAAAGGGTTCTATGGCACCATAGGTGCTGGGGGCACGCTGGGTGTACATGGGGTCGGGAGCATCAAAGAGCAGCAAAGCATGGACCTTCTCCAGGAGACAGAGAAGTGGAGAAACCACATTTGTGAGAACACACTGAGATGAGCGTTACAGGAGAAATAGAAACAAAGTGCTATCAGGGGACTCACAGGAAACTCTCTCTTAGGAAAGTCCAACGTGAGGGAGAATCTTCTACTCACATTACAATACAGTAGAATCTATGATTTTGAAGAACGTCATTCATTCATTTCCCACAGAGGGAATCCCAGGCAGTCTTTTTTTTAATACTATATTTTAAATTTTATCACCAAGCCTGGATGACCATATTTAACACTTATCAGACATGTAGCACATGACAGGTATTGTTCCAAGTGCTTTACGTGCATAAATTAATATAATCCACACAACCTCCCAGTGAGGGTCTTCCTGTTATTAGAACCACATTGCATTTGGGAAATCCGAGACAGAGACAGCATATGTTGCAGAAAGTTCCCTAAGCATGTGCTAGAGCTGGATTCCAACACCAGCAGCCTGAAGCGAGAACACATCTTTGCCGTCGTGGCACACCGGCACCCACTGGGTCCCTGTGACAACCATCAGATGTACTTATTACTTGACTCACTCCCCACATGGACTGAGGGTTTCCCAAGGACAAGGCCTTTGTCTTGATACTTCTGTTTTTCAAGAACCAAGCCTGCGGCCTGAAGCTGACTAGTACTAGTGGCTTTTTCATCAATGGATATAATCTCCACTAAGGTCAGTGGTGGTCAAGGGACTTGACTTGTTCTCCACAGAAGGACACATTCCTAGGACTCTGAGCCACTGAGGTGTTGTCTGGGGCTGGTGCAAAAATGTCTGCTCTTCGGGCAGGGAGAGGACTTAGTTGAGAAGTCTAGTAACTTTCACTCTGCTATTTTCTGGGCATGGTTCAGTTGCTTAGATCGGATTTAAAAATTAAAGAAGACAACAATTTGCAAACACTGGCCTGACGTTTTTGCCTGTTAAATTTCTTAAGCATTTCAAAAGCCAAAGTTGTCTAGGGGATAGTATTTTCCTACTGATTGATATTTAGCATACAAAAAAAAACCAATTTCTGCAAAGTTAAATTTCCGAATTTCTTCTCAAAAGGACAGAATAACCCTTTAATTGAGAACATCGGTAGGCAGCAGGAGGAGGAGGAAATTTTTCATATTAAGTCCCAGTTACACACCAGAGGATGTATTTTAGATGCTGCTCTTCAATCATCCGCTTATTTATTCAAGAAATGATTATTGAACCCCTGCAATGCATGGCACCTGCCACCTGCTAGGGCTAGAGAAATAAATCGAATCTTGTCTCTGATTTAAGAAACTCAGAGTCTAGTGGGGAAGGCAGACAAGAAATGATAATAAAGCAACAGAAAGATAATGATAAACTCCCAGATGCTATGGAGTTTCCTCCAACTCCAGAGAGGGGCATAAGAAGTCAGCCAGGTGTGTGGTGGGAGCTGGTGAAGTGGAGATACTTGAACCCTGTGTGTTCCAGAAAAGGAGGAAAAGCATTTTCCAGGACTAGGGGGGGAAAGAATGGCATATACAAGGAACAAAAAAGTGTCCTTGAAGTACAGAGAAAACCAATGACCTCAGATAAGACAAGACAGATGGGCTTGAGCCAGAACTCACCCCCGTCATAAATCCACTGGTTCTTTCTTTCACTGGGTCTAGACGTGAGGCAGGTGACTCCCTGCATCTCACTGGGGCCTTCAGTCCACATTGCCCCACCTCCCCTGAAAGCCCCAGCCTCGAATCTCAGGCCATCAGAGTATATCACCCACTTCCCTTGCTGTTGCTGTCATCCACCAGTCCCTGCATCTGTGCTTGTGGGCTGTCCCTTTCTCCAGCTCTACTCTTATCTTCACTCCTGGAGACTTTAATATTTGATATAGCACATCCTCCTGCCACCCCCACTGATCCCATTCACTTGCAATCAGGGTACACCCTAGACCTTGTCATTTCCAACAACCACAGCTCCTCCAGAGTCTCAATTCCATGCATCCGCTTCTGACCACACACCTATTTTTCCAGCTGGTCCTTGCCTGCAGCAATCACTTAACTCCATGAAACTCAATTTTCACTGTCCATCACCCCCTTGAGGTCCTTCCTCTCTTCTTCTCTGAGCTCAGAGTCCATGGTCATCATTACAATTACTTCTTTGCATGCACTCTTGACCCTAAAACACATCGAAGCTGAATAGAAGCACCCATACACGCTGCTTTGCCTCCTACTGTCGTAAGTGAGCAGCTGTGCTCTCGGGAGTCCATCCCTCACCTCCTATGTCCCTTTCTCTGTCCTGCAAGGGACAGTGTCCCAGCGACCCACCTGCTCTCTAGCTCACCCCAATCTTCTGTGTACAGACATTCTGCTGGATCCCTGTCTTTGAAGCATTCTTCTCTTGACCTCACTTTTCCTTCTTGATATCCTCCCACTTCTTTGCTCCCCTTTGCAGCAAAACTCCTGGGAAGATATGCTATCGCCAATTCTTCTTCCATTTCTCTTTAACTGACACCAATAAGACCTTCATTCCCATCATACCACTAAAATTGCTCTTCTGGAGGTCACTGGAGACCTCCACATACTAAGTCCAAAGTCCATTTCTCAGACTCCGTTTTACTTGACCCTCATTTGATGCACTGATCACTCCGTCACCCTTAGTGGACTTGGTTCACTCCCTCATCTTCCTTCTTTCCTGCTGGTTTCTCTTTCTCGCCTGCTGGGCTGGTCTGTCCTCATGTCTCCATACCCTTCACGTTGGAGTGTCCAGGGCTCAATCCTCTGCCCTCTCCTCTACCCTCCCTGCACTATGCCCTCAATGACCCTCCAAACAAATCTTCCTCCGACTTAACTTGAGCTCCCTAGTGCACGCCAGAATTCTAAGCGGTAACGTCAATGACATAATAACATCACGTTGACTTAAAGGTCTGACAAAGTTACTCTCTTAACTACCCTTATCTTCTCTAGGCCAAATTAAGGGCAAAACAGCATGACTTGACTCTTGACAAATGTTTACTCTAAAGACTCTACTAGGGAGGCTACCTCCCTTGAACTCACATTTTAATGAAGCTACACATTAAGGAAAATAAGTGGTGCTACAGGAGACTAATAAGCAGCATGTTGGATATAAATCAGGTGTTTTCAGTTTTCCCTTTTTCTAATTGAGAGCCACTGTCTGAAAACATGATCTCATTCTGATTGCTTTCAGGCAAATTGGCTTTGTTGCTAGGTAACATGCTATGAACCGATAATCATTAAGGTTGCTGGGCATCCAAATAAGATGAAGCCTGTGTAGCATTGTCAGATGCCTGATTTAAAGTCCCAGTCACAATCACAGTAGAGTGCACTGTGGTGCAGGGTAGATACATTTTTAAAATTAAAATAGGTGACTTATAACTGTTTTCACAAGAAATTAGATTATACATAGCCAATTTGCTAGCTAGTAATATGTAGTCCATGTAATACTTAGCCATTTCTCATTCAGTACCCACTCAGATTTAAGGTAGGTTTATACAGTACCAAGTAAACATTTCCCTGTACATCCAAGTGCTCACTGTCATCAATATTATTACTATCACCAGACACTTTCTGAAGACAGCACGAGATAAGAACCAGCCCACCTTACAGTAGAGAATGCCCACTCAATATGCCAACAATGAGAACTTTGAGAGTGAGGAAAAAGGAAAAAATAGTATTGAAATAAAATCTGTGGTACCATACACCAGTTTACACATGGACTTCTATATCTCGAGGATTTCCCCATCAATCCAGGCTTAGTTTGCACGTGACCCTCATAGTGCGAGCATCCATCCAGAGAGAGATTTGGCCCATACATGCAATTGTCGCATGGCTGGTCTCTAAACACAGCCATGTATTCCAACTTGAGATCACCTAAACAAATACTGGCCCCTTCCAAGTGTGAGAAAATAAAACCGCACAGTGCAGCGGTGCATTTTTGGAGAACCAGTTTGTCATTTTCCAATGCTGCTCTCCACTGAAAGATTGTTGGGGGCTTCTACCTGATGCTCGCTTTCAGGCCCTGACCCCTGAGTAATATGTGCCTGCACCATATTCCGGGCTTGGATCTTGTTTTGTTGTGTTTTCTTATCACCAACAGAAGAACCTCCATAACACTACCTAACTTTGCCCCTCTAGGATCCTGTGTGTGCAACTGGACCCACCTTCACCTGAAAATGACCTCATTCAGTCGAGACTCCTTAAGAGACTAATGTTCCACAATGATCCAGGGCTGCTTTGTTCACATGTCCCTCATTGTGGGTGCTGGTGGCCCACCCGCACTGCCTGCCAGGGTTCTGGCAGGGCTGTCATCCACATTCACTAGACCCAGGGAGAGCAACTGACAACAAATCACCTTCACTTCTCAGACTCTTGGAATTCCCTGATGGGTCGGTATCCATCCTGCAGTTAGGGCAACAACACAAGGAATGTGCTAGAGAATCTGCCTTCCTCTTCCCAGCAGGTTCCTCTTCTCCAAGGCCCCCAACCCTACAGCATGGCAACGAGCACAGAGGAAAGGAAGGAGAGTGCACTTCGCATCTGAGCATCCTGGACTAGATCCTGGCTTCCCTGCATGACCCGTGTGGCCCCATCTCCCTGAGCACCAGCCCTTCCTGTATCCCAGAGGAAAGACACTTGCATGAGGCCACACATGTAAGGTGCCTGGCATGCAGCCATAGTAGCACCCAGCACAAAAAAAGGTCATAACAAACTGAAGTCCTCATTTATACAACAGGAGTAGCCAGTTGCAGAGATGGGTCTAGAAGCAGAAGGTCCCTTCTGTCCATCTGAGAGAGCCCACAGGGCATTTTTTTCTGCCCTGGCCCACGTGTGCTGCACAACATCCCAGGGCCACAGTGGGAGGGATCTGGTCCCTCCCATGAATGATCTCAGGATCTGGGCACACCAAGGAAACAGAGGCAGGGCAGCAGTGGAAGGTAGGGGCAACAGCTAAGAGAAACAGGCATGAGCAGGAGCGCAGGTCCTTGACACCTGACGGGAGCTTAGCATAGCTGCTGGCCCCAGCGTCAGACATCACCAAGCCCCTCAAACTCATGTCTCTAAGACAAACCCATCATATTCCCCTCCCCGATCCTCAGATAGACTCTCTCTGTATACAGTTGACCCTTGAACAACATGGCAGTTAGGAGTATGGTCAAAAATCCATGTATAACTTTCAACTCTCCAAATGCTTAACTATTAATAACCTTTTGTAGACTGAAAGTCTTACCCATAGCATAAACAGCCAATTGTATACGGTATTCTTACAATGAAGTAAGCCGGAGAAAAGAGAATGTCATTAAGAGAATTACAAAGAAGAGAAAATGTGTTCACTGTCCATTAACTGGAAGGGTATCATCACAAAGGTCTTCATCCTTGCATTCATGTTGAGTAGGCTGGGGAGGAAGACGAGAGGTTGGTCTTGCTGTCTCGGGGGTGGGTGAGGCAGAGGAGGTGGAGGATGAGGAAGGGGAAGTGGGAGAGGCAGTCACACTTGGTGTAACTTATATTGAAAAAAAATCTGCATATAAGTAGAACTGCACAGTTCAAATCTGTGTTATTCAAGGGTCAACCTGAATTTTGAGAAACACTTTGCTGGTCTGAGGCAGAAATTGGGGAAATGTCATGGTACCCCCTCTTCTTCCCCCTCACCCTCCATAGACCTCCTCTGGGCCTCCCAGTGCAGATTTGCTGAAGCCCATCCCACCCTCCACCTTCTGCGAGAGAGAGCACCTGACCTGCCAATTAGGTGGCCACTTACCATGCCCCTCAATACTCGGCAGAGTCCCCACACCTACGAGAGAATAAATTGCTGTTGTTCAAGCCACCCATCCTGTAGGACTTTGTTACAGCAGCCCTAGCAAACTGAGACATAGCTGACTGTAGGTTGAATAAATAAAATGTGTGGAATGAATGAACGAGGAGAAACAGGATGAAAGGCTGGGAAGTTAGGATGAGAAAAGAGGGTGAGGTTTTTTGTATCTGCAGCCTAAAGTAATGGATATCATTCCATAGAAGATGAGATGACATGGAGGATTTTTAGCAGGAAAATGTCATCATTCATTCATTCAGTTATTCAACTCATAGAATATTTATTATGCTGTAGTGAACCAAACGACAACATTCCTGTACTCAAGGGGTTAGCAACTGGTGGAGAGAAACAGAAGACAGATACAAACAGGACATCATATACTGATAAAAATTATGAAAAAAAATCCAGGTAAGAGAAACAGAGAGAACTCACAGGGGTGGAGGCCGGCAGTGGTATTAGACGGGATGCTCAGGAGGTCTTCTCTGATATAATGTTTGAGAGGAGCCCAAGGCAGTGAGGCAGGCAGCACGCCAAGCCAATGATGGCACAAGAGCAGGCTAGGCAGAGGGAGTAGCAAATGCAAAGGCCCTGAGGCCAAGGCCCTGTTTAATGTTCAGGGAGCTGCAACAAGACTATCATGGCTGGCACCGTGCAATGAATGATGAGTGAGGTGGGAGGTGAAGCCAGAGAGGTTGGCAGGGCCTTGTAATTTATTGCCCAAAGGAGGAGGGTTTTGAGGTGGGGGGGGATACTATTAATACATCTGGGACACTAGGAACAAGAACGTACATCACATTATTATAGGCCGCCAAAACCTTTGGATTTCACTCCGTGTGTTGTAGAGAGTCTTTGAAGGGTGGTGGGCAGAGAAGCACCAGGACCTGGACACATTTCTCAGAGGCACTGGCCACTACGTGGAGAATAATCCAGGTCCGGGAACGGGAAGCCCCTGAAGCCCTGGCTGAAATCAGGGGCACTTAGGAAGTTAGGTTGATGGGGAATATGAGCTTTGCAGAGGTGAGCAGAAGGAATTTCAGGAAGGGGGAGGAAAAGCCAACAGCAGGCAAGAAGGGCAGCTGCAGCCCCGCATCTCTGTGGAAGGCATGAGGAGGGGTGACCTGCACTGCTGGAGACGGAGACGCCAGCAACACCGTCGGGGAAGCGGTGCGAATGGATGGGTGGAAGGGCACAACCTCCCTGCAAAACTTCGCTTGCTTTCCAATAAGTAATGTCACCAAAGGTACAAAGAACATACGACAATTTGAAGACTTGTTCCTTTTTCTCGGTGTTCTAGGGCTAGAGACATCAAGGTAGAATTACACCCCCTGAAGCACACACTTGAGAAAGAGGTAAGGAAATAAGGTCACACAAAGCAAAATGATACAAAAGCCTTGCGTGCTTTCACCTTCATTAAATAGAGATTATAAATACCTATTTTTTAAAGTGAAGCTTGCAAAAGTATTATAAAATAATGTGCAAGCTCATTACCTTCCCATTTCTCCTTGGGTGCGTGCAGTCGGTCACCCTTTGCACTCACACGCGCCTCCACGCGGCCCCGCCCCGCAGCTCACGCCCTGGCTCACGCTCTGCTTTGCAAAGTCTGTCCACTGGGATTGGCAAGGATGCAGCACCAGGTCCAGGAGACCACAGCCAAATCTTCCTGAGGGGGCAGAGCCCACCACCGGACACACGGCCTGCACGTCTAACCACCACTGTTTTCTGCATTGATGGCCCCACCCTGGATTAGTGCTTCTGCTCCCAGCTATCTGCTTGACTTTCATTACTCCACTTTCCCCTCCATTCCATCCTTCCAAGGTCCTCACCCTCAAACGCCTCTTTATTCTCTAACCAGGAACCTACCATCTCTCCCTTCTCCCCTAATCTAAGCTTCTATAGGTCTCTAGGGAGACAGGAGAGTCTTCCTTCTGCCTTGCTGGCCATCCTGGATTCCCCACTTCCTTCCCATCTCTTCCCATACACAGCCTCTAATCCAGGTCTTCCTTATTCTGTTCCATTCCAATGGAGGGCTCAGCCCTTCATGTGGACCCACCGATATCCTACCCAATCTTCAGGACGCTACCTGGACTCTGCTATTTCCTGCCTTGTACAACCAGTTGGTCAGCATGACCTAATTCTTCCAACTTTGAATCAAGTCAAATTCAATGTCTTCCCTGAGAAGGCTTCTCTGACATTGTCCGTGTTGGTGGCTATGTCATAATCCCATAGTTAACATTCTTATAAATGTAGATACAGATGCCTATTTTAGTGTCTCTTTCCATAGTCTTCACTTACACAATGGGCAGAAAGAAGCAGGAGAAGCAAAGAGATAACCGTCTACTAACTTATTGACTTGCTGGTGCAGCTCCTTCTTGGTCCATTGAGGCGCCTTTACGGAAGCGAAGAGTAGTAGATGTTCCCGGACGGTGAGGTTGTCCAACAGGATGTCCTGCTGTGGACACACCCCTAGCTCCCTTCTGACCCTGGACAGGTCTGTCTGCAGGTTCTTGCCATTGATGGTGATGGTTCCAGAAGTGGGAGGGCAGAGCCCCGTCAACATGGATCTGCCAGAGAAAACAAACCAGTGCAGAGAAGGCATGCTGCGGATGCTCTGAACTTCAGCAACCCGGTCGGCTCAGGGAGACGCACACATCCCGCCCAGAG
The DNA here is from genome assembly GCF_000956105.1 of Propithecus coquereli. Lineage (NCBI taxonomy): Eukaryota > Metazoa > Chordata > Mammalia > Primates > Indriidae > Propithecus > Propithecus coquereli. The sequence goes on from NW_012148086.1 coordinate 593,495, forward strand.
CGCACACCTTCTGTGGACCTGCTTTGTACAGAAGTTAAAAGTTGTGAGGAGCTTAAGAGGGATGTCAGTTAGCTAATCTTGGAAATATGGGCCTGTGATAATGTTTATACTCCCACATGATATGCAGATGCTCCTTGACTTATGATCAGGTTACGTGCTGATATTCCCATCATGTCGAAAATATTATAGGTTGAAAATGCATTTAATACACCTAACCTACCAAACATCATAGCCTAGTCTACCTTAAACATGTTCAGAACACTTACATTAGCCTAGAGTTGGGCAAAATCATCTAACACAAAACCTATTTATAATAAAGTATTGCATATTTCATGTAATTTGTTGAATACTGTACTGAAAGTAAAAATCAGAATGGTGTATGGGTGCTCAAAGTACAGTTTCTGCTTGATGTGTGTCATTTTACACCATCATAAACTCAAAGAATCATAAGTCGAAGCACTGTTAAGTTGGGGATCATCTGTACTGTGGTCATAGACCACTACAGTTGTACAAAACTTTAGGATTGTAACATCCAACTTTATTTTTACAGATGAGGAAACAGGCTAAAGAAATAACACATTTACCTCATAATCAGACATAAGCAAAACAGAAATGCAAACCCAGACTCCCACCCTGGGGCCAGCCTTCCTGCCACTTCCGCAGGGCCATCTGTCCATGTCAAAACCAAGAGACCTCAGTGGCCTGTCACCATAAACTCACTTGGCCGACTTTACCAAAGGAAGCCTGAGGATTGCTTGGTTCTGCTTCCTTGCTTCAGGAAGTTTATTGTTTAGGTTTTAAATTGTTTTCTTACTTCTAAAAAGTTAAACATGCACCTACCGTAAGACCTAGAAAATCTACTCCTAAGCATTTATGAAAGAGAAATTAAAATGTGTGCAAACACAGATATGTGCACAAATGTTCATAGCATCTTCTTCACGATCACTAAGAAAAGGGACCAACCTCAATGTCCACCGACAGTGAAAACGTACAGCAGCTGTGCTGCCTCCATGCAGGGGACTACAACGCAGCGACCCTAAGGGCCAAACTGCTGGCACGTCACCTCCACGGATGAATCTGCGAGGCAGTTTGCTGAGTGAAAGAAGCCAGGCATGATTCCATTTATATGAAATTTAGAATAAGTGAACTAATTTATAGCGACAAATAGCGGATCAGTGGTCCTATGGGGGCCAGCATAAAAGGAGGGCACAGACTACCTTGGAGGGGGACAGAAAGGCTCTGTACCTTCGTTGGTGCTTGTCCCACCATCAACCAAATGACTCAAAACTCAGCAGACTGTATACTTCACTGGACACTGTCTACTGCACACAAACTATAGCTGAACAAACTTGATGAACAACTCTTTGCTATATCATTTTACAACCTATTTTAGGGATACTACAGAGTAGTTTATACATGCTCCATATGAGTCTCAAAGATTTTTATTTTAAATAGTGAAGATCCAGCCTATTAGTTGGCGTCTCAGCCTCTCATCTAAGAACCGCCAGGGGGCAGCCACTGAGGATGCTCAGGACATACTACAAATACACACTAAAAGCAGTGTGGTCAGTGAAGCTTGAAACACTGAGAAACTCCAAATTCTCATTGCTCTGCTGAACAAGCATTCCAGGTTTTCCTTGCAAGAAATGTGTCTTAGTAAATGTAGGATGTGGAGTGCTGGCTTTCTGAGTCATTATTTGTGTAACTCGTACTTTCCAAATTTGCGAACACTAAAAAAATACTCAGAGAGCTTTTGAGTTCCATTTCAGCATCTAAGGAACAAAGAAAAACTGTCCATGTTTTTTTTTCTTTCAGATTGTTTTCAATTTGAGATTCCCGAAGCTTTATATATGCTATTTTTCTGCATTTCTTAAGTTTGAGGCAAAGTTCTTTTCATTATTTTGAGTAATCATACTTTAATCCTACATATTTAGCAAAGAAAAGAACAAAGGGAAATGGATTTGTTCAAAACAGTTATTTCATAACTGTAGTGGTTTAACCTTAAACCACCCCTTGCACAGCCAGCTCAAAGCCATGAGGGTTTGCACTCCCTGTTTCTCTGGGGTCACACGTTTGACTCTTTAATCAAATCTCAAGCTATTGAGCCCTAAACCAAAACCCCAGCCCTAACGAGAAAGCAACCACACAAAAAGCAGAACATGAAGAAGAAAAACAGCCAGGTAGTTTTAAAAAATTTGCAAATATCATTCTGATATTCATCTTCCCATAGATATGCAAACAAAATTACATTTACTAGGACAAAAACTAAAAGTGTCACAGGACTTCCAAAGACTAAAGTAAAACATGGTAAGTTATTTGTAGAAAATAAAGAAGAATTAGAGATTAAAGATTTTAAAAAAACCCACAAAACCAACCTCCCCTACCCCTTGGGTCCTGCTCCGGCCCTGAAGCATGACCGTGTGGTTGAGGACACAGGGCCACTCTGGCGAGAGGGCTCTTTCTCCTGTGTCTCTAAACTCTATATTGAACACTCAAAATTTTAAAAAAAGAAATAGAAATCAAACCTTCCGTCTCACAGGTAAACTAATACTTTTAGGACTCAAATGCCCAGTGTTCTAGGAAGGTGAAAGGAGACCCACATGATGGTGGTTTTCCCAGCTCCGTTGGTCCCCAGCAGGGCGGTGATCTGGTCTCTGTGGAAGGTGAGGGTGACGTCCTGGACTGCCGCCTTGTGGCCCTCGTATTCCTTGGTCACGGACACCAGGGCGACTCCCAGGGAACCTCCTTCAAGCTCTCCTTCCCTGTTTGGCAGCGATGACCCTGCGAAGGGGATGCAGATTCATTGTGAGAGGACGTCAAAAGGCCCAGAAATACGCTCATATTGAATAATTCAGTGTTCCCCTTTGGAATTGAATTTTAACTCTGTGAAACATGCAAAGCAATTCAAAAATCTTTCTTTACCAAAACAAGAAACAGATTATATAGCAGCAAAAATTAAAACCTATCACTGATTAGAAAGTTTCAAGCTCTTATGATAACCGTTTTGTAAAAAAATAAAAATAAATACACGCACATGTATTTGTGTATATGCAGAGAAGAGACAATAGGCAGATTAGTTCCACACCAAAATCTCCATAAGAAATATTAATAGTCTCCTGAGGAGGCGAGAGTTAATAGGTGTTTGTTGGTGTGCTCCAAATTTTCTCAAAAATTCATATTTTACTTGGTTAGTCAGAAAAAATTCACTTTCCAATATTGACGCAGAGTGTAAAACCACCATGAAGGGAGCTTGTTCATCTCTGGCTGATGCGTCTGGATTTTCTCATAATGCCCCAGAAGTCGTCCTTTTCTGGAAGTGTCTGTGTGCCTGCGTCTGCAGGAAGGGGCCGGGGCTGGGCCGCAGAGGGGCGGGAACCATCCTCCCCATTTGCAAAGGACAGTGATAATCTTTCTCACAGAAGCATCAGAAATTAAAAATTAAATTAAATTAAAAATTTTTAAGTGTATTATACCTCGTAGCTGCCCACCTTTGCTTATTTTTTACACATATTCATTTTTGGATTCAAGCTTCAGTTTTACTGAATGACAATATAAGCACAAATGCACATAACGCATGGAGGGGAGGATGCTAACAAATAGATAATGAGAAGGTTCTGGGGTTCCTGGGCTTCCCAGAGGAAACATTGTCAGGGACACTGCCTTGCAACCTGGCCCTGTAGCTTTTTCCCGGTGGAAGACAGCCTGAAAAGCAGCACACAATTGCAGAGGCTGGACCAGAAATAAAACACCAAAATCAAAACTGACTGGAGGAAAAATACATGAATCCAATGGTGCTACTCCTTACAAACCTTTGTTCCCAAAGTTCTCATTGAAGAGAAACAGTCCAGAACTTAGAAAATTCCGACTTTTCTCCAGCAAGCCACTCATGTTCTTCCAGTACGAGGCGGTAAAGGGGAAATACCATGGCTTCCTTAAACCGAAAGTTCCTAGAAAATAAGATACAATTAAAAGCAGTTTAATTATCCTTTTATTTAGATGAAGATTCTGTAATAGAATATCTTAACTAATTAGCATAAAATGTTATTCTATGTTAATATTTTCAATATACACCCCATTTACAAACCAGTGACGCCCTGCCCAGGGTGGCCCTGAGGTGGGGGTCTAGCTCACCCTCCTGGGCCTGACCCAGGGCCGTCCACCAGGACCCCTCCACCCCATCCGCCGCATCCACTTCCCCCAACAGGCCCTTAGAATAGGTGTTCGATAAACATTTTTTATTAATAAAAACTGCTGACTATTCCCCAAACTCTCAGCCCTGCCCTGCGTTGCCCCTGTATTTTGCTATTACTCTTCTTTCGCCTGTCTTCGATGTTCGCTTGGGTGGCTAGGCAAAAGGAAGGGCATGAAGTAAGCGCATGACAGAATTAATCGATGGAAACTTCCACGGAGAGGAATAACTCATTATGCTAACATTTCCATATAAAACGCATCACCATTCTTCAAAAGTATTCATTTTGGACCATTTGCCAATCACTTTGCCCTCAGTACATGAAGGAATGAAAGGAAATTTAATTATTAACACTTCTCAATTTCCTTCAACATATGCATTCTAGTTTAAGTTTGATGAATGCAACTTACCTAAAGGCCGAAATTCTACAACTGACTAGAATAAAAAAGGCCTCCCTGAAGACTGTTTTTGCACTTTGATCGTGGAGCAACAGAGGGAGATGCAGCTCTCACACGTTCTCATCAAAGGCGTCAGAGATGATTACACACTCAAAGGACAGTTCACAGCGCTGTCACCTTGGAAAGGGGAAGGCCGGTGTTGATCGGCCAGCAGGCTCAGCACTGACCTTTGGCTGTGGGCTGGGTCGTGTCCCTGAAGTTTCACATGTTGAAGTCCTAACCCTCAGTACTTCAAAATGTGACTATATTTTGAGACATGGTCTTTAAAGAGGTGATTAAGGCAAAATTAAGTCACAAGGGTGAGTACTAATCCAATCTGACTGGTGTCCTCATGAGAGAAGCTCAGGACGCAGACACCCAGAGGGACGGCCCTGTGACCAGGGAGAAGCCAGAGGGTGGGGCCTCAGGAGAATCCAGCCCTGCCAACACCTTGATCTCAGACTTCTGGCCTCTGGGACTGTGAGACAATGAATTTCTTTTGTATAAGCCACTATTTTGCGGTACTTTGTTATGGAAGGCCAGGAAAACTGATGCAGGCTGGTGTTCTCCAAGACCCCAGCAAACTAATAACCCATCCCTTTGTAGGAAGAGGATGGGTAGCACCCAGGTAATTAGGTCATATAACAGCCAGTATTTCTCTGTTCCAGGGTCTTCATTTGCATTAACTCACAGAGCCCTGTGAGCACTGATGTGCAGGGTACTATTTTCACCTCCCTCTTTCCAATGCCAACGGGAGGACCAGCACGGCTTGCCCAGGGACATGCAGCTGCTGGCTGCAGAAAGCACACTCTGGCTGGCCTCTCCCCTGGCAGTCCCTGCCTGTCTGAGCACACACGTGCCACAGCAAGGACACTGCCCCTTCCAAACAAGAGTGGAGACTTGCCTCATCCCCTGAACCACAGTGTCTTTGAGTGTCGATTACAAAAGATGCTTTTGTTCACATACACGCGTGGACCACGAGTTTGTGGAAATAAAAGTACATAATAAGCAAATGCATACATCAGGGAAATTATCCCACCAATGTCGGCACTGCGTTGGGCTCTCTCATGCACAGCCAGCAGCGGTTCTTCTGCTGAGGGGCCCCGAGGACACCAGGATCATTCACAGTAGGGGGCAGGGGGCACCACCTTTAGCTAGAGCAGTTGGCAATGAGGTCAGGTGCCTTCGAAAGCTCATAGATTTCTGAATTAACAATTAAATCCTAGGAATCTAGATGACACACAATGACAAAATGAGGACATACAACTGAGCACAAACATATTCATGGAAAAGGCAGAAATTATTTAACCTTCAAAGTAGGAGAAAGGTGCAGGAAATCATTACTTTCATTTAATGAGATGTTAACATCATTTTCAAAGATGTGGATAAATGCTTATGATAAAAATACCTTTAAAATATAGAGGGAAACTTATATATACAGTATGAACCCAACTAGGTATAGAAAAGTGTCTGGAAAAAGACTGGGAAATATTATTAGTTCTGGCTAGTGAGATTTGAGATAATTAGAGTTTCCCCTGCTTCTTCATAAAGTTTCCAAACATTTTTTAATAAACATGTAGCCAACTGATGTATTATATCTCAAGTTCTCAGACCCATTGGAGAGAAAATAATATTTTCTATATGCACTTTCTAAAGGTGAAACTAGGTGCAATTTGCCACCTGTTCCAAAGGAAGTAATTGAACACCTTCACAACTATGGGGTGCACCACAGGGAAATCCTGAAACAAACTGTCTGCTCTGCTCCACTTCAGCATAAAAGGAAGTTATGCAAAGATAAATATAATTTCATAAAATGGCTTTCAAGCTTTGGGCCGTGGTGATTACCATATATGTATGAACACACATGTGTGCATGCATATACATACACATGCACACATGTCAATGTGAACACGTATGCATGCACATACTCGTGCACACACATGTGTGCACACATACACAACCTCAACAATGTCAGGCATCTCCAGTTCCCTGCAATGGAGCTTCGATGTTGCTGATAATTGATCGTGTCCTCATTTGCTCACTGAGTCTTTGGAAAACGACACCTCCCTCCAGCCCTGACTCACTGTCGAAGATGCTTTGCTGAGAAATGAATAGCTAAGCGGTTTGTACAGAAGCAGGAGGGGAGAGGCTGGCTCATCTCCCAGGGGTCACAGTCCCAGCTGTCAGCCCAAAAAGGAGCAGAGCACATGAGGCCTCAGCACACTGACAAGGAAGCTGGGGAGGTCACTTGGGTCCAGGACGTCCTATGCCTTGTCTCACTGTTCCCAGCGTACAACATTCTGTTCCAGAGACATCGGTCGGCAGCAGAAATCAATTAATCACACCCTCTGGTGGTACGAGGGAGTCACAAATGAATCAGGAAGAGACCCTACCTTCGTACGACCTTCATTCTAATAAAGATGACCAAGCAAATGTTGAAAGGAACACAAGGTGACAGGATATTGTCATCGTAGAGTTTCCGCTGACACGGAGTGGAAGCAGGCCCTTCAATCAGGGGAAAAGGTGTCAGAAAGAAAAGGCAGAGAGATGTGTGGTGGGGTTGCTAGAATTAGGAAACACAAATACAGGGTACGCAATTAAATTTGAATTTCTGACAATTGACAAATAACGTTCTAGTGTGAGTATGTCCCCAAAATTACCTGTATTTTATTGGAAATTCAAATTTAAGTGGGTGTCCCGTATTTTATCTGGCCACCCACGTGGGGTGTTGGGCACACTGGAGACTGCCCCCACCCCCACCAGTGCAACTGGAACAGAGAGCGAGGCGTGAATCTGCAGCAGAGTAGCTTAGGCTGGACTGGGAGCCACCGCAGGTATCAACCTTCATTCTGCACACATTTGGAGCCGGGAAAGACTATCAGCTGGGGGAGGGCAGGGTCCATTTGGGCCGCTTTTAAGAAAGATAACTCCGTGTCAACATAGATTAGACGTGAGCGCGGTGCTTGGTCAGGGGGCTGCCTAGAGGCACAGGAAGGCATCGCAAGTGCACAGAATGGCCCAGATCGGGTACGGCAGGTACGGAGAGGCCCAAACTAAGGCTTCAGGACAGAAAGGGGCAGCAAAGTCTAGGAGACTTTTCAGGGTTAGAAAAAAATAAATTAGAAATAAATTGACTATTAAGGATTGATTTGCTAATTAAACCATCTCAGCCTTAATCTGTCTGGACTTTCAAAATCCTCTTAATTAATCTACCCTACCTGAAGCGGAGAGCTGCCAAATCCACGTCGGCGTGGAGGCGCTGGGCTCCTCGGCGGGCTCTGCAGGCCGCTTTTGCTTGTAATCCCACACTTGTTTTATGCGCATGCTCTAAAAGCGCGGGCACCCTGCTCATGTTACCAGATGTAATTGGGCACATCAACATGGGCAAAGGCCCCCAATTTATGCTGAGATTTTCTCCTCAAGGGGAACCAGGCCAGGAAACTAATTAGCATTGTCCCCCAAAACTGACAGTGATAAAAGAAGAAGTCAATGAAATTAGACAGATCAAGTAGAATCAGATTTAATTGGAAGCACATAAAACAGAGTTTAGGCAATGAAAACTCGTTGAGAGGAACAGATGTTTGCTTGCGAGCTCCTGACTGGAGACCTGCAGTTGACACAGAGCCCCCAGGCCAGGAAACGATCTGCTGCTTCTAGAATGCTGGGGTCATGCCTATAGAGTCACTTTATAAAGAAGAAAGAGGGAAGAAAATGAAGAGGGAAGCATTTATATGGGGCATGGTATGAGAGTGTACGTGTGTCTGAGAGAAAGAGAGCAAGAGAAAGTTCTCGCCCTCCTCCCACTGTGGGAGACCCTCCTACATATGAGAGACTCTGGAACCATGATTCTCAATTTGGTGAGACTCTCTCAGGGGTGTTTTGGAAACGTGAGGGGGGACACTTTTAGTTGTCACAGTGAATGGGTGCTTTACAATGTAGGTTTTATTACTGTTCAGCAATGGTGAGGCCAACAGGTCAGGAGACAACTGCCATTGAAAATATAGTTTGTTGCTCACAGATCCCAAAGGGAGGGAGCATGACACCCCACACAGGGCCACATAGGCAAGCACCAGGTCCGTCAGAAGATTGAGGAAGGAGGGGGAAATGTGGACAAGAGCCTTTACTGTGGTTTCCAAGGGAAGGAACAAGTGAGGAAGGGCAAGTAGGGTTAGCATTGACTAGTGTGTGTACTTTCAGCAGACCTGAGGCATAAGGGCTGCCTTAGGTGTCTGGTACCTGGCCGTGGGCTGTGCAGGGCAGGTGGACAGAGGCCCTGAGTGGGAGGCCTTACAGAGGAGATGGTAAGAGTGTGGGATCTGGATTGCTTGGTTTTCATATGAAAAGCACACCAGCAAGCGAGTCCTTTACTGTGGCTAGGAACTGGCTAGCCCTGAGAGGGGCAGTCCCTTCAGGGTTGATAACTCTCCTCCCAGTCAAAGCATCAGAAGTATGTAAAATACAAAGCCACGATTGACACAATGAGAATGGTACAATTGCCTCTAGTGTGCTGATGCCTGGGACAGTAGGCATCCTACAAGGTTCAGAACAGCCCAGCCAAACAAAGCATTGGCCTTGACTTTCATTCTGAGACTCATCATGCAGCTATGCAAGTGAAAAGCCCTTGTGGTCATTGAGCCTAGGACACATAAACCCAAAATTTCTGTGCAGTTTCAGAGTACTCTGAATTTTCCAGAAAGATTACTGTTTAATGCAGAAATTGCCTATCATTTCAAAAAACCACACCATCTATAGTGATGCCACTCACTGTTTTTGAGTCTGCAAGGCCGCACAAATGTATCAGTCTTCATTTTGCCCGGTTACGCAAATATGTGACAAAATATTTGGAGATTGCTTTTAACAAACTTATAACCAAATAATCCTTAAATTAGCAAAGATTCACAAAATGCAGTAAATTTTATTAATAAAGATTGTTTGAGAACTACTTTATATTAGCGATTCTATTTATTATTAAAGATTGTATAGCATGCTTATAACGCTGACTCAAGCATTATAAAAGTGATCCTTGTAACCAAAGACGCTTGTATAAGGATCACAATCTTTGTAACCAAAAGCATGTGTAATAATTCGAAATAAATAAAAAAAGGATTGTACAGCACAATAAGAAGCCCCTTTTGTAAAAATTGCATATTTAAATTATTAATATGAGGCCCCTATTAGTTTTCAATCTGATTCTGATGCCGCTCCCAGATATCTACTACTCTAGAAATCTTCTTATATTACTGTTCCTTTGCCCAATCCATGCTGTTTCCTGCCACTACTAGGCAATAGATCTCCAAAGTCTTTAACAACCTGGAGACTGAACGTAGGGACTGATGCGAGATGGAATTATGAGACAGGAGCAGCATCTTCGGTTATGCTTTGTCACCACCTGTCCATGTGATAACGGAGGGAATTATCTGATAGTATACTTTAAATAACACCCAGCTCATTTACAAAAATACCATTCTTTTATTTACTTCATTCATGTCTAATATTTCTTGCCACATTTTTTCTACTTTCGTTGAAGTTACTACCACCTACTTTATCATGCACAAATGAGTCTGATCTGGTATTACTTATACGTTAATATTAATTCTATCCCAGTGTCTACATTCATCTCTACTTGCACATTTCCTTTCCTTTTAGCACCAAATGGCTCCTGATGCTTTTCCTTTTCTTAAATCCAAACTTACTCCCCGTAGGTGTGAGCAGCTGAGTGTCTCATTCCGTGTTCTAATCAATCCACACTTGAGCATTGAGAATTACATATCATCTCATTATAAATTACTTTATTTTCATTTAAGTTTTACAATTAAGAAATTATATTAATTTTAAGAATCATATATGCAAGTAGTTTACAGTAGATACAGATGATGTATCTGTAAGTTTCAATTCAAGAGAGTAACGGGGTAATGCAAAATATTTATCTTCAAAAGAGGGTGCCGGGTCAGGAAACACCTAGAAATTACAATGCTCCTTATGGAGCTGAAGGCCCATCATTGTTTTCTAGCAATTTTATTCTTTGCTATTCTTAGCAGACTTTGTCAAAGCTGAAAATAAATACTTTGGGTAATTTACAGATATGTAAATTGACAACGCTAATTTTTTTTTTAACTTTTGAAATGGGAGAATCAGAAATTTCATGATAAATAAAGAAATATTCATTGTCATTTTTTGAACAACTCTATACAAATAAAATAAAAATTTTAAAATCTGTGTTATCAAAAAAAAATCAAGTATATACTAATAATTCAATCATCCTAATTTAGCCAATCATCACCTATTTAGAGCTCTATTATTACACTTAGTCCTAGAGAATTTTATTAATTTGGCAACTTAATTTGTAATCTACAATGATTTTGGGGTCATATACCAATGGCTTACTCTGGGGGAAGTGGAGGGACAGAGGGATCCATAATTTAAAAATCCTAAGAACACAAAGTACCTTCGGACTCTGAAACTCTCCTCACCTTATGAGATCTCCACTGAACTACATGGGGTGGGTAATTTGAAGTCAGCCGGCAGAATGGGACCTATGCCTTTGCTGTGCCTCTTAACAATGACTGTGGGCATTTCCCTTGCTCTTCCAACCCTCCTCTTTCCCATTTATGACATGGGTGTAGGTGTCTTATGTGGAAGGAAACCAGCTACATGAATAGGCAGTAGTTCCTAGGATACTGCCTCAAACTTACTAGCACCGGCCTGTGAACTTATTTATACCAAAGGTCAAAAATGCTTGCTACTGGGGCTGTCCTTGGCTTCACAACAGCTTACTTTGATACAAAATACTTGAAAAGGTGGTGGGGAAAGATTAATAAAAAGAGACGCCAGGTCTTTACATTTTTCACTAATGTGGGAGTGCTGATCACACTTTTTTGGACTTTTATTCCTTTATTTCTATTAATGATATACTCCTTATGGCACCTGATGTCCCCCAAAACTTTGCTAGATTCCTAAAGCTAATTGGGAGAGCACTGAAGACCAGATGACCAGGGCAAGCAAGAGAGGGATTTTACTCCAGAGTTTTCTGATGCAGATTCATCTTCTGCACATAGATGCCCAGGTGATGAAAGAGATCAGAATGGGTGGAAATGAAACTGCACAGCTTCGCACGGATCGTGTTAGTGTTTCTGAGTTCCCGTGTCTCTCTGTTTCTCTCTCTCTCCCCCATCTCT